>NC_069500.1:399753944-400063944 GCF_027579735.1 Bombina bombina | reverse complement strand
AGATAGATGGCTAGATAGATAGATAGATAGATAGAGAGAGAGAGAGAGATAGATAGAGAGAGATAGAGAGATAGATAGATTGATATAGATAGATGGATAGAGATAGATAGATAGATAGATAGATAGATAGATAGATAGAAAGAGATAGATAGATATAGATAGGTAGATAGAGATAGATAGATAGAGATAGATAGAGAGAGAGAGATAGAGAGAGAGAGAGATGATAGATGGATAGATAGATAGATAGATAGATAGATAGATAGATAGATAGATAGATGATAGATAGATACAGTAGATAGAGAGATAGATAGATAGATATAAAGATATTTACAGTTGATGAAAAACAAACTGCAGTTACAAAGGATAGCTATTAGTACTTACAGACTGGCAGGTATTTTTTCTTCATTTTATAGCTATTTGGAAACACAACCTCCTTCTCAGATAATGGTAAAGAATGTCTGTGACCTCACATATCTGTAAAACAGCTCAGTCCCTCTGGTACTTAAACAGTTATATTTCCTTCTCTACACCACAACTGATTTTACATATATACCTCCGCACTAAAGGTTGCTTTCTTACTAACACTTACTATATTAACAAGCTGCTAGGCCTGCCAGGAGAGGAAAGGTTAAAATAATTCATTTACTACACCATATTTTTCCTGCCTTTTCTCTTTGTTTCCAGATATTTCTGGCATAAATCCACAATTTAATTTTTTAAGATGTCACTTTTCATTTGTTTTATAGAAAAGCTCCAACGTCAGAATTATGGTGAGATCAATCCTTATTGTATTATCTTTAGGCCTGGTTTCATGGGTACGATGGCAGATTGGCAATCAGAAACTAATCTTTTCTGACATATTACTGTCTACTTAATGCAAGTGATACCCATTCCTGGCATCTGATCACCATAATTTAGATTTAAAAATGCAATCCCGCAAAAGACACATATAGGAAGCACCGAAATATGCAATTGTGTCATCATTTACTGTTCTATTGTTTGTAACTGTTTTATAAGCAGAAATACTATATATATATATATATATATATATATATATATATATATATATATATATATATATATATATATATGTGTATGTTTATATTCAGCGCTGCGGAATCTGTTGGCACTCTACAAATACCTGGTAATAATAATAATATACGGTATATATATATAGAAAATCCATCAAAGTAAAACACTCACCGGGTCTTATAATATAACAATAATACTTTATTGTATCATAAGGTGACGTTTCGGGGATTTTAACCCTGTCCTCAGACGGGGTTAAAATTCCTGAAACGTCACCTTATGATATAATAAAGTATTATTGTTATATTTGTCAAGACCCAGTGAGTGCTTTACTTTGATGGATTTTGTATGATTATTTGAAGCACCCTGGGCAGTTGCTGGTTAAAGTGAGTGCAGAGCCCTGCAGTGGTATATATATATATATATATATATATATATATATATATATATATATAAAAGTATAAGTATACACTATATATATATATATATATATATATATATATATAAGCCCAGTTTGTTTAAAGGGACAGTAAAGTCGAAATTAAACTTTCCTGATTCAGATAGGACATGTTATTTTAAACAACTTCCCAATTTACTTTTATCATCAAATTTGCTTTTTTCTCTTGGTATTTTTTGTTAAAGGCTAAACCTAGGTAGGCTCATATACTAATTTCAAATGCCTAGATTTTGAGTTCTGCATTAGCCTTAAAAAGCAGCGTTAAGGGGTCCTAACGCTGCTTTTTAACCCCCGCTGGTATTACGAGTATGGCAGGTACAGGTGTACCGCTCACTTTTCTTCCGCGACTTTTGGCTACCGCAAATCCCCTTATGTCAATTGCTATCCTATCTTTTTAATGGGATTTGCCTAACGCCGGTATTATGAGTCTTGGAAGAAGTGAGCAGTACAGCCTCTACCTCCAAGTCTCTTACTGCATTTAAAAGTCAGTAGTTAAGAGTTTTATGGGCTAACGCCGGAACATAAAGCTCTTAACTAAAGTGCTACAAAGTAAACTACCTATGAACCCCTAAACTGAGGCCCCCCACATCGCAAACCCTAAAATAAAAATTATTTAACCCCTAATCTGCCGACCGGACATCGCCGCCACCTACATTATAGCTATGAACCCCTAATCTGCTGCCCCTAACATCGCCGACACCTACATTATATTTATTAACCCCTAATCTGCCCCCCCAATGACGACGCCACCTACCTACACTTATTAACCCCTAATCTGCCGACCGGACATCGCCGCCACTATAATAAATGTATTAACCCCTAAACTGCCGCAATCCCGCCTCGCAAACACTATAATACATTTTATTAACCCCTAATCTGCCCCCCAACGTCGCTGCAACCTACCTACAATTATTAACCCCTAATCTGCCGCCCCCAACGTCGCCGCTACTATAATAAAGTTATTAACCCCTAAACCTAAGTCTAACCCTAACCCTAACACCCCTAACATTCAATCAGCCAATCGGAATTAAGGTAGGAAAAATCCGATTGGCTGATGTAATCAGCCAATCGGATTGAAGTTCAATCCGATTGGCTGATTGGATCAGCCAATAGAATGCGAGGTCAATTCTATTGGCGGATCCAATCAGCCAATTGGATTGAACTTCAATCCGATTGGCTGATTACATCAGCCAATCAGATTTTTCCTACCTTAATTCCGATTGGCTGATAGAATCCTATCAGCCAATCGGAATTCGAGGGACGCCATCTTGGATGACGTCATTTAAAGGAACCTTCATTCGTCGTTAGTCGTCGGGAAGAAGAGGATGCTCCGCGACGAATGTCTTGAAGATGGACCCGCTCCGCGCCCGATGGATGAAGATAGAAGATGCCGCTTGGATGAAGACTTCTGCTGGATGGAGGTCCTCTTCTGCCCCGATGGATGAAGACTTCTGCCGCTCTGGATGTCCTATTCTGGCCCATCGGTGCCCGGCTGGGTGAACACGGCTCAAGGTAGGGTGATCTTCAATGGGGTAGTGTTAGGTTTTTTTAAGGGGGGATCGGGTGGGTTTTAGAGTAGAGGTGTGTGGGTGGTGGGTTGTAATGTTGGGGGGGGTCTTGTATTTTATTTACAGGTAAAAGAGCTGATTACTTTAGAGCAATGCCCCGCAAAAATCCCTTTTAAGGGCTGGTAAAAGAGCTGATTACTTTTGTAATTTAGTATAGGGTAGGGAATTTTATTATTTTGGGGGGCTTTTTATTTTATTAGGGGGCTTAGATGAGGTGTAATTATATTAAAATTCTTGTAATATTTTTTTATTTTTTGTAATTTAGTGTTTCTTTTTTTGGTAATATAGTTTAGTTTATTTATTTAATTAATTTATTGATAGTGTAGTGTTAGGTGTATTTGTAACTTAGGTTAGGATGTATTTTATAGGTAATTTTGTAATTATTTTAACTAGGTAGCTATTAAATAGTTATTAACTATTTAATAGCTATTGTATCTAGTTAAAATAAATTCAAAGTTGCCTGTAAAATAAATATAAATCCTAAAATAGCTACAATGTAACTATTAGTTATATTGTAGCTATCATATGGTTTATTTTATAGGTAAGTATTTATTTTTAAATAGGAATAATTTATTTAATTATAGTAAATTTATTTCGTTTAATTTAAATTATATTTAACTTAGGGGGGGTGTTAGGGTTAGGGTTAGACTTAGGTTTAGGGGTTAATAATTTTATTATAGTAGCGGTGACGTTGGGGCGGCAGATTAGGGGTTAATAATTTAGGTAGGTGGCGGCGATGTTAGGGAGGGCAGATTAGGGGTTAATAAAATTTATTATAGTGTTTGCGAGGCGGAAGTGTGGCGGTTTAGGGGTTAATAGATTTATTATAGTGGCGGCAATGTCCGTTCGGCAGATTAGGGGTTAATAAGTGTAGGTAGGTGGCAGCGACGTTGGGGGGGACAGATTAGGGGTTAATCAATTTAATATAGGTATCGGCGATGTTAGGGAAAGCAGATTAGGGGTTCATAGCTATAATGTAGGTGGCGGCGGTGTCCGGAGCGGCAGATTAGTGGTTAATAATATAATGTAGGTGTCAGCGATAGCGGGGGCAGCAGATTAGGGGTTAATAAGTGTAAGGTTAGGGGTGTTTAGACTCAGGGTTCATGTTAGGGTGTTAGGTGTAGACTTAGAAAGTTTTTCCCCATAGGAAACAATGGGGCTGCGTTAGGAGCTGAACGCTGCTTTTTAGGTTTTTTTTCAGCCAGCTCAGTCCCATTGTATCCTATGGGGAAATCGTGCACGAGCACGTTTTTCCAGCTTACCGCTATCGTAAGCAACGCTGGTATTGAGGGTAGAAGTGGAGCTAAATTTGGCTCAACGCTCACTTTTCTGAGACTAACGCAGCCATTCAGAAAACTTGTAATACCAGCGTTGGCTTAAGGGTGCGCTGGAAAAAAAAGGAGCGTTAGCTCTGCAAGTTTTTACCGACAAAACTCAAAATCTAGGCGTAAGACTCTACAGTCCACCGCTTATCTAACTTGGGCCCATTTATCAAGCTCCGGGTGGAGTTTGAGGACCCGTGTTCTGGCGAGCCTAAAGACCGCTGCTCCATAACCCTGTCTGCCTGCTCTGAGCAGGTGGACACACATCTCCGAAAATCAACCCGATCGAGTACGATCGGGTTGATTGACACCACCCTGTTAGCGGCCAATTGGCCGCGAATCTGCAGGGGGCGGCGTTGCACCAGCAGCTCACAAGAGCTGCTGGTGCAGTGCTGAATACGGAGAGCGTATTGCTCTCCGCATTCAGCGAGGTCTGACGGACCTGATCCGCACTGTCGGTTCAGGTCCGCCAGACCTTTGATAAATATCCCCCACTGTCTGGCTGTGAATTACATGTACTGTTTTTTCATGTGAGCTATATAGATAACATTGTGCTTACTCCCAGGGAGTAATTTAAGGGTCAGCTCTAATTACCTGAAATGCAAGTCTCTCAAAAGATCTAAGATAAAGAACCCATCTGCAGAAGCTTAAATACAAGGTAATCATAGAGGTAAAAAGTATATTAATATAACAGTATTGGTTTTGCAAAACTGGGGAATGATAAATAAAGGGATTATCTATCTTTTTAAACCATAACATTTTTTGTGTTTACTGTCCCTTTAAACGCTACATATGTATTTACCCCTTAAAAGGAAATTCTTTTATCTAATTTATTGTGCCTATCTTTTGATTACTTGTATATTTGGGGTGGTTATTTTGTGTTTTGGTGGGTGAGAAGTGGTTTAAAATATAACAATACATTTGTCCCTGCTATAGGCGAATAAATGTGTTTTGCAATGCATTCTGGTATTAAAACAATTACATGGCTGCTATATGTATATGAACAAATTATCTAGGCTAGTATTGTTTTCAACAAATTCTAAATATAAACAGTTTTAAATGTACAATATTCATGATTTTGTTTTAGTTCTCGACACAGGTTATAATGTTTATGCTTCATGATACAAAGTGATGCGTGGGAAAGATATATATTAAATAAAACCATGAACATAAGGTGCTTTATGCTAGAAAATAGGATTTCTAAGTGCTATGACATTGGTTTATTTTCCCCCCTGTCAGCTTCTTGACAGTGTCTTGATGTTCTGTACACTTTTTTGCTGTAATAGTAGTGGAACATATGGGCTGTGGTGAATGCTTGGATAGATAAGCGATATCCAGCTGCTAATATTAATCAGTGAGGTAAATCAATTTAATAAGAGATCATCTGTGGGAAAAGAAGTGTCAGGATATATCACAAAGTAAAATGCAAAATATTGGAGAACACTAGACTGGTTCTTGGGACACATTACATATCCAGAGCAGATTCATTGATTGCAATTATTCTGTAGGTGTCTCCAAGTTAATTTATTACAGGGCCGCATTCTGTATGTGTTTTTATTTTCTGTAACTCAATTAAAGTTCTGAGCACAGAGGTTAGTTAGGAAATGATTCATTGCTTAAAACCTGTTTCCATAATATGAATCATAGCAAAATAAAAATTACATATTCATTTGCTTCAGTTCCCCTCGGAGGCAGGTGGGAGATTTTATGGGTCTGTAGGCCTAACAGTCAAGTAAAAGCAGACATCTTTCTACAATATATATATATATTGCAGTTTTTGACATTTGGTTATGAAATAGTTAAAGGAACACTAAACCCAAAAAAATTCTTTCATGATTCAGAAAGAGAATGCAAATTTAAAAAAGAATCCAATTTACTTCTATTATTTATTTTGCTTCATTTTTTAGATATCCTTAGTTGAAGAAAAAGCAATGCACATGGGTGAGCCAATCACATGAGGCTTCTAAGTGCAGCAACGAATCAGCAGCTACTGAGCCTATCTAGATATGCTTTTCAGCAAAGAATATCAAGAGAATAAAACAAATAAGATAATAGGAGTAAATCAGAAAGTTGTTTAAAATTGCATGCTCTTTCTATATCATGAACGAAAAAAAATGGGTTTCTTGTCCCTTTAACCCCTTAAGGACCAAGGACGTACGCCACACGTCCTCAAAAAAAAATACACTTAATGACCGAGGACGTGTGGCGTACGTCCTTGGTCTGGAAAGCAGCTGGAAGCGATCCTGCTCGCTTCCAGCTGCTTTCCGGTTATTGCAGTGATGCCTCGATATGGAGGCATCCTGCAATAACCCCCCTTGGCCATCCGATGCAGAGAGAGCCACTCTGTGGCCCTCTCTGCACCGGACATCGGTGGCCGGTATCGTTGGTGGGTGGGAGCAAGGCTGGGAGGCGGGTGGGCGGCCATCGATGTGCCCAGTGGAGTGGAGGGGGGCGGGATCGGGGGCGGGAGGGGCGGGAGCGCGCACGGGAGCGCGCGCGTGCACGGTGGGCGGAGGGTGGGCGCGTGCACGGGGCGGGAGCGGGAGGGAACCGCTACACTACAGAAAATTAAAGTTTAAAAAGTACAAACAGATTACTTTTTGAAAGCTGTAAATAAACAGCTAAGAGATGTGGAAGGGGTGGGGGGTTGATCTTGGGGGGGGGGGGAAGCTACACTGCAGAAAAGGGGTTTTTTTTTAAAAAAAGGCAAATTTTTTCACTAAACTGGGTACTGGCAGACAGCTGCCAGTACCCAAGATGGCGCCCATTAAGGCAGAGGGGGAGGGTTAGAGAGCTCTTTGGTGGGGGATCAGTAAGGCTGGGGGCTAAGGGGGGATCCTACACAGCAGCATATGTAAATATGCTAAAAAAAAAAAAACACAAAAAAGCCCAAATATAGCTTTTATTTTAGTACTGGCAGAGTTTCTGCCAGTACTTAAGATGGCGGGGACAATTGGGGGGTGGGGGAGGGAAGAGAGCTGTTTGGGAGGGATCAGGGGGTCTCATGTTTCAGGTGGGAGGCTGAGCTCTACACTAAAGCTAAAATTAACCCTGCAAGCAACCTACAAGCTACATAATTAACCCCTTCACTGCTAGCCATAATACACGTGTGAAATGCAGCGGCATTTGGCGGCCTTCTAATTACCAAAAAGCAACGCCAAAGCCATATATGTCTGCTATTTCTGAACAAAGGGGATCCCAGAGAAGCATTTACAACCATTTGTGCCATAATTGCACAAGCTGTTTGTAAATGATTTCAGTGAGAAACCTAAAATTGTGAAAAATTTAACGTTTTTTTTAATTTGATCGCATTTGGCGGTGAAATGGTGGCATGAAATATACCAAAATGGGCCTAGATCAATACTTGGGGTTGTCTACTACACTACACTAAAGCTAAAATTAACCCTAGAAGCTCCCTACATGCTCCATAATTAACCCCTTCACTGCTGGGCATAATACACGTGTAGTGCGCAGTGGCATTTAGCAGCCTTCTAATTACTAAAAAGCAACGCCAAAGCCATATATGTCTGCTATTTCTGAACAAAGGGGATCCCAGAGAAGAATTTACAACCATTTAAGCCATAATTGCACAAGCTGTTTGTAAATAATTTCAGTGAGAAACCAAAAGTTTGTGAAAAAATTTGTAAAAAAGTGAACGATTTTTTGTATTTAATCGCATTTGGCGGTGAAATGGTGGCATGAAATATACCAAAATGGGCCTAGATCAATACTTTGGGATGTCTACTAAAAAAAAATATATACATGTCAATGGATATTCAGAGATTCCTGAAAGATATTAGTGTTCTAATGTAACTAGCGCTAATTTTGAAAAATAATGGTTTGGAAATAGCAAAGTGCTACTTGTATTTATGGCCCTATAACTTGCAAAAAAAGCAAAGAAGATGTAAACATTGGGTATTTCTAAACTCAGGACAAAATTTAGAAACTATTTAGCACGGGTGTTTTTTGGTGGTTGTAGATGTGTAACAGATTTTGGGGGTCAAAGTTAGAAAAAGTGTGTTTTTTTTCAATTTTTTCCTCATATTTTATAAAAATTTTTTATAGTAAATTATAAGATATGATGAAAATAATGGTATCTTTAGAAAGTCCATTTAATGGCGAGAAAAACGGTATATAATATGTGTGGGTACAGTAAATGTGTAAGAGGAAAATTACAGCTAAACACAAACACCGCAAAAATGTAAAAATAGCCTTGGTCCCAAACGGACAGAAAATGGAAAAGTGCTGTGGTCATTAAGGGGTTAATACTCTGGTGTGGGTTAAAAAATATGTATTTGAATCCTGACTGGTGTTTAGTACACGTTTAATAGCAAGTCTCTTTTACTTTACTTGAATCGGCTGCTCGCTTTGCAGTCCGTGTTCAGAGAATCAATTCCAGCTAGTATGTACTAAGAATATCTCTAATGGTGCTGCTGCTATCTGGTTGTTAAGATGCTCTGGGGAGAATCAATCTAAATAGTACAGTTTAACAAAGCTCAGAGCAAATATTTCTATCGACATTAACTTCCACCAACAAATAAATGAATACTAAATCTGGTCTATTGTAGATCTACTGCCAACTGCAGATGCCAGATTCTCATTGGTTACAGTGTAGAAGTTATGTAAAATAATTTTATACTGAGCAAATTGTCTACTAATGTCAGAAGTCAGTCGTAGTTCAAAGTGACACCATTTCTATTAATAATGAATCTACTGATATAAAATGCTGTAGAAATTACCTCGTTTAGGAGTAGTATTACATTCTGGAGTCAAAAGAAATTTTATAAAGATAAAAATATTTTATATTAGTCTTAAAGGGATAGAAAGGTAAAAAATGCAATGTGCATGGGTGCATTTCAATTTGAAATAAAAGCATTTTTGCAATATAGTTTCATTAGCAAAAATTATTCTAGTAAAAGTTATTACTGTATTTCTGCAGATATGCACGTATCTTGTGATGGCTCGTGCACCAGTATTCAAACACCATGTCTGCTCAAAGACCTGGCAGCGGTGTGTATTTCTTCTGTGAAGATATCATTTGTGTCATACAACCCCCCCGCTGACTCTCTGAGCAGACATGGGGGCTTGCCGGAAACAGAAGTTATGAAGCAGCGGTCTAAAGACCGCTGCTCCATAACTTGTCCGCCTGCTCTGAGGCCGCGGACAGAAATCAACCTGATCAAATATGATTGGGTTGATTGACACCCCCTGCTAGCAAATCTGCAGGGGGCAGCATTGCACCAGCAGTTCACAAGAACTGCTGGTGCAATGATAAATGCTGACAGCGTATGCTGTCGGCATTTATCGATGTGCAGCAGACATGATAAGCTACATCGTATCATGTCCGCTCGCACTATGTTAAATATACCCCCTGGTGTTTAAATACTGGTGCACGGAGCATTACAGGATATGTGCATATGCCACAGAAAAACAGTTATAACTTTTTTGCTAATCCTATTATATAAAAGGCCAAGTGTGTTTGTCCGAAGCTGTCATGCGCAGTAGAGACAGCACGAGGACAAACACACCTGGCCTTACCTGACAAACCATGCTGTTTGCCAAAAGTGGGCCTGACCGGCGAGGGCGGGAGCGTAGGCGTGGCCGGGCGGGAGGGTGGACTACACCGGGCATGGTCGGGGTGTGGCTGGGCGTAGCGGGGGCATGGCCGGGCGCGGTTGGCGCAACAGAGAGGAGAGAGAAATAAAAAGAGGGGGGGGAGAGACAAAAAGAGATATGAAAGAGTTAAAGAGAGGGGGAAGAGCAGAAGAGAGGGGAAAGTGCATAAGAGAGGGGGGAGAGAGACAGAGCAAAAGAGAGGGGGGAGAGAGGGGGAGAGAGAGAGCAAAAGAGAGGGGGGGAGAGAGAGAGCAAAAGAGAGGGGAGAGAGAGAGAGCAAAAGAGAGGGGGGAGAGAAAGAGCAAAAGAGAGGGATGGAGAGAGAGAGCAAAAGAGAGGGATGGATAGAGAGACCAAAAATAAGGAGAGAGAGACAGAGGGGGAGAGAGAGCGCAAAAGAGAAAGGGAGAGATAGAGCGCAAAAGAGAGGGGGGAGAGAGCACAAAAGAGGGCGAGAGAGAGAGCGCAAAAGAGAGGGGGAGAGAGAGAGCACAAAAGAGAGGGGAAGAGAGAGAGCGCAAAAGAGGGGGAGAGAGAGCGCAAAAGAGAAGGGGGAGAGAGAGCGCAAAATAGAGGGGGAAGAGAGCGCAAAAGAGAGGGGGAGAGAGAGAGCACAAAAGAGGGGGAGAGAGAGAGTGCAAAAGAGAGGGGGAGAGAGAGAGCGCAAAAGAGAGGGGGAGAGAGAGAGTGCAAAAGAGAGGGAGAGAGAGAGAGCGCAAAAGAGGAGAGAGAGAGAATGCAAAAGAGAGGGGGAGAGAGAGTGCAAAAGAGGGGGAGAGAGAGAGCGCTAAAGAGAGGGGGGAGAGAGAGAGCGCAAAAGAGGGGGAGAGAGAGAGCGCAAAAGAGAGGGGGAGAGAGAGAGTGCAAGGGAGAGAGAGAGCGCAAAAGAGGGGGAGAGAGCGCAAAAGAGAGGGGGGAGAGAGAGCGCAAAAGAGAGGGGAGAGAGAGAGCGCAAAAGAGAGGGGGAGAGAGTGCAAAAGAGAGGGAGAGAGAGAGAGCGCAAAAGAGGGGAGAGAGAGAATGCAAAAGAGAGGGGGGAGAGAGAGTGCAAAAGAGGGGGAGAGAGAGAGCGCTAAAGAGAGGGGGAGAGAGAGAGCGCAAAAGAGGGAAAGAGAGAGAGCGCAAAAGAGAGGGGGAGAGAGAGCGCAAAAGAGAGGGGGAGAGAGAGAGAGTGCAAAAGAGAGGGAGAGAGAGAGAGCGCAAAAGAGGGGGAGAGAGAGAGTGCAAAATAGAGGGGGAGAGAGAGCGCAAAAGAGAGGGGGAGAGAGAGTGCAAAAGAGGGGGAGAGAGAGAGCGCAAAAGAGAGGGGTAGAGAGAGAGTGCAAAAGAGAGGGGGAGAGAGCGCAAAAGAGGGGGAGAGAGAGAGCGCAAAAGAGAGGGGGAGAGAGAGAGCGCAAAAGAGAGGGGGAGAGAGAGAGAGCGCAAAAGAGAGGGGGAGAGAGATAGCGCAAAAGAGGGGAGAGAGAGAGCAAAAGAGGGGGAGAGAGAGAGCACAAAAGAGAGGGGGAGAGAGAGCACAAAAGAGAGGGGGAGAGAGAGCGCAAAAGAGGGGGGGAGAGAGAGAGCACAAAAGAGGGGGAGAGAGAGAGAGCGCAAAAGAGAGGGGGAGAGAGAACACGCAAAAGAGGGGGAGAGAGAGCGCAAAAGAGAAGGGAAGAGAGAGCACAAAAGAGAGGGGGGAGAGAGCACGCAAAAGAGGGGGGAGAGAGAGAGTGCAAAAGAGAGAGAGAATGCAAAAGAGAGGGGGGGAGAGAGAGCACAAAAGAGAGGGGGAGAGAGAGAGAGCGCAAAAGAGGGGGAGAGAGAGAGCGCAAAAGAGAGGGGGAGAGAGTGCGCAAAAGAGGGGGAGAGAGAGAGAGCACAAAAGAGAGGGGGAGAGAGAGAGAGCGCAAAAGAGGGGGAGAGAGAGAGAGCGCAAAAGAGGGGGAGAGAGAGAGCACAAAAGAGAGGGGGGAGAAATAGCGCAAAAGAGGGGGAGAGAGAGAGAGCGCAAAAGAGAGGGGAAGAGAGAGAGCGCAAAAGAGAGGGAGAGAGTGCGCAAAAGAGAGGGAGGGAGAGAGCGCAAAAGAGAGGGGAGAGAAAAAGAGCGCAAAAGAGGGGGAGAGAGAGGGAGTGCAAAAGAGAGGGGGAGAGAGAGAGCAAAAAAGAGGGGGAGAGAGAGAGAGCACAAAAGTGAGGGGGAGAGAGAGAGCACAAAAGAGAGGGGAAGAGAGAGAGCGCAAAAGAGAGGGGGAGAGAGAATGCTCAAAAGAGGGGGAGGGAAAGTGCAAAAGAGAGGGGGAAAGAGAAAGCGCAAAAGAGATGGGGAGAGAGAATGTGCAAAAGAGAGGGGGAGAGAGAGAGCACAAAAGAGAGGGGAATAGAGAGAGCGCAAAAGAGGGGGAGAGAGAGAGCACAAAAGAGAGGGGGAGAGAGAGAGCACAAAAGAGAGGGGAAGAGAGAGAGCGCAAAAGAGGGGGAGAGAGAGCGCAAAAGAGAAGGGGGAGAGAGAGCGCAAAATAGAGGGGGAAGAGAGCGCAAAAGAGAGGGGGAGAGAGAGAGCACAAAAGAGGGGGTGAGAGAGAGCACAAAAGAGAGGGGGAGAGAGAGAGCGCAAAAGAGAGGGGGAGAGAGAGAGTGCAAAAGAGAGGGAGAGAGAGAGAGCGCAAAAGAGGGGAGAGAGAGAATGCAAAAGAGAGGGGGAGAGAGAGTGCAAAAGAGGGGGAGAGAGAGAGCGCTAAAGAGAGGGGGAGAGAGAGAGCGCAAAAGAGGGGGAGAGAGAGAGCGCAAAAGAGAGGGGGAGAGAGAGAGTGCAAAAGAGAGAGAGAGAGAGAGCGCAAAAGAGGGGGAGAGAGCGCAAAA
This sequence comes from Bombina bombina, assembly GCF_027579735.1. Classification (NCBI taxonomy): domain Eukaryota; kingdom Metazoa; phylum Chordata; class Amphibia; order Anura; family Bombinatoridae; genus Bombina; species Bombina bombina. The sequence continues at coordinate 400,051,111 of NC_069500.1, read as the reverse complement.
GAGAGGAGGGAGAGAGAGCGCAAAAGAGAGGGGGAGAGAGAGAGCGCAAAAGAGAGGGGGAGAGAGAGAGTGCAAAAGAGAGGGAGAGAGAGAGAGAGTGCAAAAGAGGGGAGAGAGAATGCAAAAGAGAGGGGGGAGAGTGCAAAAGAGGGGGAGAGAGAGAGCGCTAAAGAGAGGGGGAGAGAGAGAGCGCAAAAGAGGGGGAGAGAGAGAGCGCAAAAGAGAGGGGGAGAGAGAGAAAGCGCAAAAGAGAGGGGGAGAGAGAGAGTGCAAAAGAGAGGGAGAGAGAGAGAGCGCAAAAGAGGGGGAGAGAGAGAACGCAAAAGAGAGGGGGGAGAGAGAGAAAGAGTGCAAAAGAGAGGGGGAGAGAGAGCGCAAAAGAGAGGGGGAGAGAGAGTGCAAAAGAGGGAGAGAGAGAGCGCAAAAGAGAGGGGGAGAGAGAGAGTGCAAAAGAGAGGGGGAGAGAGCGCAAAAGAGGGGGAGAGAGAGAGCGCAAAAGAGAGGGGGAGAGAGAGAGTGCAAAAGAGAGGGGGGGAGAGAGAGAGCGCAAAAGAGAGGGGGAGAGAGATAGCGCAAAAGAGGGGGAGAGAGAGAGAGAGTAAAAGAGGGGGAGAGAGAGAGCACAAAAGAGAGGGGGAGAGAGAGCGCAAAAGAGGGGGGGAGAGAGAGCACAAAAGAGGGGGAGAGAGAGAGAGCGCAAAAGAGAGGGGGAGAGAGAACACGCAAAAGAGGGGGAGAGAGAGAGCGCAAAAGAGAAGGGAAGAGAGAGCACAAAAGAGAGGGGGAGAGAGAGCACGCAAAAGAGGGGGGAGAGAGAGAGAGTGCAAAAGAGAGAGAGAAAGCGCAAAAGAGAGGGGGAGAGAGAGAGTGCAAAAGAGAGGGAGAGAGAGAGAGCGCAAAAGAGGGGGAGAGAGAGAACGCAAAAGAGAGGGGGGAGAGAGAGAGAGAGTGCAAAAGAGAGGGGGAGAGAGAGCGCAAAAGAGAGGGGGAGAGAGAGTGCAAAAGAGGGAGAGAGAGAGCGCAAAAGAGAGGGGGAGAGAGAGTGCAAAAGAGAGGGGGAGAGAGCGCAAAAGAGGGGGAGAGAGAGAGCGCAAAAGAGAGGGGGAGAGAGAGAGTGCAAAAGAGAGGGGGAGAGAGAGAGAGCGCAAAAGAGAGGGGGAGAGAGATAGCGCAAAAGAGGGGGAGAGAGAGAGAGAGCAAAAGAGGGGGAGAGAGAGAGCACAAAAGAGAGGGGGAGAGAGAGCGCAAAAGAGGGGGGGAGAGAGAGCACAAAAGAGGGGGAGAGAGAGAGAGCGCAAAAGAGAGGGGGAGAGAGAACACGCAAAAGAGGGGGAGAGAGAGAGAGCGCAAAAGAGAAGGGAAGAGATAGCACAAAAGAGAGGGGGAGAGAGAGCACGCAAAAGAGGGGGGAGAGAGAGAGTGCAAAAGAGAGAGAGAACGCAAAAGAGAGGGGGGAGAGAGAGCACAAAAGAGAGGGGGAGAGAGAGAGAGCGCAAAAGAGGGGGAGAGAGAGAGCGCAAAAGAGAGGGGGGAGAGAGAGCGCAAAAGAGGGGGAGAGAGAGAGAGCACAAAAGAGAGGGGGAGAGAGAGAGAGCAAAAGAGGGGGAGAGAGAGAGAGCGCAAAAGAGGGGGAGAGAGAGAGCACAAAAGAGAGGGGGGAGAGAGAGCGCAAAAGAGGGGGAGAGAGAGAGCGCAAAAGAGAGGGGAAGAGAGAGAGAGCGCAAAAGAGAGGGAGAGAGAGAGCACGCAAAAGAGAGGGAGGGAGAGAGCGCAAAAGAGAGGGGAGAGAAAAAGAGCGCAAAAGAGGGGGAGAGAGAGGGAGCCCAAAAGAGAGGGGGAGAGAGAGAGCAAAAAAGAGGGGGAGAGAGAGAGAGCACAAAAGTGAGGGGGAGAGAGAGAGCACAAAAGAGAGGGGAAGAGAGAGAGCGCAAAAGAGAGGGGGAGAGAGAATGCTCAAAAGAGGGGGAGGGAAAGCGCAAAAGAGAGGGGGAAAGAGAAAGCGCAAAAGAGAGGGGGAGAGAGAATGTGCAAAAGAGAGGGGGAGAGAGAATGTGGAAAAGAGAGGGGGAAAGAGAAAGGGCAAAAGAGAGGGGGAGAGAGAGCACACAAAAGAGGGGGGATAGAAAGAGCGCAAAAGAGACAGAGAATGCAAAAGAGAGGGGGGAGAGAGCGTAAAATAGAGGGGGAAGAGAGAGCGTAAAACAGAGGGGGAGAGAAAGCAAAATAGAGGGGGGAGAGGGAGCAAAAGAGAGGGGGGAGAGAGAGAGCAAAAGAGAAGTGGAGCGAGAGAGAGCGCAAAAGAGAGGGGGAGAGAGCACAAAAGAGAGGGGGAGAGAGAGCAAAAGAGAGGGGGGAGAGAGTGCAAAAGAGAGGGGGAGAGAGAGCATGCAAAAGATGGGGGAGAGAGAGAGTGCAAAAGAGAGAGAGAGCGCAAAAGAGAGGGGGGGAGAGAGAGCGCAAAAGAGAGGTGGAGAGAGAGAGTGCAAAAGAGGGGGAGAGAGAGAGCGCAAAAGAGAGGGGAGAGAGAGTGAAAAAGAGGGGGAGAGAGAGAAAGAGCACAAAAGAGAGGGGGAGAGAGAGAGCGCAAAAGAGGGGGAGAGAGATAGAGCGCAAAAGAGGGGGGGAGAGAGAGCACAAAAGAGAGGGGGAGAAAGAGCGCAAAAGAGGGGGGAGAGAGAGAGAGCGCAAAAGAGAGGGGAAGAGAGAGAGCGCAAAAGAGAGGGCGAGAGAGCGCGCAAAAGAGAGGGAGGGAGAGAGCGCAAAAGAGAGGGGGAGAGAGAATGCACCAAAGAGGGGGAGAGAGAGCGCAAAAGAGAGGGGGAAAGAGAAAGTGCAAAAGAGAGGGGGAGAGAGAATGCGCAAAAGAGGGGGAGAGAGAGCACAAAAGAGAGGGGGAAAGAGAAAGGGCAAAAGAGAGGGGGAGAGAGAGCACACAAAAGAGGGGGGATAGAGAGAGCGCAAAAGAGAGAGAGAATGCAAAAGAGAGGGGGAGAGAGCGTAAAATAGAGGGGGAAGAGAGAGCGCAAAACAGAGGGGGAGAGAGAGCAAAAGAGAGGGGGAGAGAAAGCAAAAAAGCAAAAGAGAGGGGGGGAGAGGGAGCAAAAGAAAGGGGGGAGAGAGAGAGCAAAAGAGAGGTGGAGCGAGAGAGAGCGCAAAAGAGAGGGGGAGAGAGCACAAAAGAGAGGGGGAGAGAGAGCAAAAGAGAGGGGGGAGAGAGAGCGCAAAAGAGAGGGGGGAGAGAGTGCAAAAGAGAGGGGGAGAGAGAGCAAAAGAGAGGGGGAGAGAGAGAGCAAAAGAGAGGGAGGGAGAGAGAGAGCAAAAGAGAGGTGGAGCAAGAGAGAGTGCAAAAGAGAGGGGAGAGAGCGCAAAAGAGAGGGGGATAGAGCGCAAAAGAGAGGGGGAGAGATCACAATAGAGAGGGGGAGAGAGAGAGCAAGGGGTGGGACCGCTGTACTGCAAAAAATGGCCGTGTGAACGGACTTTAGGACTAGTGGAAGTATATTGCTTCGATTTTCAAATTTATATGTACCCATGCACATTATAATTGTTGACCTTTCAATCCCCTTAAAGTACAACTTGTTTAGTATTTTAATACTTCCAATATAAACAATACTCTAAGTACAAACTTTCTGCATTCCTTTAAAAGTATATGAAACTCCTGTGTGAAAACAAATATGCTAAATCAAAGTAAACATAAAAAGGAACAGATTGGGTAAAAAAAATTGCGATGAGTGGAGAATTTTTGAAAACCTAACGCCTAGATTACGTTAGCTGGTAAAACGTGCTTGTGCACGATTTCCTCATAGGAATCAATGGGGGAGAGACGGCTGAAAAAAGGTCTAACACCTGCAAAAAAGCAGCGTAAAGCTCCAAATGCAACCCCATTGATTCCTATTGGGAAATACATTTATGTCTACACCTAACACCCTAACAAAAACCCCGAGTCTAAACACCCCTAATCTTACACTTATTAACCCCTAATCTGCCGCCCCCGACATCGCCGACACCTACATTATAATTATGAACCCCTAATCTGCTGCCCCGAACATCGCCGACACCTACATTATATTTATTAACCCCTAATCTGCTGCCCCCAATGTCGCTGCAACCTAACTACACTTATTAACCCCTAATCTGCTGTCCCCAACGTCGCCACCACTATAATAAACATATTAACCCCTAAACCTAAGTCTAACCCTAACCCCCCTAACTTAAATATAATTTAAATAAATCTAAATAAAATTACTATCATTAACTAAATAATTCCTATTTAAAACTAAATACTTACCTATAAAATAAACCCTAAGCTAGCTACAATATAACTAATAGTTATATTGTAGCTATTTTAGGGTTTATTTTTATTTTACAGGCAACTTTGTATTTATTTTAACTAGGTAGAATAGTTATTAAATAGTTATTAACTATTTAATAACTATCTAGTTAAAATAAAGACAAATTTACCTGTAAAATAAAACCTAACCTAAGTTACATTTACACCTAACACTATACTACAATTAAATTAATTATCTAAATTAAATACAATTAATTACAATTAAATAAAATGATCTAAAGTACAAAACCCACCACTAAATTACAGAAAATAATAAAGAAATTACAAGATGTTTAAACTAATTACACCTAATCTAATCCCCCTAACAAAATAAAATAAAAAATAAAAAAAAGCCCTACCCTACACTAAATTACAAATTGCCCCAAAGTAATCAGCTCTTTTACCTGAAAAAAATTTACAATTCCCCCCCAACATTAAAACCCACCACCCACACAACCAACCCTACTCTAAAACCCACCCAATCCCCCCTTAAAAAAACCTAACACTAACCTCTTGAAGATCACTTTACCGGGAGACGTCTTCACCCAACCGGGCAGAAGTGGTCCTCCAGACAGGCAGAAGTCTTCATCCAACCGGGCAGAAGTGGTCCTCCAGACGGGCAGAAGTCTTCATCCAGACGGCATCTTCTATCTTCATCCATCCGGCACGGAGCGGGTCCATCTTCAAGACATCCGACACTGAGCATCCTCTTCTTTCCACGGCCGATGACTGAATGAAGGTTCCTTTAAATGACGTCATCCAAGACTTCAATTCCGATTATCTGATAGAATTCTATCAGCCAATTGGAATTAAGGTAGAACAAATCCTATTGGCTGATGCAATCAGCAAATAGGATTGAACTGGCATTCTATTGGCTGGTTGGAACAGCCAATAGAATGCCAGCTCAATCCTATTGGCTGATTGTTAGGGCCGGCAGATTAGGGGTTAATAATATTTAAATAGTGTTTGTGATGCCGGAGTGAGGTGGTTTAGGGATTAATATATTTATTATAGTGGTGGCGATGTCTGGTTCGGCAGATTAGGGGTTAAAATATTTATTTTAGTGTTTGCAATGTGGGGGGCCTCGGTTTAGGGGTTAATAGGTAGTTTATGGGTGTTAGTGTACTTTTTAGCACTTTAGTTAAGAGTTTTATGCTACGGTGTTGTAGTGTAAAACTCTTAACTACTGACTTTTAAATGCGGTACCAGTCTTGCCAGGAGAGGGTGTACCGCTCACTTTTGGTCAGACTCGTAATACCGGTGCTATGCAAGTCCCATTGAAAATATAGGATACGCAATTGACGTAAGTGGATCTGCAGTATTTCCGAGTCTGACCAAAAAAGTGAGCAGTACACCTGTACCTGCAAGACTCGTAATACCAGTGGGCGTTAAAAAGCAGCGTTAGGACCTCTTAACGCTGCTTTTTAAGGCTAACGCACAACTCATAATCTAGGCCAATGTTTTTACTCTGTCAATTATGGGCATGAGCAAAACTAACTCCCTGTTATCTAGTCAATTCACTAGCCTAGAAGTTTTAAGACATCAGGCTAAGATAAACCTTCCTGCAAAGACCTCCTCTTCCTTGTAAGGCTGTGACAAAGTAAATCTCACTGTACAAATGTAGAGTAAAAAATAAATAAAAGGTAAAAGCCATTTAAATCTATACTATAATTGCGTTTGTAACGCATCCGTCGCCGTCGCCAGTTGCGCATGCATCCTCAAAGGAATGTTGGCAGCGCAAGGCAGCCAAAAGAATGTTGGCTGCGCGTGCAGCCAAAATAATTCACCTGGATGCAGCAAAGCTGCATCCAGGTGGATTCCGAGAATTGCAGGGTGGTGAAAGAATTCACTGCAAGTGGATTCTTTCACCACCCTGCCATTTTCTGAATCCACCGGGATGCAGCTAAGGCAAACAGAGCATTACAACAAAAAACTAACCGCCCGCAATAAGTGTTACAAAAAAAACCTTAACTATTGGCAATAAGTATTAAAAAAACAAAAACCGCTCACAATAAGTATTAAAAAAAAAAACTAACTGGCCGCAATAAGCATTAAGAAAAAAAAACAACAACTACCTAATAAAATTATTAACCCCTAAATCCGCCAAACCCAACATCGCAAACTACCTAATACATCTATTAACCCATATGCCGCCATTAACCCACATCGCTAATTAAACTAATAAATCTATTAACCCCTAAACCTCAAAACCCCACAACGCAAATAACTAATCACTAAGCCCCCTAACCTTACACTCCCTAAATGAACCCCATTACATAAATTAAAATAATGCTAAATTACAATTGAAATAAAAAACCTAACATTACTTTAAAAATAAAGAAAAGTTTAAACTAATCTAAAATTACAGAAAATAAAAAAGTATAACATTACACAAAATAATAAACCACGTTATCCAAAATAAAAAAATTAAACCTAATCCCTATGACAAAAAAGCACCCCAAAATAAAAACACCCCCTAATTTAAGAATAAACTATCAATAGCCCTTAAAAGGGCTTTTTGTAGGGCATTGCCCTAAAGAAATCATCTCTGTTACATTAAAAATAAACCAAGTCCCCCCTAACAGTGAAACCCCCTACCCACCAAACCCCCCAAAATAAAAAAACCTAACACTAAAATAACCTAAACTACCCATTGCCCTCAAAGGGGCATTTGTATGGGCATTGCCCTTAAAAGGGCATTCAGCTCTTTTTCAATTGCCCAAATCCCTAATCTTAAAGAAATAAAAAAATTTAAAAAAACCCTAACACTAAGCCCCAAATAGGTACTCACGGTTCCTGAAGTCCGGCGGAGAAAGTCTTCTTCCAGGAGGGCCCATCATCTTCTATCTTCATCCACAGCAAAGGCGGCGCAGAGCGGAGGTGTGGAGCGCTCTTCCCAGATGTGGCGACACTCCTCGGCGGCATGGAGGCTCCTCTGCATGCGATCGTCTGCCGCACACTGGATATTGAATGCAAGTTACCCCATATTTATTGGGGTATCTTGCATTCCTATTGGCTGATATTTTAAAATCATATTGGCTGATTTCAGTAGCTCTAATCCTATTCAATCTTTAGTCTACGACGGACATCGGATGAAGTGGAGGCTCCATGCCGCTGAGGACTGCCGCCGCCGAGGACCGCCGCCGTTGAGGACAGCCGCTGAGGATCGAGGCATCGGAAACACAGCTCCGCACCTCCGCTCTGCGCCGCCTTCACTCTGGATGAAGATAGAAGATGATGGATCCGTCTGGAACAAGTCCTTCTCTGCCGGACTTCAGGAACAGTGAGTACCTATTTGGGGCTTAGGTTTAGGCTTTTTTATTTTATTTTATTTTTTAATTTTATTTTTTTAGATTAGGGTTTTTTGGGGCTTGAAAAAGAGCTGATTGCGCTTTTAAGGGCAGTAAAAGAGCTGAATGCCCTTTTAAAGGCAATGCCCATAAAAATCCCCCTTTAGGGGCAATGGGTAGTTTAGTTTTTATTTTAGTGTTATTTTTTTTTATTTTGGGGGGTTTGGTGGGTGGAATTTTTTACTGTTAGGAGGGATTTAGTATTTTTTAGAGGTAAAAGAGCTGTTTAACTTAGGGCAATGCCCTACAAAAGGCCATTTTAAGGGAAATTGGTAGTTAAGTATTAAATTAGGGGTGCTTTTATTTTGAGGGGGATTTTTTTATTTTTATAGAGGTATTAGTTTAGGTTTACATTTTTTTATTTTGGATACCTTTGTTTATTTTTTCTGTAATTTTAGTTTTTAAACATAGACTGCCCTCTGGGCAGGCTTATCGCCTAGTAGATGAATAATACATATTGCAATGTTTTCTATTAAGTATAAGCAACTGCTTAGTGCTTTTTTTAATACAACAATGAAACTGACTGTTTAACATCCCTTTAAATTAAACATACAGAGGCTTATAATGACTGTGTATGCAGCAATACAAAGTATGAGGAATAGTCAAATGAGCAGGCATCTCTGTTTTAAGGGCTCTCCGTACTTCCAATTTACACCAGCCCCACTCTCTACAGTATGAGAGGCTACCTATGAGCAAACTGTAAATATGTCAGATGATTTGCATTTAATTAGGAAGTGTTTAAAAGCATTTAAATTCAGTAACAGCAAACAATTTCTGACATTTTCCCCAGCAAAAAAACATGCAAACTGCATATTAATGAACAATTACCCTGTCTCCCTATTCCCCATGCCTAAACAGCCTTGCCTACCGAACAACATCCACTATTGTGCATAAGCTTCTTTTCTAAATATCTTTTAATAAGAAACTGTAATGCAAATCTATTATCTATCTGTCTATCTATTTGTCTGTCTGTCTATCATCTATCTATCTATCTATCTATCAGCTATCTATCTATCTATCTACCTATCTATCTATCTATCTATCATCTATCTATCATTTATCTATCATCTACATTATCTCTCTATCTATCTTTCTACCTGCTGCTTTGTATACTGGTGCTTGCAGTGTCTATATCAAGGAGGTTCATGGTAAAACAAGAGAATAACCAGAGAATGCTTATCAAGGCCAACATTCATTTAGCATGTCATATACTTTAATTTGGCCACACTAAACATTGTTATTGTTAAAGGGACATGAAACCCAAAAATTTTCTTTCATGATTTAGGCAGAACATACATTTTTTTAAAAAAGCATGATAGTTTTATTTAAATAATGTAACTTATTTAAATTAGGTGCATTCTTTATTACCTTTGCAATGTAATGCACGAGTTGTGTGTAAGCATAATACTGTACATCTGCTTAGTTATATTTTAGTTGTAATTCTATAAAGGGAATTACCGTTCCTTTCAAGGGATTAAGAAGGTCTGCTATCGTCTTTATTTTCAGTTTTTCCCATGCTTGAAAATTTCTAGTGTTCATACTCGGTGGGAAATCCGGATTTCCCCTGATGGGTAAATGAATTGTATACAAATGTGATGTCCCCAGTATTTTATGTATCTTGATCCAAGCTCTAATTATATCTGCGAACATACTATTATGTTTGATTATCTGGGGAATGTCCTTCCATGTTTGATGAAGCAAAAATACTTTAGAGATGTCTTCCATCACCCCTGAGCTTTTTTATTCCCCAGAATAACATCTCTTTAGGATTTCCCCTATCTTTTAATTTAAAATGTTTATAGAATCTAGTGTCTTCTTTTTCTAACTCTATGCTTCTGATGCGTTCTTATTCTGTCTCTCAGTTTTCTACTCGCTTGTCCTAAAGATTGATATTTACACGAGCACTGTAAAAGATAGATTACATTTGTATTAGAACATCTTATTATGTCTTTACTGCTTAATTTCTCTCCTGTGGTTATAGATTCTATCACCTTTATTTCACTATTATGTGCACATGATTTGCATCCATGGCATGAAATAAAGCCCTCTATTTTCTCTCCTAGGAGGTTATTATCTGTCTTTGTAGTTTCCCTTTTATATTCACTGGGTGAAAGTTTATTCTTTAAATTATTTGCTTTCTTAAAAGCTATCTCTGGTTTTAGGCTTATTTCATTGTCAATTAATGGATCACTTCTGAGGAAATGCCAATGTTGGAGATGATTTTTTTTTAATCTTATTGTGTTGGGTAGAAAATGTTGTAATAAAAGCGACTTTTAGAGTGTCATCTTCTATCTTTTCCTTCTTTTCCTTTAGTCTTTTAGGATATTTTTTTAATAAATCTCTTCTTTCTATTGCCCTTATTTCTTCCTTAATCTCCATGATATTCTTAGGGTTGTAACCTTAGAGTAAGTTCTGTTTAAAAAGTTATACTCAGCTGCTGCTCACCTGCAAGTAAAAAAATAAATAAATTAAGAAATGAACAGCAGCCAATCAGCATCAACAGTGATGAGGTCATGAACTCTTTTACTGTGATCTCATGAGATTTGACTTAACTCTCATGAGATTTCATTGTAAACTTCCTTAAGCTGAATAGGGAAATAAGATGAGAGTGCTCGTAAACTCGCTCCTTCCGCTGTTCTGGGACAGACATACTGATTTGTTACTTAGAAGTCCTTTACAATGGGATGTGGCTACTGAGAAACGTTTGAGATAAAATATCTTTCTTTTTTACATAGAGATGTTCAGGTGATATTTTCTAGTCAGCTTTTTACAGCTATACTGCATCACTTTCAAATGTTTAAACATTTGGGTATTATGGCCCTTTAATCAATCTATAAGATAACACATCCGACTGTTTGTCATAGTCTAGTATGTTTTAGCAGTTTCTTCTAACTCTCAAAAGTTGCCCTTTTGCAATTTTCCATTTCTCATAATGGCAACTCTTGTAATCTATATAGTTATTTGCATCAACTTTCTTAAAAAATGTTCTGGTTGTGATTTTATTCTCCACAATCTTAATTTCTATATCCAGAAAACTAATTTTACTTCTGCTTAATTCATGTGTGATATTTTGTTTAATCCAAAGTTGTTACTATTCATGTTGTCTATAAATAAGCCAAGTAGTTCCATATCTCCCCTCAAGATGATAAATATGTCATCTATGAAGCGCCTATAGAGCACGAAATTTACCCCATACATAACTTGGTGCGAATCTCGTGCCCAAAGCCATTCCTTTCATTTAAAGAAAAAAATTCCCATAGAGTTTTAAGTAATTATTATTTAGAATAAAGCCTATAAATCCAAAATAAACCTCCCTTGTATACTGGACATTTCCTCATCTCTTTTTAGATGGATGTCTACTGCTTCCATGCCAGTATAATCAATAGATGTGTAGAGGGAGCTTACATCAAATGTTACTAGCGTGTAGTTCAATTCCCATTTTATTTCTTGAAGAGTATTTAGAAAATGTTTATTGACTTTTAAGTAGGAAGGTATTTCTCTAACATAATTTTGCAGAAAATAATCAACATAATGTGATAATTTGATGTCAATGAGTCTATGCCTGATATAATTGATCTGTCGGGAGGGTTTTTAAGATTTTGATGTAAAAAGAAAATAAAACACAGGGGTACATGGATGTTCTATTGTTAAAAAAAGTGTTCACTTTCATTAATAATAACTATTTTCTTTGCTTCCGTTATCAGAAACCTAGATAGATAATACTATGGGAAGATTTTTATTGACAAATTCAAAATAGGGTGTATATCTATTTAGGTGAGTAAACCTTCAAACTCGGCTGTCCTTTAAAAAACAATTCTTCCCAATAAAGTTTTTTTCATATGTACTTTAGATACTTCAAAAAAAAGGGTAGCGCAATCATAGTTGCAGGTCCGGATTCACTCTAAATGAACTTATAGATTATATAATGATTGCATACAAAATAATATTAATATTTTAAAGTTTTAATGTGTTTAAACAGTTCAACATAAAAATATCTTTGACACAGGTGTCTCTAAAAATGTTTAAACAAATTTGAATTCAATAGTAAAATATAAAAATGTGTATGCATATGTTCATACTATAAACTTTTGCCCATTTCTAAAGTTATGCTCTTACTGATATATTCATTAGATGTTACTTTAAATAATTGAATCCACTATTTAAAGTAATATTTGAGAAAAAAAGTTAAAGAAGATATAGATAAGATAGATAATAAAAATATATGAGATGGAATCTGATGAAAAAAAGAACCGCTGGTGCTTAAACAATTAAAAGAGAACCAAAATATAGTCATCAAACAAACAGATAAGAACACAGAAAATAATTTAAAAGAGGCATATAAGGTATTTGTGACATGAGGCACCAAGATCTGAGGGCCTGTTATGGAACATTCTTTGGGCAGGAGGTACATGGGCTTTGCCCCCCTGTCTGCCCCCCACCAGCCCCGGCACTTGTGTGAAGTCTGTGAACGGCCGCCGGTGTTTTTTTTATTTTGAGAAGAATTAATGACTGAGTCACGTGAGTAGTAATATGTGCAGCGCGCCTCCCTGTGCTCAGTTTGAGCGCAAGAATTCCCACCTGTCTACACGCAGCACCACAAGTTGGCCCCAATATACTCAGTCATACTGAGTGCTATTTACTACTATCATGCTAGCCTAGTAGCCTCCTCCAGTTCCAGCCAGCCAGCCGGTGACGCTCCTACACGACAACACAAGGAAGAAACATGACCGGTCACGGTGATTGGAGAAGAAGACGGAGAAGCCACCAGGTGCTGTGGTGCATGTCAGGACAAGAGCTAGAGAGCGCGGGAAGGAGCCAAGCAGCAGGACCAGCAGGCAGCAAGGAAGCGAAGATCTGGGGACTGGGGGTAAGTCACACAACAGGGTTACTTAGGACATAGCTAACGGCTCACATACTCTGTAACAGACTCCACCGGAAAAAAAAAACATTAGCTCAGTCTCCTTAGAGAATCTTCTGTAAAATGCTGCTGTCTGCTGCACTGTCCTCTGTCATAATGTTTTTTTCCGGTATGGCTGACAAGGTGGCAGATGTGACAACACTTGACTCAATCATCTTCTAGATGTCAAAATCTGCAAATGTACATTGTTGTCACTTCTGCCAACTTGTCAACCATACCGGAAAAAACATTATAACAGTTAACAGGGGAATGTGCAGCAGCCAGCAGCATTTTACAGAAGATTCTCTAAGGAGACCGAGCTAATGTGTTTTTTTCCATTGAAGTCTGTTACAGAGTATGAGAGCTGTCGGTCACTCTGCTCTGTGCTGTTTCAGGTATCTCCCAGATAACTTACAACCAGTTTGTGTGAACTCACAAAAGATGCATTGACGTTGCAGTAATTGAAATAAATACTGGGGACTGTGTGAATAAGTTGGTTGTAAATGGACAGGTAAACATCCCTTTTGTAAATTTGTTAGCACCAAGACAAATGATGTTTATACTCTGGTAGGAAGATTTATGTTGATACTTTAGGACAGCCATAGGCAACCAGTTTATCTCCAAACTATTTGTAGCCATCAAATCCTCCCATGGGCTACACATTGCCGTTAATACCATCAGTCAAACCCCACTACATAGCATGAGGGAGAGTACATTAAAGGGACATAAAGGACTAAGGAGCAATAATCAAATGTTCTAGTATGCTGGGGCATTTTATTATAGCAGCTTTGCTTGTAGAGAACTATGCATTTGCAAATAGGGCTAAAAACATAGGGGTAGATAACAATCCTTTAGACAAGCTTATTAAATAGTTTATGTACAAAAAGCCCCATAGACTTTAATGGAGAGTTTTGTAGTAAAATCATTAAACTTTTCTAAAGGATGTGATCTACCCAATAATTAAAGTTTGCTCTGAATAGTCAATGCACTGCCAATTGTGAGCTGAACATGGCTGGTGATTGGCTTTGCACACTCCTGCCATATAGTGCTCCAGACATATGCAGGCTTCTAAGCCTACCTATGTATGCCTTTTTTTAATAGAGAATACCAAAATAAAGAAGTAAATAAAATAAAATGTGTGTATGTAAGTATATGTATGTGTGTAGGTATTTATGTGTGTATTTATGCATGTGTGTTAAGGTGTGTGTGTGTATGTGTGTTTGTGTAACTGTATGTATGGATGTGTATGTAAGTATATATATATATATATATATATATATATATGTGTGTGTGTATATGTATGTATGTGTGTGTGTGTATATATATATATATATATATATATATATATATACAGGGAGTGCAGAATTATTAGGCAAATGAGTATTTTGACCACATCATCCTCTTTATGCATGTTGTCTTACTCCAAGCTTTATAGGCTCGAAAGCCTACTACCAATTAAGCATATTAGGTGATGTGCATCTCTGTAATGAGAAGGGGTGTGGTCTAATGACATCAACACCCTATATCAGGTGTGCATAATTATTAGGCAACTCCTTTCCTTTGGCAAAATGGGTCAAAAGAAGGACTTGACAGGCTCAGAAAAGTCAAAAATAGTGAGATATCTTGCAGAGGGATGCAGCACTCTTAAAATTGCAAAGCTTCTGAAGCGTGATCATCGAACAATCAAGCGTTTCATTCAAAATAGTCAACAGGGTCGCAAGAAGCGTGTGGAAAAACCAAGGAGCAAAATAACTGCCCATGAACTGAGAAAAGTCAAGCGTGCAGCTGCCAAGATGCCACTTGCCACCCGTTTGGCCATATTTTAGAGCTGCAACATCACTGGAGTGCCCAAAAGCACAAGTGTTACGGTACCAACTGTGTACCAAGGGTTAATACCAGATGAACAAGGTCCTGCATAGGGAATCAGCAATTCACAACCCAGCCAGTTTCAGGTTTAAAACAGAATGTATGCTTTATTTGAAGGCAGCACACAGATTTATACACCCTGGCTTCAGGTTACAAAGGGCATTGGTTTAACAGTAAAGCAAACATATGAACAATGCATCAAACAATTGTCTATTCACAGGTAAAACAGATTAACATATTAAGTTAATTAACTAGGGAAGAACGTTTACTCAGACAATCTGATGTTGGGCAGTCTAGTTAACATAATCACACAAGGACACAATCAGTTTACCCAGACAGACTCCTGAGACACAATCAGATCTTAAACATACATAGAATACATCTTATTACAGAATATAGGAACAGTTCTTATTAACTATAAAGTCTTTTATGCCCACTTTGCTTATAGAGTCACAATTGCTCCCACAAGGGGCACTCACACCCTGTACCCATCCTGTATTTATGGATACAGGGTGACATAGACATAAGACAGAGGTATGAAAGTACATGGGGTGTCCAGCATATAAAATTCCATATTTCCATGCAGTCTCTGGGTATCCTTAAGCCCATGTACCTCCAGCCCAAAGAATGTTCCATAACAGGCCCTCCAATGTACAGTGGCGAGATTGGTTTTGTCACATCTCTCCCCTTTTCCAAACAGACTAACAGGGTATCTGACCTCCTGCCGGTCAGTGCCCTGGTTAGTCCAGCAACCCACCCATAAAACACAATTAGTAGTACAGCCCACCCACAATAAATGGTTACTACACCTGAGTACGGGGAAAACTTGTCCATGTCCAGGTGCCTCACCACAGCTGTGTGGGGGACTGGTACGCTGAATTGGTGGGTTGCGAGGTGGGCAGAGACCAGCTGTACTCTGCCCGGGTGCCAGCACTACCATGGAAGTAGCCTGGTGGGAGCCTGGTTGCTGGAGGGGAAGACCGACTGTCTCCCCTTCGGATACATAGCTGTGCTGCTGGAGGGGGAGACCAATCGTCTCCCCTTTGGCTAAACAGCCGTGTTGCTGGGGGACAGGACCATCAAACTCCTCTCCCTCTGGTTTGTCATGCTCGGCTGTCCAGGGTATATACTGTGGCATATACCACCAGAGCGCCTGGTAGGCATGTCAGTTTGCTGGGACAATCCATCTGTATTCCCGTTATGAGAGAGAATTCCTGTCCATACAAACAAGGGTTCAAATTCCTCAGTGCCCAGACCAGGGCCAAACAGTCCTTCAAAATCCCATCAGCTTCTTTACGAGTTTTCTGTACCTGCTCTTTATAGGTATCCACAATCCCTTCATACTGACATAGGGTGCCCTTGAGTTGCTGCACCTCACTATGAGCCAGCGTCAGCTTCTCCTCCAGTGTCACTAAGTTTGTCTTTAATGTTTCATGTTCCACTCTCAAGCTGGTGTTTTCTGCAGTTTGTCGGTGCAGCTTGTCTAGCAGAGATTCCTGTTCTAAACGTGCTTTTTCCTCTGCGCTCCTCTTCTCCTTCATCAGCGCATTGTAACGGGACCTCCACATATCAATAGCGGATAGAGATTTACTGAGCTCAGCGTCCTGGGGCTTAGCAGCAGGTGGGTCAGTCTCTGCTGCACGGATCTGGGCACGGGTAGTCACAGAGTTAACATCAGCGGGACCCATAGGAGCGTAGGCAGAAACAAGGGGGGCCAAGTCATTTCCAAGAAGAACATCAGCAGGTAAGTCCTTCTTGACCCCCACATTCACAGGTCTAGCGCCCACTCCCCAATCCAAATGTACCCTGGCAACAGGTAGGCTGAACACATCGCCCCCTGCTACCCTCACAGCCACAGTGTCTCCAGTGTACTGTTTCTCAGACACCAAGTTCTTTTGAAGCAAGGTCATGGTAGCACCAGTATCCCGTAGACCACTGACCTTCTTCCCATTCACTTTAACCAGTTGCCGGTTATTCCGGTGGGCAGCTTGCACAAGGTCTGCCTCATGTAGGATGCTCCAGCATTCTTGCGCCTCTACGTAGCGGGCCGCAGGCTGAGGATTACGTGGGATTCCGCCGGCGGGTCTTCTCCAGGACTGCGCTTGGTTCGCTGCGTTTAGGGGACACTCTGGTCTTTTGTGCCCTAGTTGCTTACATCTAAAGCACCGAATAGGTTGTGAGTAGCCCCGCGAATTGAACAGGGCTCTCTGAGGGTAGTTCGTGGCCGGAGGCCGTGTGGTATAGCGGTGCGCCGGGGTTTGGTAACTGGCAGCTGCTGGGGTGACTGGGGGTCTGTACTCCACTCTAGCAGGGGGCTTAGTGGTAGCAATGTCCAGTTTGCGGGCATCCGTATACTCATCTGCCAAGCGAGCCGCTTCCTGCAGGGTGGAGGGTTTACGGTCCCGAACCCACTCTCGAACTCCTGCGGGTAATTTGTCGAAGCAATGTTCCAACAGGAATAGCTGCAGCACCTCTTCCCCAGATATGGCTTGGCACCCCGCTATCCAGTGAGCTGCTGTGCGGTGCACCTTACATGCCCACTCAAGGTAGGAATCTCCAGCTAATTTAACAGTGTCTCTGAACCGTCTCCGGTATGCCTCCGGTGTAACCGCATACCTGGAGAGCAGAGCCTCTTTTACAGTATTATAATCCCTGACTTCCTCATCTGGAATGGCCCGAAAAGCCTCTCTGGCCCGGCCGGATAATTTTCCAGATAATATCGTGACCCAGTCCTCTGCGGGTACCTTGTGTAGTGCACATTGCCTCTCAAAATCCGCAAGGTACCCATCAATCTCTCCTTCTGTTTCCAGGAAGTTTTTAAAAGCTGCAAAATTTACTTTTCTCTTTTCCATCTTAGTCAGTATTGTAATAATCCCCCTCTTCCTGAGGTTACTGGCTTGTGTAGTTGCTCTTCTGGGCGATAAGGTTCATTCCGTCGCTGCCACCAATGTTACGGTACCAACAGTGTACCAAGGGTTAATACCAGATGAACAAGGTCCTGCATAGGGAATCAGCAATTCACAACCCAGCCAGTTTCAGGTTTAAAACAGAATGTATGCTTTATTTGAAGGCAGCACACAGATTTATACACCCTGGCTTCAGGTTACAAAGGGCATTGGTTTAACAGTAAAGCAAACATATGAACAATGCATCAAACAATTGTCTATTCACAGGTAAAACAGATTAACATATTAAGTTAATTAACTAGGGAAGAACGTTTACTCAGACAATCTGATGTTGGGCAGTCTAGTTAACATAATCACACAAGGACACAATCAGTTTACCCAGACAGACTCCTGAGACACAATCAGATCTTAAACATACATAGAATACATCTTATTACAGAATATAGGAACAGTTCTTATTAACTATAAAGTCTTTTATGCCCACTTTGCTTATAGAGTCACAATTGCTCCCACAAGGGGCACTCACACCCTGTACCCATCCTGTATTTATGGATACAGGGTGACATAGACATAAGACAGAGGTATGAAAGTACATGGGGTGTCCAGCATATAAAATTCCATATTTCCATGCAGTCTCTGGGTATCCTTAAGCCCATGTACCTCCAGCCCAAAGAATGTTCCATAACAGGCCCTCCAATGTACAGTGGCGAGATTGGTTTTGTCACAACAAGGTGTGCAATACTCAGAGACATGGCCAAGGTAAGAAAGGCTGAAAGACGACCACCACTGAACAAGACACACAAGCTGAAACGTCAAGACTGGGCCAAGAAATATCTCAAGACTGATTTTTCTAAGGTTTTATGGACTGATGAAATGAGAGTGAGTCTTGATGGGCCAGATGGATGGGCCCGTGGCTGGATTGGTAAAGGGCAGAGAGCTCCAGTCCGACTCAGACGCCAGCAAGGTGGAGGTGGAGTACTGGTTTGGGCTGGTATCATCAAAGGTGAGCTTTTGGGGCCTTTTCGGGTTGAGGATGGAGTCAAGCTCAACTCCCAGTCCTACTGCCAGTTTCTGGAAGACACCTTCTTCAAGCAGTGGTACAGGAAGAAGTCTGCATCCTTCAAGAAAAACATGATTTTCATGCAGGACAATGCTCCATCACACGCGTCCAAGTACTCCACAGCGTGGCTGGCAAGAAAGGGTATAAAAGAAGAAAATCTAATGACATGGCCTCCTTGTTCACCTGATCTGAACCCCATTGAGAACCTGTGGTCCATCATCAAATGTGAGATTTACAAGGAGGGAAAACAGTACACCTCTCTGAACAGTGTCTGGGAGGCTGTGGTTGCTGCTGCACGCAATGTTGATGGTGAACAGATCAAAACACTGACAGAATCCATGGATGGCAGGCTTTTGAGTGTCCTTGCAAAGAAAGGTGGCTATATTGGTCACTGATTTGTTTTTGTTTTGTTTTTGAATGTCAGAAATGTATATTTGTGAATGTTGAGATGTTATATTGGTTTCACTGGTAAAAATAAATAATTGAAATGGGTATATATTTGTTTTTTGTTAAGTTGCCTAATAATTATGCACAGTAATAGTCACCTGCACACACAGATATCCCCCTAAAATAGCTAAAACTAAAAACAAACTAAAAACTACTTCCAAAAATATTCAGCTTTGATATTAATGAGTTTTTTGGGTTCATTGAGAACATGGTTGTGGTTCAATAATAAAATTAATCCTCAAAAATACAACTTGCCTAATAATTCTGCACTCCCTGTACAGTGGGGCAAAAAAGTATTTAGTCAGCCACCAATTGTGCAAGTTCTCCCACTTAAGGAGATGAGAGAGGCCTGTCATTTTCATCATAGGTATACCTCAACTAAGAGAGACAAAATGTGGAAACAAATCCAGACAATCACATTGTCTGATTTGGAAAGAATTTATTTGCTTATTATGGTGGAAAATAAGTATTTGGTCACCTACAAACAAGCAAGATTTCTGGCTCTCATAGACCTGTATCTTCTTATTTAAGAGGCTCCTCCACTCATTACCTGTATTAATGGCACCTGTTTGAACTTGTTATCAGTATAAAAGACACCTGTCCACAACCTCAAACAGTCACACTCCAAACTCAACTATGGTGAAGACCAAAGAGCTGTCGAAGGACACCAGAAACAAAATTGTAGACCTGCAGAAGGCTAGGAAGACTGAATCTGCAATAGGCAAGCAGCTTGGTGTGAAGAAATCAACTGTGGGAGCAATAATTAGAAAATGGAAGACATACAAGACCACAGATAATCTCCCTCGATCTGGGGCTTCACGCAAGATCTCACCCCGTGGGGTCAAAATGATCACAAGAACGATGAGCAAACATCCCAGAACCACACGGGGGGACCTAGTGAATGACCTGCAGAGAGCTGGGACCAATGTAACAAAGGCTACCATCAGTAACACACTACGCTGCCAGGGACTCAGATCCTGCTTTGCCAGACGTGTCCCCCTGCTTAAGCCAGTACATGTCCGGACCCATCTGAAGTATGTTAGAGAGCATTTGGATGATCCAGAAGCGGATTGGGAGAATGTCATAGGGTCAGATGAAACCAAAGTAGAACTGTTTGGTAGAAACACAACTCGTCGTGTTTGGAGGAGAGAGAAAGCTGAGTTGCAACCAAAGAACACCATACCTACTGTAAAGCATGGGGGTGGCAACATCATGCTTTGGGGCTGTTTCTCTGCAAAGGGAACAGGATGACTGATTTGTGTACCTGAAAGAATGAATGGGGCCATGTATTGTGAGATTTTGAGTGCAAACCTCCTTCCATCAGCAAGGGCATTGAAGATGAAACATGGCTGGGTCTTTCAGCATGACAATGATCCCAAACACAGTGCCTGGGCAACAAAGGAGTGGCTTCGTAAGAAGCATTTCAAGGTCCTGGAGTGGCCTAGCCAGTCTCCAGATCTCAACCCCATAGAAAACCTTTGGAGGGAGTTGAAAGTCTGTGTTGCCCAGCGACAGCCCCAAAACATCACTGCTCTAGAGGAGATCTGCATGCAGGAATGGGCCAACATACCAGCAACAGTGTGTGACAACCTTGTGAAGACTTACAGAAAATGTTTGACCTCTGTCATTGCCAACAAAGGATATATAACAAAGTATTGAGATTAACTTTTGATATTGACCAAATACTTATTTTCCACCATAATTTGCAAATAAATTCTTTCCAAATCAGACAATGTGATTGTCTGGATTTGTTTCCACATTTTGTCTCTCATAGTTGAGGTATACCTATGATGAAATTTACAGGCCTCTCTCATCTTCTTAAGTGGGAGAACTTGCACAATTGGTGGCTGACTAAATACTTTTCTCTTGTTAAGTGTATTCAGTCCACAGGTCATCCATTACTTATGGGATTATATCTCCTTCCCAACAGGAAGTTGCAAGAGGATCACCCAAGCAGAGCTGCTACATAGCTCCTCCCCTCACATGTCATATCCAGTCATTCTCTTGCAACTCAACTAGATAGGTCGTTGTGAGAGGTCTGTGGTGTTTTTATACTTAGTTTATTTCTTCAATCAAAAGTTTGTTATTTTAAATGGCACCGGAGTGTGCTGTTTGCTCTCAGGCAGTATTTAGAAGAAGAATCTGCCTGGTTTTCTATGATCTTAGCGGAAGTAACTAAGATCCACTGGCTGTTCTCGCACATTCTGAGGAGTGGGGTAACTTTCAGAAAGGGAATAGCATGCGGGGAATCCTGCAAATGAGGTATGTGCAGTAAATTATTTTTCTAAGGAATGGAATTTACTAAGAAAATACTGCTGATACCGATGTAATGTAAGTACAGCCTTAAATGCAGCGGCGACTGGTATCAGGCTGATGAATGTATGTACAATAAGTAATTTTCTAAGGAATGGAATTGACTAAGAAAATACTGTTAACACCGAAGTATTGTATAAGCCTTAACTGCAGTAGAAGCGACTGGTAGCAGGCTTATTAATAACACTATCAAACTTTTAAAGTGTATGTTTAAAACGTTTACTGGCATGTTATTCGTTTTTTGTGAGGTACTTTGGTGATAAATCTTTTGGGGCATGAAATTTTCCACATGGCTGTTGTTTATTTCTATATAGAAACGATTAACTGAGGTTTCCCACTGTTGTAATAGGAGTGGGAGGAGCCTATTTTAGCGCTTTTTTGCGCAGTAAAAATTCAGTTTCAGTCTTCCTGCTCCTTCCTCCTTGATCCAGGATGTCTCTAGAGAGCTCAAGGGTCTTCAAAAGTCATTTTGATGGAGGTAATCAGTCACAGCAGACCTGTGACAGTGTGTTCGACGGTGATAAAAAAGTTAATTGTTAATTTGATTATCCGTTTTTGGGTATTAAGGGGTTAATCATCCATTTGCTAGTGGGTGCAATACTCTTCTAACTTAATACATTTACTGTGAAAATTTGGTTGCTATAACTGATTTGGTTCTTTGTTATTTCAACTGTGACTTTTTTTGTGCTTCTTAAAGGCGCAGTAGCGTTTTTTATATTGCTTGTAAATTTACTTGAAAGGTTTTTCCAAGCTTGCTAGTCTCATTGCGAGTCTGTTTAAACATGTCCGACACAGATGAATCTGCTTGTTCACTATGTTTGAAGGCCAATGTGGAGCCCCACAGAAATATGTGTACTAATTGTATTGATGTCACTTTGAATAAAAGTCAATCTATATCTGTAAAGAAATTATCACCAGACAACGAGGGGGAAGTTATGCCAACTAACTCTCCTCACGTGTCAGTACCTTCGCCTCCCGCTCAGGGGGCGCGTGATATTGTGGCGCCAAGTGCATCAGAGAGGCCCATACAAATCACTTTGTAAGACATGGCTGCTGTTATGACAGAGGTATTATCTAAATTGCCTGAATTAAGAGGCAAGCGCGATAGCTCTGGGTTAAGGACAGAGCGCGCTGATGATGTGAGAGCCATGTCTGATACTGCGTCACAATTTGCAGAACATGAGGACGGAGAGCTTCATTCTGTGGGTGACGGATATGATCCAGGGAGACCGGATTCAGAGATTTCTAATTTTAAATTTAAGCTTGAGAACCTCCGCGTATTGCTAGGGGAGGTATTAGCGGCTCTGATTGATTGTAACACGGTTGCAATTCCAGAGAAAGTATGTAGGTTGGATAGATACTTTGCGGTACCGGTGTGTACTGACGTTTTTCCTATACCTAAAAGGCTTACAGAAATTATTAGCAAGGAGTGGGATAGACCCGGTGTGCCTTTTTCCCCACCTCCGATGTTTAGAAAAATGTTCCCGATAGACGCCACCACACGAGACTTATGGCAGACGGTCCCTAAGGTGGAGGGAGCAGTTTCTACTTTAGCTAAGCGTACCACTATCCCGGTGGAGGATAGTTGTGCTTTTTCGGATCCAATGGATAAAAAATTAGAAGGCTACCTTAAGAAAATGTTTGTTCAACAAGGTTTTATCTTACAGCCCCTTGCATGCATTGCTCCTGTCACTGCGGCTGCGGCATTCTGGTTTGAGTCTCTGGAAGAGGCCATTCGCACAGCTCCATTGGATGAGATTATGGCCAAGCTTAAAGCACTTAAGCTAGCTAATGCATTTGTTTCTGATGCCGTTGTACATTTAACCAAACTAACGGCTAAGAACTCCGGATTCGCCATCCAGGCGCGCAGAGCGCTATGGCTTAAATCCTGGTCAGCTGACGTGACTTCTAAATCTAAATTGCTTAATATTCCTTTCAAAGGGCAGACCTTATTCGGGCCCGGCTTGAAAGAAATTATTGCTGACATTACTGGGGGTAAGGGTCATACTCTTCCTCAGGACAGGGCCAAGTCAAAGGCCAAACAGTCTAATTTTCGTGCCTTTCGTAATTTCAAGGCAGGAGCAGCATCAACTTCCTCCGCTCCAAAACAGGAAGGACCTGTTGCTCGTTACAGACAGGGCTGGAAAACTAACCAGTCCTGGAACAAGGGCAAGCAGGCCAGAAAGCCTTCTTCTGCCCCTAAGACAGCATGAAGAGAGGGCCCCCTATCCGGAAACGGATCTAGTGGGGGGCAGACTATCTCTCTTCGCCCAGGCTTGGGCAAGAGATGTCCAGGATCCCTGGGCATTGGAGATCATATCTCAGGGATATCTTCTGGACTTCAAAGCATCTCCTCCACAAGGGAGATTTCATCTTTCAAGGTTATCAGCAAACCAAATAAAGAAAGAGGCATTTCTACGTTGTGTGCAAGACCTCTTAGTATTGGGGGTGATCCACCCAGTTCCGCAGACGGAACAAGGGCAAGGGTTTTACTCGAATCTGTTTGTGGTTCCCAAGAAAGAGGGAACCTTCAGACCAATCTTGGACCTAAAAATCTTAAACAAATTCTTAAGAGTTCCATCATTCAAAATGGAAACTATTCGAACCATCCTACCCATGATCCAAGAGGGTCAATACATGACCACGGTAGACTTAAAGGATGCCTACCTTCATATACCGATTCACAAAGATCATTATCGGTACCTAAGATTTGCCTTTCTAGACAGGCATTACCAGTTTGTAGCTCTTCCCTTCGGGTTGGCTATGGCCCCGAGAATCTTTACAAAGGTTCTGGGCTCACTTCTGGCGGTTCTAAGACCGCAAGGCATAGCGGTGGCTCCGTATCTAGACGACATCCTGATACAGGCATCAAGCTTTAAAAGGGCCAAGTCTCATACAGAGATAGTTCTGGCATTTCTGAGGTCGCATGGGTGGAAGGTGAACGTGGAAAAGAGTTCTCTATCACCACTCACAAGAGTCTCCTTCCTAGGGACTCTTATAGATTCGGTAGAGATGAAAATTTACCTGACGGAGTCCAGGTTATCAAAACTTCTACATGCTTGCAGTGTCCTTCATTCCATTCCCCGCCCGTCAGCGGCTCAGTGCATGGTAGTAATCGGTTTAATGGCAGCGGCAATGGACATAGTGCCATTTGGGCGCCTGCATCTCAGACTGCTGCAATTATGCATGCTAAGTCAGTGGAATGGGGATTACTCAGATTTGTCCCCCCTACTAAATCTGGATCAAGAGACCAGAGTTTCTCTTCTCTGGTGGCTTTCTCGTGTCCATCTGTCCAAGGGTATGACCTTTCGCAGGCCAGATTGGACGATTGTAACAACAGATGTCAGCCTTCTAGGTTGGGGCGCAGTCTGGAACTCCCTGAAGGCTCAGGGATCTAGAGTTAAGAGCAATATTCAATGCTCTTCTAGCTTGGCCTCAGTTAGCAACACTGAGGTTCATCAGATTCCAGTCGGACAACATCACGACTGTGGCTTACATCAACCATCAAGGGGGAACCAGGAGTTCCCTAGCGATGTTAGAAGTCTCAAAGATAATTCGCTGGGCGGAGTCTCACTCTTGCCACCTGTCAGTGATCCACATCCCAGGCGTACAGAACTGGGAGGCGGATTTTCTAAGTCGTCAGACTTTTCATCCGGGGGAGTGGGAACTCCATCCGGAGGTGTTTACTCAACTGGTCCATCGTTGGGGCAAACCAGAACTGGATCTCATGGCGTCTCGCCAGAACGCCAAGCTTCCTTGTTACGGATCCAGGTCCAGAGACCCGGGAGCGGTGCTGATAGATGCTCTGACAGCCCCTTGGGTCTTCAACATGGCTTATGTGTTTCCACCATTCCCGATGCTTCCTCGACTGATTGCCAGGATCAAACAGGAAAGGGCATCGGTGATTCTGATAGCGCCTGCGTGGCCATGCAGGACCTGGTATGCAGACCTAGTGGACATGTCGTCCTGTCCACCATGGTCTCTGCCTCTGAGGCAGGACCTTCTAATTCAGGGTCCTTTCAATCATCCAAATCTAATTTCTCTGAGACTGACTGCATGGAGATTGAACGCTTGATTCTATCAAAGCGTGGCTTCTCGGAGTCGGTTATTGATACCTTAATAAAGGCTCGGAAACCTGTTACCAGAAAAACTTACCATAAGATATGGCGTAAATATTTATACTGGTGCGAATCCAAGAGTTACTCATGGAGTAAGGTTAGGATTCCTAGGATATTGTCTTTTCTACAAGAGGGTTTAGAAAAGGGCTTATCTGCTAGTTCGTTAAAGGGACAGATTTCTGCTCTGTCTATTCTTCTACACAAACGTCTGGCAGAAGTTCCAGACGTTCAGGCCTTTTGTCAGGCTTTGGCTAGGATTAGGCCTGTGTTTAAGAATGTTGCTCCGCCGTGGAGTTTAAACTTAGTTCTTAAAGTTCTTCAAGGTGTTCCTTTTGAACCCCTTCATTCCATTGATATTAAGCTGTTATCTTGGAAAGTTCTGTTTTTGATGGCTATTTCCTCGGCTCGAAGAGTCTCTGAGTTATCTGCCTTACATTGTGATTCTCCTTATCTGATTTTCCATTCAGACAAGGTAGTTCTGCGTACTAAACCTGGGTTCTTACCTAAGGTAGTTTCTAACAGGAATATCAATCAAGAGATTGTTGTTCCATCACTGTGTCCTAACCCTTCTTCAAGGAAGGAGCGACTCTTGCATAATCTGGACGTAGTCCGTGCCCTGAAGTTCTATTTGCAGGCAACTAAAGATTTTCGTCAAACTTCTTCCCGGTTTGTCGTTTACTCTGGACAGAGGAGAGGTCAAAAAGCTTCGGCTACCTCTCTCTCCTTTTGGCTTTGTAGCATAATACGCTTAGCCTATGAGACTGCTGGACAGCAGCCTCCTGAAAGAGTTACAGCTCATTCCACTAGAGCTGTGGCTTCCACCTGGGCCTTTAAGAATGAGGCCTCTGTTGAACAGATTTGCAAGGCTGCAGCTTGGTCTTCACTTCACACTTTTTCAAAATTTTACAAATTTGACACTTTTGCTTCTTCGGAGGCTGTTTTTGGGAGAAAGGTTCTACAGGCAGTGGTTCCTTCCGTTTAAAGTTCCTGCCTTGTCCCTCCTATCATCCGTGTACTTTAGCTTTGGTATTGGTATCCCATAAGTAATGGATGACCCGTGGACTGAATACACTTAACAAGAGAAAACATAATTTATGCTTACCTGATAAATTTATTTCTCTTGTAGTGTATTCAGTCCACGGCCCGCCCTGTCTTTTAAGGCATATCTAAATTTTTAATTCAAACTACAGTCACCACTGCACCCTATGGTTTCTCCTTTCTTGTCTTGTTTCGGTCGAATGACTGGATATGACATGTGAGGGGAGGAGCTATGTAGCAGCTCTGCTTGGGTGATCCTCTTGCAACTTCCTGTTGGGAAGGAGATATAATCCCATAAGTAATGGATGACCCGTGGACTGAATACACTACAAGAGAAATAAATTTATCAGGTAAGCATAAATTATGTTTTTTGTCCCACTGTATATATATATATATATATATGTATATGTATATATGTATGAATGTATATGTATATATATATATGTGCCCCCCCAGTTTTGACTCTGGTATCTTATGTGCCCCCCCTATATATTTTTCCTAGAGTCACCACTGTGGACACCCCATGTACTTTCATAACTCTGTCTTATGTCCATGTCACCCTGTATCCATAAATACAGGATGGGTACAGGGTGTGAGTACCCCTTGTGGGAGCAATTGTGACTCTATAAACCAAGTGGGCATAAAGGACTTAATTGCTAATAAGAGCTGTTTTTATATTTTAAGATGTATTTTATTTACGTTTCAGATTTGATTGTGTCTCAGGAGTCTGTCTGGATATACTGATTGTGTTCCTGTGTGATTATGTTAACTAGACTGCCCAAAATCAGATTGTCTGAGTAAACTTTCTTCCCCAGTTAATTAACTTGATATGTTAATCTGTTTTACCTATGAATAGACAATTGTTAGAGGTTTGATGTATTGTTCATATGTTTGCTTTACTGTTTAACCAATTCCCTCTGTAACCTAAAGCTCTGTGACTCTGGAATGCCAGGGTGTATAAATATGTGTGCTGCTTTTAAATAAAGTGTTCATTTTTGTGTTCAGACAAATGAGTGTTGCCTCAGTTCTGTTCACCTATATAACTTTAGACTGCGGTCAAAGGGAGATAACAGGAGCTATTGCTCTGGATAAAGGGATGTCTAGGACAAGGCAAGTGTTCTGACAGAGGTACTCATTCGGGGTACCAGGCGGTCCATCACAGTATTAGAAGACAAAACAACATACAGAAATTTGAAGAATGATCCTATAGCCAAAAATAAAGTGAATTTAGAAAATATGATAACAGAAGCAAAGAAAATAGGTATTATTAATGAAAGCGAACGAAAATGTTTAACAATAGAACATCCACGTACCCTGTGTTTTATTTTCTGCCAAAAAAACATAAAATTTTGAAAACCCTCCCGGCAGACCAATTATCTCAGACATAGGGGCCCATTTATCAAGATCCGAACGGAGCTTGTGGGCCTGTGTTTCTGGCGAGTCTTCAGACTCGCCAGAATCAGCAGTTATGAAGCAGCAGTCTAACCCTGTCCGCCTGCTCTGATGAGGCAGAAAGTAATCACCGGAAATCAACCTGATTGAGTACGATCGGGTTGATTGACACCTCCCTGCTGGTGGCCGATTGGCCGCGAGTCAGCAGGGGGTGGCGTTGCACCAGCAGCTCTTGTGATCTGCTGGTGCAATGTTAAATGCGGAGAGCGTATTGCTCTCGGCATTCAGCGAGGTCTTGCGGACCTGATCCGCACTGTCAGATCAGGTCCGCAAGACCTTTGATAAATAGGCCCCATAGACTCATTGACATCAAATTTATCACAATACGTTGATTATTTTCTGCAAAATTATGTTAGAGAAATACCTTTCTACTTGGGAAGAGAACTATACGCTAGTAACATGTGATGTGGCATTGAAGCAATAGAAATCTATCTAAAAAGAGATGAAGAAATGTCCAGTATATAAGGGAGGTTTATTTTGGATTGTATAGGGAACGGCTATGGGCACGAGATTTGCACCGAGTTCTGGTAACTTATTTATGGTGTACTTTGAATAATTTTTCTTGGGAGAGACCCCATGGAGTGTGAATATCGTGCTGTATAGCCGCTTCATAGATGCCATATTTATCATCTGGAGGGGAGATATGAAACTACTTGGCTTTTTTATAGAAGACATGAATAGTAACAACTTTGGATTAAACTTCACACATGAATTTAGTAGAAGTATAATTTGTTTTCTAGATATAGAAATTATGGAGAATAAAATCACAACCAGAGCATTTTTTAAGAAAGGTGATGCAAATAACTATATAGATTACAAGAGTTGCCATCATGAGAAATGGAAATGGAACATTGCAAAAGGGCAACTTTTGAGAGTTAGAATAAATTGCTAAAACATACTAGACTATGACAAACAGTCAGATGTGTTATCTAATAGATTGATTAAAAAAGGTTACAACCCTAAGAATATAATGAAGATTAAGGAAGAAGTAAGGGCAATAGAAAGAAGAGATTTATTAAAAAAATATCTTAAAAGACTAAAGGAAAAGATAGAAGATGACACTCTAAAAGTCGCTTTTATTACAACATTTTCTACCCAACACAATAAGATTAAAAAAAATCATCTCCAACATTGGCATTTCCTCAGAAGTGATCCATTAATTGACAATGAAATAAGCCTAAAACCAGAGATAGCTTTTAAGAAAGCAAATAATTTAAAGAATAAACTTTCATCCAGTGAATATAAAAGGGAAACTACAAAGACAGATAATAACCTCCTAGGAGAGAAAATAGAGGGCTTTATTTCATGCCGTGGATGCAAATCATGTGCACATAATAGTAAAATAAAGGTGATAGAATCTATAACCACATGAAAGAAATTAAGCAGTAAAGACATAATAAGATGTTCTGATACAAATGTAATCTATCTTTTACAGTGCTCGTGTAAATATCAATATTTAGGACAAGCGAGTAGAAAACTGAGAGACAGAATAAGAGAATGAATCAGAAGCATAGAGTTAGAAAAAGAATACACTAGATTCTATAAACATTTAAAATTAAAACATAGGGGAAATCCTAAAGAGATGTCCTTCTGGGGAATAAAAAAGCTCAGGGGTGATGGAAGGGGAGGAAGAATAGAAAATAGATTACTTTGCCAGGAAGCGGAACTAATGTATAAATTCATAACCCTTTACCCCTAAGGTCTAAATAGTGAAATGGATCTATATTTTATATTTTAATGAGCAACATATGGAATATAACATTCTGTCATTTTTTTATAATTCTATATTTTAAATTCTATGGGGTCGATTTATCAAAGCTTCAACTGATAATGTGCTGGAAGTCCGCATAAAATTTGATGCAAATTTAATCCGCCGTAGTTAACAAAGAGTCAAGATCGTCAAATGTTGAAATGTGTGACGTAATATACGCTCCCGTGATATCAATCCGACGCAGAACGATGCTTGTATTATTTGAGCAGAATACTAATCATCCACCGTCACATTCGAGTCCAGTTGACCCTCTTGCCAATTTATCAAATATTCAACAGGTACGCTCGCGTCAATTCCGACGCAGCGTACCTATTGTTCAAACCGCCACCCTTGAGGCCGCGAATGCCATTGAAATCAATGAGAGTCTGAAAACACAGAAAGGTTATGTTCGATGCTGCAAGAGAATGAAGCATATTTGATAATAAAAGTAAATTAGAAACCTTATTAAATTGTATACTCTTTTTAAATCAAACAATATTATTGCTCCAAATGTGGTGCGAAGTATTGCTTCAAATTTGGTGCACTAGTAGATATAGGGATAAAAATGTAATGAGAGACAAAGATGTAACATAATCCATAAGTAGTAATGTATTTATTTCAAAGCAAGGGGACAATATTTGGTGCACTAGTAGATATAGGGATAAAAATTAAATAAATACATTACTACTAATGGATTATGTTACATCTTTGTCTCCAATTACAAAGCAAGGGGACAATTTTATTGCTTCAAATTTGGAGCGAAGTATTTCTCCAAATCTGGTGCACTAGTAGTGATAGAGATAGAAATGAAATAAATACATAACATAATATAGCTAACTTCCTTTTTTTTTGTTGATAAATCTATTTGCACCATGTTTAAGGCATGTAATACAAGTCCTGCTTTCCACTTCGCACCAAATTTGACGCAATACTCAAAAGCAACCCACAAACTAGTTACATTTTCCACCACTTTTTATTGTGAAATGCATAATCACATGATTTATGACATCAGCCAATCTGATTGAAATATACATTTTCTACTATCACTAACGAATCAAATTGCTTGATACTTGTGTCATTGATCACTCATCAGAACTTGTAAGTGCCATTTGTTACATTGTGTATTATACTTTGAAAGTATGTATATGTGAAATTAGTATTAAAGTTTAACATTGATGATGACATTATGACACATATTGCACATTTTCTGTTAATCCAATAAACCTCATTTTACTACTGAAATAGTACTGTGTCCTTCAGTTATTTAATAGATCAAAATGAAATTACTGATCCAAACACCCAATTATTTATAAATGAAAATCATGGAAATTTTCAGGGGTGCCTAAACTTTTGCATACAACTATATATATATATATATACAAGTATGTGCAACAATATATGTACAAATTTTAGCATTAATAATCATTTTAAAAAACAAAAACATGAGATAGGCATATCATGATTTATAGAAATACAAATACACATTAATTGATGTGAAAATATCATATATCAGTTTTTTGTATAATAAATACATAGAAAATAACTTTCTATGAGATATTATTGTTTGTTCAGGTATAAATATAGCTATGTCTTGGACATTAACAGATGAAAAATAAAAGGTTAGTTTTAGAGAAATGTGCTTGTTCATGGACAGTAATGGAATGGTATAAATAAAGTTGGAAAAAACAGAATATCCGCGCCATCGATGACTCTTATTTATCAACAGTCCAATGCTCTTCGCTCCATACTTGACGAGCGTGTTTTGACAGACTTTTTAATAAATAAGTCAGTTGTATATAGATTCACAATGATGAATAGGCCCCTATATATTTGTATCTATATTCAATGGCCTCTAGTTATCAACGTGTCTACTTACCTGCCTTCGTCGGCCCAATACGCCCGCCTAAGCTCGCCTACCATCGCCGCCGCGGACCTGAAAAATCTCGCCAAAGTTATCAAAAAAGCTGTCAAAAAGCCGGGCACCAAGTACGGGGCGATGAGCAGCGGACTGTGATAGTTATCACTCATCCGATCTCGCTGATATTCGGCTTTTCTACAGCTTTATTGATAAGCTGTCACTAAGCACCCACACTAAACTATACTGTTCTACCCCCTATACCGGCGCCACCGGAGCCCCCCGCAACTAAATAAAGTTATTAACCCCGCCACAACTCTTATAAATGTATTAACCCCTAAACTGCCGCTCCTAGACCCCGCCGCAACTATAATAAATGTATTAACCCCTAAACCGCCACTTCCGGAGCCCACCACCACCTACATTATACCTAGTAACCCCTATCCTGCCCCCTATACCGCCACCACCTATAATAAAATTATTAACCCCTATCCTGCCGATCCCGGACCCCGCCGCAACTAAATAAATTGTTTAACCCCTAAACCGCTGCTCCCGGACCCCGCCGCCACCTATATTAAACTTATTAACCCCTAATCTGCCCCCTACACCGTCACCACCTATAATAAATGTATTAACCCCTATCCTGCCCCCCCCTACACTGCCGCCACTAAAATAAAATTATTAACCTCTAAACCTAAGTCTAACCCTAACCCTAACACCCCCCTAACTTAAATATTAATTAAATATATATAAATATTATAACTCTTATTAACTAAATTAATA
The DNA here is from genome assembly GCF_027579735.1 of Bombina bombina. Lineage (NCBI taxonomy): Eukaryota > Metazoa > Chordata > Amphibia > Anura > Bombinatoridae > Bombina > Bombina bombina. Next base: position 400,018,946 of record NC_069500.1, on the reverse strand, counting down.
CTATTTAAAACTAAATACTTACCTTTAAAATAAACCCTAAGATAGCTACAATATAACTAATAATTATATTGTAGCTATTTTAGGGTTTATTTTTATTTTACAAGCAAATTTCAATTTATTTTAACTAGGTACAATAGCTATTAAATAGTTATTAACTATTTAATAGCTACCTAGTTAAAATAAAGAGAAATTTACCTGTAAAATAAATCCTAACCTAAGTTTCAATTACACCTAACACTACACTATCATTAACTAAATTATTCCTATTTAAAACTAAATACTTACCTTTAAAATAAACCCTAATATAGCTACAATATAATTAATAATTACATTGTAGCTATTTTAGGATTTATATTTATTTTACAGGTAACTTTGTATTTATTTTAGCTAGTTAGAATAGTTATTAAATAGTTATTAACTATTTAATAACTACCTAGCTAAAAGAAATACAAAATTAACTGTAAAATAAATCCTAACCTAAGTTACAATTAAACCTAACACTACACTATCATTAAATTAATTAAATAAATTAGCTACAAATAACTACAATTAAATACAATTAAATAAACTAACTAAAGTACAAAAAATAAAAGAAATAAGTTACAAAAAATAAAAAAAATAAGTTACAAACATTTCAAAAATATTACAACAATTTTAAGCTACTTACACCTAATCTAAGCCCCCTAATAAAATAACAAAGCCCTCAAAATAAAAAAATGCCCTACCCTATTCTAAATTACAAAAGTTAACAGCTCTATTACCTTACCAGCCCTTAAAAGGGCCTTTTGCGGGGCATGCCCCAAAGAAATCAGCTCTTTTGCCTGTAAAATAAAAATACAACCCCCCCAACATTACAACCCTCCACCCACATACCCCTACTCTAACCCAAACCCCCCTTAAATAAACCTAACACTACCCCCCCTGAAGATCATCCTACCTTTAGCCGTCTTCAGCCAGCCGACAACCGATGGAACAGAAGAGGACATCCGCAGAGGCTGAAGTCATCATCTAAGGGGCGCTGAAGAAGTCTTCCATCCGATTGAAGTCATCTTCCAAGGGGCGCTGAAGAAGTCTTCCATCCGATTGAAGTCATCATCCAGGCGGTGTCTTCAATCTTCATCCATCCAGAGCGGAGCCATCTTCAGACGAGCCGACGCGGAGCCATCTTCTTCCACCGACGACTAGACGATGAATGAAGGTTCCTTTAAGTGACTTCATCCAAGATGGCGTCCCTCAAATTCCTATTGGCTGATAGAATTCTATCAGCCAATCGGAATTAAGGTAGGAAAAATCTGATTGGCTGATTGAATCAGCCAATCAGATTGAAGTTCAATCCGATTGGCTGATCCAATCAGCCAATCAGATTGAGCTCGCATTCTATTGGCTGATCGGAACAGCCAATAGAATGTGAGCTCAATCTGATTGGCTGATTGAATCAGCCACTTAAAGGAATCTTCATTCATCGTCTAGTCGTCGGTGGAAGAAGATGGCTCCGCATCGGCTCGTCTGAAGATGGCTCTGCTCCGCTCCGGATGGATGAAGATTGAAGACGCCGCCTGGATGATAACTTCAATCAGATGGAAGACTTCTTCAGCGCCCCTTGGATGATGACTTCAATCGGATGGAAGACTTCTTCAGCGCCCCTTGGATGATGACTTCAATCGGATGGAAGACATCTTCAGCGCCCCTTGGATGATGACTTCGGCCACTGCGGATGTCCTCTTCTGTTCCATTGGTGGTCGGCTGGCTGAAGATGGCTAAAGGTAGGATGATCTTCAGGGGGGTAGTGTTAGGTTTATTTAAGGGGGGTTTGGGTTAGAGTAGGGGTATGTGGGTGGTGGGTTGTAATGTTGTGGGGGGTTGTATTTTTATTTTACAGGCAAAAGAGCTGATTTCTTTGGGGCATGCCCGCAAAAGGCCCTTTTAAGGGCTGGTAAGGTAATAGAGCTGTTAACTTTTGTAATTTAGAATAGGGTAGGGCATTTTTTTATCTTGGGGTGCTTTGTTATTTTATTAGGGGGCTTAGATTAGGTGTAAGCAGCTTAAAATTGTTGTAATATTTTTGAAATGTTTGTAACTTATTATTTTTTATTTTTTGTAGCTTATTTTTTTTATTTGTTGTACTTTAGTTAGTTTATTTAATTGTATTTAATTGTAGTTATTTGTAGCTAATTTATTTAATTAATTTAGTGTAGTGTTAGGTTTAATTGTAACTTAGGTTAGGATTTATTTTACAGGTAATTTTGTATTTCTTTTAGCTAGGTAGTTATTAAATAGTTAATAACTATTTCATAACTATTCTAACTAGCTAAAATTAATACAAAGTTACCTGTAAAATAAATATAAATCCTAAAATAGCTACAATGTAATTATTAATTATATTGTAGCTATATTAGGGTTTATTTTATAGGTAAGTATTTAGTTTTAAATAGGAATAATTTATTTAATGATAGTGTAGTGATAGGTGTAATTGTAACTTAGGTTAGTTTTTATTTTACAGTTAAATTTGACTTTATTTTAGCTAGGTAGCTATTAAATAGTTAATAACTATTTTATAGCTATTGTACCTAGTTAAAATAAATACAAAGTTGCCTGTAAAATAAATATAAATCCTAAAATAGCTACAATGTAACCATTAGTTATATTGTAGCTAGCTTAGGGTTTATTTTATAGGTAAGTATTTAGTTTTAAATAGGATTAATTTAGTTAATAAGAATAATATTTATTTAGATGTATTTAATTAATATTTAAGTTAGGGGGGTGTTAGGGTTAGGGTTAGACTTAGGTTTAGGGGTTAATAATTTTATTATAGTGGCGACGGTGTAGGGGGGCAGGATAGGGGTTAATACATTTATTATAGGTGGCGACGGTGTAGGGGGGCAGGATAGGGTTTAATAAATTTATTATAGGTGGCGACAGTGTGGGGGGGGCAGATTAGGGGTTAATAAGTTTAATATAGGTGGCAGCGGGGTCCGGGAGCGGCGGTTTAGGGGTTAAACAATTTAGTTGCGTCGGGGTCCGGGATCGGCAGGATAGGGGTTAATAAATTTATTATAGGTGGCGGCGGTACAGGGGGGCAGGATAGAGGTTACTAGGTATAATGTTGGTGGAGGTGGGGTCCAGGAGCGGCAGTTTAGGGGTTAATACATTTATCATAGTTGCGGCGGGGTCTAGGAGCGGCGGTGTAGGGGTTAATAAGTTTATTAGAGTGGCGGTGGGCTCCAGGAGCAGCGGTTTAGGGGGTAATAACTTTATTTAGTTGTGGCGGTGTAGGGGGGGGCAGATTAGGGGTGTTTAGACTCGGGGTATATGTTAGGGTGTTAGGTGCAGACTTTTACCATAGGAATCAATGGGATGTCATGCAGCAGCGAACATGAACTTTCGCTATGGTCAGACTCCCATTGATTCCTATGGGATCCGCTGCCTCCAGGGTGGCGGATTGAAAACCAGGTACGCTGGGCCGGAAAAGTGCCGAGCATACCTGGTAGTCATTTGATAACTAGCAAAAGTAGTCAGATTGTGTCAAACTTGTGTGTGGAACATCTGGAGTGACGTAAGAATCGATCTGTGTCGGACTGAATCCGGCGGATTGAAGCTTACGTCACAAAATTCTACTTTTGCCAGGCAGCAGGGCTTGATAACTTAGGCAAATCAGCCTCGCCACAAATACGCTGCGGAATTCCAGCGTATTTGAGGTTGACGGCTTGATAACTAGGGGCCAATGTCTCAACTATGCTTATTATAATTTAATTATCTGCTATTATTTTATAATTTTATTTTATTAAATTATATGTGTGTGTTTATATTCATAGATTTTAAAAATCTTTCTATTATCTAGGAAATTTTCATAAATTTTTAATCATTGTTTATCTTTAGTTCTTTATACATTTAGCATGTTTAATTGTTTATGTTTTTTTACTATTGTACTATGAGTACTAATATAAAAATACGATAGAGTATCTAATAACATAAAAAAATGAAATAATGGGTTAAAATATATAATTGTTTGCACAGAAGTATCCTTTAAGGACTTTATGGAACCAAAATAAAGGAGCAATTGAATATCCACATGAATGGAAACATACTGATAACACTAGAAACACATAAAAGTGAATGATCGAATATTTTTTGGATGTTACTCTTAGAATACCATTGCTTGATAATAAGTTGGAAACCTCATTATATCTCAAACTGATCTCGGTCAATACGATATTGCATGGTAAGAGTTGCCATCCATGTCATGTACCATACGCCATAACAAAAGGGCAACTTAGCAGAGTAAAACGAAATTGCTCAGAAGAGTCTGAGTTTTCCAGACAGATTGATGATTGTATAAAAAGGCTGAGAGCAAGGGGATACTAGCAAGGTGACATTATGAGAGCCAAAACAGAGATTGATTCGAAAGACAGAAAGAGTCTCCTAAAAGTTCAGGAAAAAAAGAACTAGGTCTACTGCAAATGAGGGGGTCTCCTTTATTACAAAATATTCCACTGAATATGAAAAGATCTGTGGAATAATAATAAGGAAACATGTGTCCCTACTTTCAGCCGATGAGAAACTTGAGAAAATTGTACAGAGGGGGTGTAGGTTCACCTACAAAAGAGGAGCCACATTAGGGAACATACTCTCACCCAGCAAATTGAGAAATAAGAAGGTTAAGCCTAGCTCATGGCTTACCAGTAAGGGCATGTTTAAATGCCACTATGGGGCATATATAGCTTGTTTACATGTGGATAAAGGGCCTACCCTTGAGTCCTTTGCCAATGAGAGATAGTACAAATTAGATTCTTGTGTAAATTGCAGGTCTTCCTCTAATTATGTGGTATACATGATCCGGTGTTCTAATTGTAAATTACAGTATATAGGGTGCACAACACGGGAATCATGTGACAGGATTAGGGAACATCTCTTAGATATCAAAAGAAATATTATTTCCTCCCTTTTGGTGAAACACTTTTTGGAAGTCCATCACGGAAATGTTGATTCCCTAAAATGAAAAATCATTGAAAAAATTAACATCCCTGAACGTGGTGGAGATCGCACCAGGCTGCTCTTAAAAAGAGAGACCTTCTGGATCTTCATCATGGATACCAGGGCACCAAAAATGGTTTAACTCCCAGTTTGATTTGATAAATTATTGGGCATTCATAGAGTACTGTTGTCTTCTTAAATCAATTTCCTATCAAAATAAATGTACACACACATCAGGAAAATCGTAATAGTCAAGATAAGTTTCTCGACCGTGAAATAGTATGAGTTTTTTCTTGTGTTTAGTTGATATATGTGTACATTGTGATAGTACACACCTACAGTTATATTTGCTTTAGGCTTGATAATGTATGTATATATACGTATATATATATATATATATATATATATATATATATATATATATATATATATATATATATATATATATATATATATATATATATATATACACACTATATGCATAGTATATCCACAAAAGGGAGATATGGTCATGAGGAGCACAGAGGTTAATTTAATAATGGATTGCTATTTTACATATGACAAACGAAATCCAATATATAAATAAATATAAAGAATCATGCTTCACTCAATGATCATTCTATACTTTTTTACCATTTTGGGATAATTGCAGTAATAGTGGTATATGTATTAGTCAGAGTGGATAGAAATATGACAGTTTAAATCATGATATTAATGAGTAGCTATTATACTGCTTTATGTCAATTTGACAGACATCTCCATGTGAAAATAGTACAGTTCACATTATGTATTATAAAGGTTGGATAATATATATTCATACTCATATATAGTAGACATATTTCCTTAAATATTAATGAGGTCAGATATTCCCTTGAGTATTGCAGTTTTTGCTAACATAGGATTCGCTTAAGTTTAAATGTAAGTAATAATTCTAATCTTGCCCCTAAAATAGTTTAAATAATATGGGAATATACTAATCTAGTATTTATACTGGTGCTACATATGAGGAAGTTTGTTAGGGTTAACATTTAATAACAATGGTTAATATCCAGAATATCTATCATGCTATGCTACTCTGCAGTGATAAGCTGTCAAACCTGTTAAACTAATTAATCATGTGACTTGTTTCTATCCAATAGTGAGCAGATATTGCTTTTAAATATACCTGTGTATGTAACAATGTATCAGCATCTATGATTAAGGCATAAAGCCGAAACGCGTAAGTTGTGTGTTTTATTATCTGCCATGTCTCAATAAAGTTGTTGGAATTTTACTTGAGTGCTGGAATTTTTTCCTTTACTTGTAAAGCAGAGGCTATGAAGGGTCGAAGTGAGAGATACACTTCAGATTGTTGTACTCCTCCAGAGAGGCTTGCATCAGCATAGCAAGATTTAAATTTCTACAACAGTTTTGAACTGTAGTTGTAGTTTATTATTACACATACACAGAGCCACACATAGAAATCCACAGACACATACACACAGGAACCCATACACATTAACATGCACCGACACAGACAGACACCCATAGACATCCATACACCGACACACATAGGAACACAGACAAACACAGGCACCCATAGATATCCATAATCAATCACAACAACATATACACAGACAACCACTGCCAAAGCTGGACATAAGAGAGCAGGTATAGTACTCATTGCCCATGTAATGCACTCCAGCTTTGTGTACCAGACAAATGATCATTAAGAAGTTCCAGTCTGTCTGACAAGATTCTGCCACTGGGGTGGTAAGATACAACAAGCTTTTTTAAATAAAATTATTAAACACCCATATAGCTCACCTGCAGGGAATTAACTTGACCAGACTGGCTAAATGCAATGTAAACATCACTAGACAGCCTTCAATTTCAGCTCTCCTTGCACTCCTATCTGTGTGTGAGTCAAGTGTCATGCAAAAAAAGAACAGCCACTGCACAAACTTTGTCTCATAGTCACAGCTACCTATCAAAGCAAGACATCTTCTGTCCTCATAACTCATCTTTTGTGTTAAGTTAGTCTGCTCCCTCCTCTGCAACTAGGAAATCAGTGGCACAGTCACTGGGTAAATCAAGTTCTCCTTCTCTCTTTGAGTAATATGTTAGATCAGCACCCCAACAGGTGACATAGATGCTTTAAGTGCATCTGCTGTGCTGAACAACTGCCCTGTTTGCCCACCACTTAAAACTTCAGTTTAAACTGTATGTTGTAATTAATTATTATTACATTATCATGATTGCTAAAAACAGATTAAGTTTCAGCTTGCATAAAGGCAATTTAAAGTGGCACACAGCTTATAAAATACTTTAGAACTATTTCTACTAATAATGCTAACCGTCCTGCTCTTACCTCTTTTATGTTTCCTCTTCCTCCTCCTTAACCCAATTTATCCTATTTATCTTCCTCTTTACCTTCTTTTTCTTATCCTCCTGTCCTAATATCATTTTCCTACCCCAACCATCCACAATGTGATTGTGTGGATGTGTATAGCTAAAAAAAGATTTAAAACATTAACAATGTCTGCTTATATTGATATAGAATGGTGTGCGTGTTTGATGTGGTTCTGTGTATGCATGTATATGAGAGGTGTGTAAAATTGTGAGGATAGAAATGAGAGTTGTGTACTGCAGCTATGAATACTATGAGGCTAATTTACTATGATGCTGGTGGACATCGCTAAATGCCGACAGCATTTTCTAGTGAAATGCTTGTGCAATGCAGCCCCCTGCACATTTGAGGCTAATCGGCCGTTAGCAGGGGATGTCAATCAACCCGATCGTATCCAATCCGGCTGATTGCTGTCCGACCTTAAGCCGAGTGGGTCGGAAGCAGCATCCGCTGCTTCATAAATCGACCCTTGTGTGAATGCTTAAAGGGACAGTTCACCCCAAAATTTTCTCACCTTTAAATTATTCCTAATAATCCTTTTTTTTTTTTTTAAACGTATTATTGAAATTATTTATTTTGTTGCATTTCTTCAAATTTTTTTTTTTTTTTTTTTTTTTTTTAGTTTTTAAAGAGCTTTATTGTCAAAACATTCAATGTACAAACTTGGCTCTGGTTACAATATGAGCCTGTTTAACTTACATAAACTAGTAGTATACATATACATTTGCGGCTGTCGGAAACCTATAATAAACAAGTTTAAAGTGTCTCTAGGCTCTGCGGAACAAACAAAGGGTAGCCCCTACCGTTGCCTTAGATAAGTTCGTTAGCCACTTTTGGGCCAGAAATGAGTCTGTAACAGCAAATGGCTGGTGAGGGGTTAATGAGGTGAACTCAAAATACAGTAAAAGAAAGGGGAGAAAAAGGGAAGAAAAGCACACATTGTCCATCATGTCATAACTTGTTGTACAAGCCTGTACCAATCTACTCATCAAGATCAATTAGAGCGCAATATACACTAATACTGAAGCCTACAGTGATGTTGGTAAAGAAGGGGAAGAGGTAGAGGGGGGGTAGGTCGTCGGAGTTGTATGAAGTGAGAAAGTTTGTTTAGCATGTGTGTGTTAGCGTGACCGGGTCATCTTATCTTTCAGTCATCCCTATGCGCTTTCCATCGCATTAGCATGTATTCATGTATTTCCAATTTGCCTATTCCGAAAAAGTGGTATCGCTCCATAAGGAGTAGATTATCCACTTGCTGTTTCCAAGATGCAAGATCTGGGATGTCTGTGGATTTCCATCTTTGTGGTATTAATGCTTTGGCGCTATTGAGCATTATGTATAAGAGATTTTTTTTGGTGTCGTCTTTGAGATTCGGTAAGTCGTGAAACAACAGAAGTCTAGGGTCTCTATCTAAATTCGTGTCGAGAGTTTTGTTTATGTGTCCCACAACGTTTTCCCAGAAGGTCGCTAATTTCTCGCAGCCCCACCATATGTGATGCATATCTGCAGGCAGCCCACATCCCCTCCAGCATCTGTTGCTAGTCTTTTTGTATATCTTTTGTAGTCTTACTGGAGTAAGATACCATCTAGACATAAACTTGTAATTTGTTTCCTGTATTTTAGCCGATACAGAGGCTTTTTTGTGGTTGCGAAAAATCCGCATCCAATCTCCATACGAGATTTCAATGTTTAGTTCTCTGGCCCATTTATAACAGTACGAGGGTAACTGGTCTCCCCTGGGGTTTATTAGTATCTTGTAAAGAGTAGATATGAGGTGTCGGGGGGGGGAGTGCGGAATTGCATAGTTTTTCAAAGTGTGTGAGCTGCCTTTTTAGGTTTTGCTGTAGTTTGCGGGTGCTTACATAGTGGGACAGTTGTGCATGTTGGTACCATGCTTGTGGGCTGTCGCCTATAATCTCCACTATTTCTGTCAGTGGCAGTACCTTTCCTCCATTCGTGACTGTGTTAAGGGTGTAGTCTTTTAATTGGATCGGAGTGTCTGGGTCTGGTCTGAGCCTTGTCATGAATGGTAAGTCGGGGTTCCCCATGAGTGGAGTCATTGGTGATGGTCTGGTTGATATGTGTGTACTAGTGTTTAGAAGCGCGTCCCATCTCTGAAGTACTTCTTCCAATAGGGGGTAACTGCTAATGTTTCCTGGTCTTTGTTTTGCCTGTAACCATGCTAACCCCCCTACATTGTCTACCTGTAGTATTTCCCTATCCAGGGTGATCCATTGTCTATTGTCTGAGTTGTGGCTCCACTCCACCACTCTCTGCAGGAGTATCGCTAATCTGTATGTGTTTAGGTCTGGCAAACCCAACCCCCCTCTCTCTCTTGGCAGGTATAAAGTTTTCCTAGGGACTCTAGGTTTAATCCCGCTCCAGATAAATTTTTCTATATTGCCCTGTAATTGGTTTATATATTCTTTTGGCAATTGGATGGGTAACGCCTGCATGACGTACAGTATGCGAGGCAAAACGTTCATCTTTACGGAGTGTATCCTACCAAGCCACGACAATGTTTTATTTTTCCATCTGGAGAGGTCGTTTGTGATTTCTTTTAGTAGGGGGATGTAATTTTCTTTGAATAGATCGCTGAAGTGTTGAGTCAAGTGGATGCCCAAATATTTTATGTGAGATTGTTGTACTTTAATGGGACAGGTGTGTCTGAGGTTTGTTATGACTGGTGTTGGGGTATTTATGTTGATTAGCTCGGATTTGGATAGATTTAAGTGAAAGTTTGATATTTTGCCGTACTCCTCGAATGTTTGTAAAAGGGGCGGTAGGGACCTGTCTATATTTGTTAGAGTAAGCAAAATGTCATCGGCGTACATTGCCAGTTTATATTCCTTATCTTTAGTAAAGACGCCTCCTAATAATCCTTTTAACCTGCTAGAGTGTATTAAATTGGTTACAAGTAGCTCCTTTACTCCTATTTCAGCATTTGAAATAGCTGATTTAGCCTGTGGTATCGCCACCTATACTGAACAAATTAATACTGGAGTATAGGCTATTGAATAGTCTAAGTATACACAGCCAGCAAAAGAGATTACACTCTCTATGGGATGCAGGATAGTTAAGTAATAAAATGATAATTTTCCATTGTTCTCTCTATGTATTGAGCTTTGGTGTTCCAGACAAATAAAAGATAAGGAAGCAAATCTGTTTACACAAACTTAGAACATAATGAAATCTGATATCACCTTTAAGTTCAACCCATTGTAATAGGCTGTGGTTTCAAAGCACAAAATCAGCTACTTTATATACACAAATAAGCATGAAAATTGAATTTTTCAAATATTTTATACTCTGCAGTTGGTATAACACGTTATTTAAAATACATTAATGGTAAAAAAAAATGTACAGTGTACTGTCCCTTTAATATAAAGGGATGTAAAAGGAGAAATTGGATTAAAGAAAGTTGAATGGATGTGTGAAATACAAGTTTGTATGTAAGATTATGAATGAAGTTGTGAGAGGTATATAAATGGGGTTGTGAGAAGTGTACAACAATGTAAAAAGTCAGTGAATGGAGATATGAGAGGAGTGTGAATGGAGATATGAGAGGAGTGTAAATGAAAATATTTATGTGGTCAATAAGAATGAGTTTGTTCAATAAGAATACATTACAGCTGTGGCTAGATAAAGCTGAGGCTGGACACTAAAGATACTTGAAAGAGACTGGATATTTGCAGACACCTGCCAGGGACTAGATATTTGCAGACACCTGCCAGGGACTAGATATTTGCAGACACCTGGAAAGGAATGTATACTGCAGACACTTGGCAGGTAACAAGGATTGCAGCCTACAGTCTGTAAACCTGGCTGGGATGGACAAAGGCCAAGGCTGGGTTGAGGATAGCCCATGCCTGGGTAAAATTAGAGCCAATAATAGGGCTAGGAATAGGTCCACTTGGACCGGAAGTAGTAAGGTCACACAGGCAGAGTACTGAATCAACAATAAGGAATAAATCCAAGCCAAATTATCAAAATACAATGGAATCAATCAATACAGACTTTGCAGCAAGGGAAAATCCAAAGGCAGAGTCTGTGGAGCAAAAGGAGAATAAATTCATTTAAAATGAAAAACATATAAGTTTAGCAGATAAATTAATATGTGATTACAAATAAAAAATGTGTTCTAAAAAAAGAATTCAAACAAGAACATCAATCTAAACTAAAACGTTCCAGAATAAGAATAATACAATATATTAAGAAATAAATGCATTTAACATCTTAGTTATTATTTTTATTTATTGATAGCAAAGAATGTGAACTAATATAATATTAACAGTGGGAAAATGAGAATGTACTTTTATGTAACATGACAAATTGGCAAGAAAATATTGACTAGTCAAGGCATTTTACATAAAAAATATTAGTTGTATAACTAAAGTATTTAGTAAGATGAAGAATAAGTTGTTCCCATTGAAAATAACGGTAAACAAATTTTGTTAATGAGCATTTTTGTAGGAACTGAGCTACTGTATTAACGGATTTTTGGCTGTGCACATCTCATTTATATACAACGTATCCTCTACTGCAGTGGTTCCCACTTCAAGTCTTTCAAGGCCACTTTATGAAAGAATTTGAGGATGCCCCAGCTGTAGCCCAGGAGTTTAATAAAAAGACCAGTTATTTTGATTAAATCGCCTTTCCTATCAACTGATATTATGAATCTCTGGCCTCTTGAAGGTCTCTAAGGTGATAAACTGGGATTGAATGTTCTACTGGAAAGGAATAAACCTGCATAGAAATCAAGTAGTACAGTGCTATAGGAATACTATAGATATACACACATTTAACTGCTTAATAAAATAATACTCTTGGCAATAGATTTCTTAAAATAAATGTGTGTACCTATGGCCTACATGCTGCAAGATAAAAAGTATTGCTTGAAGATTTGTGGAACCTTAAAGTCTTCTTAAAGGGACATTAAACACTTTTAGATTGTAATATAAAATGATAAATCGTATATAAATTTCTGGGGAGTCTTCAGACTCGCCAGAAACACAAGTTATGGAGCAGGGGTCTAAAGACTGATGCTTCATAACCCTGTCCGCCTGCTCTGATGAGGCGGACAGGAATTGCCGCAATTCAACCCGATCGAATACGATCAGGTTGATTGACACCTCCCTGCTGGCGGCCGATTGGCCGCGAGTCTGCAGGGGGCGTCGTTGCACCAGCAGCTCTTGTGAGATGCTGGTGCAATGCTGAATATGGAGAGCGTATTGCTCTCCGCATTCAGCGATGTCTGTCGGACCTGATACGCACTGTCGTATCAGGTCCGACAGACATTTGATAAATAGACCTCATTGGCTACACACTCTAGTGACCTATTTATAACTGTCTCTAATTGGCCTTTGTTTTATAGATACTAAAACTTCACACTTATTTTGTCACTATTTAAATAGCTAATGAAACTTTAAAAAATACATCTACATGTTATTCTCTGACTAATCTTTTCTTTGAATGCATCATTCTATCTAGCATTTGATTAGTGTTTAATGTCCCTTTAATAACCTCCCAGGTCTAGGTCTCATTCATTGTGTTAAAATTACTCTAGAGGTCTAAATGTTTCAATTAGTTTATGTGGAATGTAATGATTATGTGAGAAAATGTATTTATGCGAAAGTTTGTTAATAATGCAAGAATCTATATTTACAGTGCATAGATTGTGTATCATGAGATCATCATAATAATTTACACAATCTACATGTTTATATGTACTATATAGGTCATGTTAATATAAATGTTTCTAACTGAGAAATTTTAGCAGGTCTGTTCTGTTATGGGACATTAATCTTGTTTGTTAGAACAAAAGGTGTCTGAGAGACGGCTGAGACACAAATTATGGGTTAGCCGTTAATGTTCCGGGGAAGTAGTTGGAATTTTTTCAGTGACATTAAAGGGACACTATACCCAAACATTTTCTTTCATGATTAAGGTAGAGAATACAATTTTAAACAACATTACAATTTACTTCTATTACCTAATTTGCTTCATTCTTTAGATATACTTTAATGAAGAAATAGCGATGCACACAGTGAACCAATCACAGGAGGCATCTATGTGCAGCTACCAATCAGCAGCTACTAAGCATATCTAGATATGCTTTTCAGCAAAGAATATCAAGAGAATGAAGCAAAATAGATAATAGAAGTCAATTAGAAAGTTGTTTATAATTGTATGCTCTTTCTAAACCATGAAAGAAAACAATTTGGGTTTCATGTCCCTTTAATGCCAATCCTGCTTACATCTTAAATACACTGTTGCCATTGAGTCTCTCTTTAATTACCTTGCTATTACAATGCTGATGAAGGTGTCTGTTTTTTTTTTTTCTTTTTTCAAGTTTTCTGTTTTGCTTATGTTCGTGTGGACTGTTTGATTGGGGCAATCTTTTTTATTGTTGCTTTTGTTAAAAATTTGTTCTGTAAGGTTTTGAGGGTATTTTCATGATCCCATGTTACCAGTGTTGAAAAATGATGAGATAAATACTACTCTAATAAATATAGGGGCAAGTAAATCACAACTCATGATTGGGAAGAGTGGGTAGGTATCATTTTTTGTTTAACTACTTTCAAGTTGAAATGTCCTGGCAAGGTTTATTTTGTGATATGTTAAAGGGACGTTGTACTGTAAAATTGGATCCCCTTAATGTGTTTCCAGCTTCATAGTTTAAAACTGATTGGAAATGTCTCCGTTATGCCTATTTTTGTATATGAGATAGCTGCTAATGCTAAATGATACCACAACCCAATGTAGAGCTATATTACAACTGGCGCGCTAACAGTTGTGCGCAAGCTCAAAGGGGTTTATCGCGGGTGTTTGCGCGTGTCGGGAGCTGCAAAGGGCTTTAACATAGAGATACATACATATACATTACATGTCTAAATATGTACATGTGTGTGTCTACAAGTGTACTTATGTATTTATTTGTGTATATATGTATTTACAGACATATATACACATAAAAACACATAAATACATATGCATACATATATATATATATATATATATATATAAGTGCATTGGAGCCCTTTGCAGTCAAGTAGCTGAAAACATGAAAATAAATATTTATGCAATATTCATATGTAATAAAGGTTTAAACAAAGTATTTAATATAAATATTTTACATTCCAATGTTCATCACATAGGGGAATATGTTTTATGTACTTATAAATAGATATTCCTATATATAGCTGTATATATGTTTACCTATATATATAACTATATATATATATATATATACTTTAGGTATAGATATATATATATTACCAAAAAACATCACACACACACACACATATATATATATATATATATATATATATATATATATATATATATATATATATATATATAAATAAATATGTATTTAGGAATAAATAGAACATTTTCTCTAAAAATAAAGCCCCTATATACGTTTTAGTAGGCTGCCCCAATGTGGAGATCAAATATACATATCTATACAGAAAGTCCATGTGTATGCTGATAACCTATTCTTTTTACTATAAGGTTTAGGGGCTAAACACAAACATGCTATTGTTTATAACTTTGTTTATTCATATTTTAATATAATTTTTAAATTTCACACATTTTGTTGCAGGTTTCTTATAAGGTATGAAACATACATAAAATAATGGTATAGTTTGAATCTGTGTGGTTTTCTGACTGAAAATGGCCTTCGGTAGGGCCTAAAAGTTAGTAGCATCTAAAAGTTGATAAAGCCTGTAATAGGTGAAAAACGTCAATGGAATTCTAAGATCAGAGTCCCTTTGTGTGTTTGTGATATAAGACCAAAGATACTCTGCGCAGAGAACTATTTCTATATCTTGGGGCAAAAGATTATTCTCAGTAAGAAAGGAGTAGAATGACAATACTGTTGATGGGACAGGTGACAAAACAGACCGGTAAGAGACGCAAGGTAAAGGAACTGCTGGCAGACAGTAGCGCCGTGATTGTTAATCAATGTATATTTTGACAATTGAAGAGAACGGTGTTTATAGCAACGGAAAGTTATTACACACATACCGATCATTTGTATTGTGCCGGATTTACAAACAACCAATTGGATACAGCAGGTTCACGAGTGACGTTATGGACCAGTAAGAGTGCCATATGGAGACGCCAAGTACAGAGAGCAGCCAACAGCAGATGCCACCTTGTTTGCAGTTGATAACAGTTCAAGGTAATGTAGTCATCTATAATTAGTGATTTGGTCGAAATAACAAACGCTATAGAAATAGTGGCCTAGATTACGAGTTGTGCGTTAGGGTTAAAAAGCAGCGTTAAGAGGTCCTAACGCTGCTTTTTAACGCCCGCTGGTATTACGAGTCTTGAAGGTACAGGTGTACCACTCACTTTTTTGGACAGACTCGGAAATACCGCAAATCCACTTACGTCACTTGCGTATCCTATATTTTCAATGGGACTTGCATAGCGCCGGTATTACGACCAAAAGTGAGCGGTACACCCTCTCCTGTCAAGCCTGGTACCGCATTTAAAAGTCAGTAGTTAAGAGTTTTACACTACAAAGTCGTAGCATAAAACTCTTAACTAAAGTGCTAAAAAGTACACTAACACCCATAAACTACCTATGAACCCCTAAACCGAGGCCCCCCACATTGCAAACACTAAAATAAATATTTTAACCCCTAATCTGCCGAACCTGACATCGCCGCCACTATAATAAACATATTAACCCCTAAACCACTGCACTCCCGCATCGCAAACACTAGTTAAATATTATTAACTCCTAATCTGCCGTCCCTAACATCGCCGCCACCTACCTACATTTATTAACCCCTAATCTGCCACCCCCAACGTCGCCACCACTATATTAAATGTATTAACCCCTAAACCTAAGTCTAACCCTAACCCCCCTAACTTAAATATAATTACAATAAATCTAAATAAAATTCCTATCATTAACTTAATAATTCCTATTTTAAAACTAAATACTTACCTATAAAATAAACCCTAAACTAGCTACAATATAACTAATAGTTACATTGTATCTAGCTTAGGGTTTATTTTTATTTTACAGGCAACTTTGTATTTATTTTAACTAGGTAGAATAGTTATTAAATAGTCATTAACTATTTAATAACTACCTAGTTAAAATAAAGACGAATTTACCTGTAAAATAAAACATAACCTAAGTTACACTAACACCTAACACTACACTATAATTAAATAAATTAACTAAATTAAATACAATTAATTACAAATAAATAAAATTATCTAAAGTATGGAAAAAAAACACTAAATTACATAAAATAATAAACAAATTACAAGATTTTTAAACTAATTACACCTACTCTAATCGCCCTAACAAAATAAAAAAGCCCCCCAAAATAAAAAAAAGCCCTACCTAGAATTCTATCAGCCAATCGGAATTAAGGTAGAAAAAATCCTATTGGCTGATGCAATCAGCCAATAGGATTGAACTTCAATCCTATTGGCTGATCCAATCAGCCAATAGGATTGAGCTGGCATTCTATTGGCTATTCCAATCAGCCAATAGAATGCCAGTTCAATCCTATTGGCTAATTGCATCAGCCAATAGGATTTTGTCTACCTTAATTCCGATTGGCTGATAGAATTCTATGAGCCAATCGGAATCTAAGGGATGCCATCTTGGATGACGTCATTTAAAGGAACCTTCATTCAGTCGTCGGCCGTGGACAGAAGAGGATGCTCCAGGTCGTATGTCTTGAAGATGGACCCGCTCCGCGCCGGATGGATGAAGATAGAAGATGCCGTCTGGATGAAGACTTCTGCCCGTCTGGAGGACAACTTCTGCCCAGTTGGATGAAGACTTCTGCCCGTCTGGAGGACCACTTCTGCCCGGTTGGGTGAAGACATCTCCCAGTAAGGTGATCTTCAAGGGGTTAGTGTTAGGTTTTTTAAGGGGGGATTGGGTGGGTTTTAGAGTAGGGTTGGTTGTAGGGTGGTGGGGGGGATTGTAATTTTTTTTTCAAGAAAAAGAGCTGATTACTTTGGGGCAATGCCCCGCAAAAAGCCCTTTTAAGGGCTATTTGTAATTTAGTGTAGGGTAGGGCTTTTTTTATTTTGGGGGGGCTTTTATATTTTGTTAGGGGGATTAGATTAGGTGTAATTAGTTTAAAAATCTTGTAATTTCTTTATTATTTTCTATAATTTAGTGTTTGTTTGTTTTTGTACTTTAGATAATTTTATTTAATTGTAATTAATTGTATTTAATTTAGGTAATTAATTTAATTATAGTGTAGTGTTAGGTGTAATTGTAACTTAGGTTAGGTTTTATTTTACAGGTAAATTTGTCTTTATTTTAACTAGGTAGTTATTAAATAGTTAATAACTATTTAATAACTATTGTACCTAGTTAAAATAACTAAACTATTAGTTATATTGTAGCTAGCTTAGGGTTTATTTTATAGGTAAGTATTTAGTTTTAAATAGGAATTATTTAGTTAATTGTAGTAATTTTATTTAGATTTATTTTAATTATATTTAAGTTAGGGGGTGTTAGGTTTAGGGGTTAATAACTTTATTATAGTGGCGGCGATGTTGGGGGCGGCAGATTAGGGGTTAATAAATGTAGGTAGGTTGCAGCGACATAGGGGGCGGTAGATTAGGGGTTAATAAATAAAATGTAGGTGTCGGCGATGTTGGGGGCAGCAGATTAGGGGTTCATAAGTATAATGTAGGTGGCGGCGGTGTCCGGAGCGGCAGATTAGGGGTTAATAAGTGTAATATTAGAGGTGTTTAAACTCGGGGTTCATGTTAGGGTGTTAGGTGTAGACATAAATGTATTTTCCCCATATAAATCAATGGGGCTGCGTTAGGAGCTTTACGCTGCTTTTTTGCAGGTGTTAGGTTTTTTTTCAGCCGGCCCTCCCCCATTGATTCCTATGGGGAAATCGTGCATGAGCACGTTTTACCAGCTCACCGCTAACGTAAGCAGCGCTGGTATTGAAGTGAGATGTGGAGCAAAATTTTGCTCTACGCTCACTTTTTTGCGGCTAACGCCGGGTTTGTAAAAACCCATAATACCAGCACTGTAGTTAAGTGAGCGGTGAGCATAAACTGCTCATTGGCACCACAGAGCCTCTAACGCAAAACTTGTAATCTAGGCGAGTGTTTGCAAATATATAATCTCAGTCCAACATTGGATTTTAAATAGCCCTCAAGGTGGTATCTTACTTTATATTTTATTTATTATAAATTCTTAAATATTGTACATTTCATTGGCGGACATTCTTTAAATAGTGTAATTTTGTTGTCTTTTAATATTATGGGCTAGATTACAAGTAGAGCTCTAAATTATTGTGCGCCCGCAAACGGGCAAATTTGTCTGTTTGCTGGCACGCAATAATTAATCAGATCTCTGGTTAATTTTATAAATCTGCCCCAAAATACTGTCTAGTGTAGTTTATTAAAAAATAAAGATGGCAGCATCTTTATTTTTTAATAAAATTACTGCACTAGGCAGTATTTTGGGGTTAAAGTTGGTGGGAGTGGCCCTGAAAAGTGCCTTTACATTAATGTCTACGGGGAACTGTGTGTTCCCAGTAAATATATATGTATATGCTTATATACATATATATTTATGTGTTAATATGTGTATATACACATATAGACACATAAATATATATATAAGCATATATAGTACATGTATATTTATATTTGCTGACATCTCTGCGAGGCTCCCATAGGAAACTATGGAAGCGTGCTGTCTTTTAAAACAATACAAAGCTTCTATTAGGTTTAACTCTTCCCTTGTCTTTAGCACTCTGTTCATTGTTAGTTCATCTAAATACCTGCAAAGCAGCTCAGCACAGGGGTGGAAATGGCTCAGCAGTTAAAGGGTTAAAGGACTATATTATTAAAAAAAATATATAGGCACATTCATTGTATTTCTGTTTAATATATCACATCTACCTATTTTTAAACATGTTTTAAGTGGTGTCAAGGACAGACAGATTAAAGTCTTGAGGCAATTGTGCAAAGGGTGAGGTAATCAGGTCCATTAGTTTCTCTGGACTACGCTCACTAATCCTGTGAAATGATATGTTTATGAATCTTACAGTCACCTGTTTTCTGTAAAGTGAGATTATACTCACCAATACTGTGGAGTTTTATTCAATCTATTTATTGAGTCCATTATCTCTAAACATCACTGCTGTGCACAGAATCACTACTGCTCAAGGCAATAGCAGAAAATATTTATAATGAATAAATAAGTAAATAAATGAATTAATAAAAAGGCATATAGTCAGAGTCCTAAAACCCCACTTCTCTGTATGCTTTGGCATAGAATACCTGGTACTTACCATTTGATATCTGTCAACATGCATCTAATTAATAAAGAACAAGGCTGGGAGACTGGCCAAAGATATCGCATTAACTTTCGCACTTCAAAAAAAGTGCATGAAGAAAAAAAAGACGCCATTCAAATCTTCATCACTGGAGGAAATATTAACTTGGCCCTGAGAGATAACAAGATTGAGAAAAGAATATTTATAAAAAAGCCATATGAATAATTTATTGTGTGGTGGTATCATATTAAGGGCATTTGGATTTGTCAAAGTCTTTGACTGATACATTTAACAGTTTAACTTTATTACTTACGGTTATAGGAAATACACAGAACTCATAAATTTAACCTTACATTTAAATGTGATAGTATAAATTAAATGAAAATTATTTTAAATAATACTTGGGAAACAGTTGTAGTACTAAAAGAGTCATTAAACTCAAAATTTCTTTTGTGTGATATGGATAGAACATACAGGGCCAGATTGCGAGTGGAGTGCTATCGTTTGCACGAGGTGCGCAAACTGTGATTACAAAGTTTCAGTATATTTTGGGCTGAAATTAGTATTACGGGATGGAGTGATGTTTAAGTTACCGTGACTTCATTTGCACCAGGTCGCAATAAATTGCACTCCCCATATTTTCTATTGGCACCATAGTTAATAAACTAGAGGACTGGTCAAATAAATGGGATCTAAAATTTAATATTACCAAGAGCAAAATTATGCATATAGGATCCAAAAACCCAAAGGCCAATTATAGTCTCAATTGTACATTACTGGCTGTAATTAAAGAAGAAAGGGACTTGGGAATTATTATTTCAGATGATTTAAAATTTGGTACACAATGCAGCAGTCAGTGCAGCCAGCAAGGCCAGTCAAATGCTTGGTTGCATTGGAAGAGGTTTTAGTAGCAGAAATAGCAAGGTTCTTATGCCACTTTACAGATCATTAATTAGACCAAATATGGAATACTGTGTACAGTTCTGGAGACCATATCTTCAGAAAGATATAAATAAACTAGAAGCTGTCCACTAAAAATGGTACATGGTCTAAAAATATAAAACGTACAAAGAAAGACTCTATGATCTAAATATGTATAGCTTAGAGGATAGAAGGGAAAGAGGTGACATGATAGAAACCTTCAAATATATGAAGGGACTTAATAAAATAGAAGCTGAAAGCATTTTTCACAAAAAAATAAATGCCAAAACAAGGGGTCACAATCTAAAGTTAGAAGGTGTCATATCTGCTGTCCCTTTAAGAGGCAGATATCCTCTTTCTGGAAACTCTATATAAGGAGGGACTTAGACCTCAACCAATTGCTTGATAATTGCAAGTGTGTAGTATCTAACGTTCACACAGTAACTCCGTGGATACTAAACTCCTAATTTTGAAGCCTTTGATTTCTATCCATATTTTGGGACTTTTCCTTCCAACACTTTCACATTAAATGTTCTAAGGATCAAGAGCTCTTATAAAAAAACCCGCTTATTTAAATCTCCATATCAAAAGGAGAACGCTGACTATAATCTCTCCACAACCTGTGTACTGCGGATCCGTTCCCAGCACGCTGACGTCATCCCCAGTCAGACACAGGACGCTGTAAGCACTAGACGCCGAACTCAGACACAGCACGCTGTAAGCACAAGACGCTGAACTGACTGAAAAGAAATTGATACCAGCGTGTGCAGAAACAAAGTAACTATTCCGGACTTAAGAACTCAAGACCTCCTAAGTTAAAAGCGCAAGTATATCTATATCTAAAAGTTACATTCTATGAACTGTTTGCCTATTTGCTGCTTTTACTAAACTGTCTGAGCACAAGCCTAACTGCCTAATCTAAAACGCTCTCATAAGACCTGTATTAAACCAACTAACACCCCTCAAATTACTATACTACTGCATTTTGACAAGAGACTGTCAGCTTATTATTACTAGAAGGGGAAAGTCAAATCACACTAAATCATATATTCTTTAAATTCATTCATATACAAATTGATTATCCTTTGTTCTATGGTATCCTTGTAAATAACAATTGTTTACTTAGGACACCAATCGAATTATTATATAGATAAACTCACCACTGTTACTCCTATAAGGTATCAGACTCACATTACAATTGAGTTCTGCTTATATAGGATTATCTATATTCATAGGCTATATATATTTAGGGATATTGCAGAAGGTAGCAGATTCAAGAGAAATTTGAGGAAGCATTTTTTTACAGAAAGGGTGGTGGATTCATGGAATAAACTTCCATTTGAGGTGGTAAACACAAAGACTGTAAAGGAATTTAAAAATGCCTGGGACATGCATAAGGCTATCCTAAGGAAAAAGTAACATGTAATATGGGTAGACTTGATGGGCCTTTTTGGTTCTTATCTACCGTCAAATTCTATGTTTCTATGTTTCTAGAGCATTAGTCGGGCTTTAAATTACCTTCATATTACTATTTCATGGTAAACCATTGCGTACAAGCGCAATCTCGATTATTGTGCGACTTGTTTACCAGAGACCAAAGCTCTTGTAAACCAATAGCACTTCTATCTTTTCAATGCATTTCAGCTGCATACGGTCAACATTCATTACTAACAAGCACCCATTGGACTATTGCACTATAAATCAAACAAACATGATTGCCAATATGTCCCTGATGAATGACAGTGTGTATCAGATCACTCTAGCATGTTTGATCACCATTGCTTATCAGTGCTCATTTTCTCTGCTATATGGCTTTCAGTGTTTGGCTTGGCAAATATGGATCCTCAGTTAGATTGTGTTGCTGGTGTTTTACAACTTTTGTTCAAAAGACTTGGCATGCTTGGCATCTCAGACAGCGGTGCAGGGAATGTGTGAAAGTTTAGCGGCCTTTGCCTTGGGTGTGGGCACCTCTGGTGCACAGGGTGAGACTCACCTTGGACGCTATGAGTGATGCCCAGATTTATGACATGTATACCCTCAATAGACAGCAGCTTGTTAGTCTATACAATGTCTTAAAGGACATTATGAATGTGTTGGCGGCATTTCCTGGGTTTAGTCACGACTCCCACACACTCAGGCAGTCGTCCATCTGGCGACAGTTTGACGGGATACAGGTTCCTCCTGAATTTCTCCTTCGTGAGTACTCGTGCATAGCACCCTTACATATATTTACAATGTTTTGCAAATCTCTATTTAATGCTCTCATACATATGTGTTTGGATATTTGCTGACAAACAAAAAATACTTTTAAAAATGTGAAGCTTTCTAATGCTCTCTAATGCCCTCTCACTGTCTCTCTTTCGACCTCTGTGTCTAGGCAGATTTTTCTATACACATCCATATTACATGTGCTAGCTTTCACGACAGAGCATGCTACATTTAAAGGGACAGTGTAGCTGTTGACATATGAATTTAAGTTGACTATGGGGGATATTTATCAAAGGTCTGGTGGACCTGATCCGACAGTGCGGATCAGGTCCGCCAGACCTCGCTGAATGCGGAAAGCAATACGCTCTCCGTATTCAGCATTGCACCAGCAGTTCTTGTGAGCTGCTGGAGCAACACCGCCCCTACAGATTCGCGACCAATCGGCCGCCAGCAGGGAAGTGTCAATCAACCCGATCGTACTTGATCGGGTTGAATTGCGGGCGGACAGGTTATGGAGCAGTGGTCTGGCGAACCTGCAGGCCCTCAAGTTCCTTCCGGAACTTGATAAATGGGCCCCAATGGCTTTGCATTTGGAAAGACTCTTTAAAAGTATAAGATCAAAAACATAGCATTATTAGTATTGACAACTTTTATTTAAGCATTACTCAGGTCTATATAGAGTTTTAACTTTTGTTTACGATTCTATGATTTTTTTATGAGATTTGGTGTTTTTAAATCATTAAAACAATTCTCTATTAACTTGAAATTGTGTTTCAGTGCATTATCAGGTATTTTGGGAAATACTGAAATCTTTTAACTTGCACAGTAAAGATATTTAGAGAAATATTTGTTTGATTTTATATCATTTGAGAAATAAAATATATATTTTTTGGTAAAATATCTACTTATATTGAGGCTCAAATCAGAACCTGGACTGTCATTGAAAGACTGTTTGGGCTCCTCAAGATGAGGTTTTGGTGTCTTAATGGGTCTGGAGGAGCCCTACAATACAGCCCAGAGACGGTGGTGAAGACAGCCTGGAGACAGTGGTGAAGATCATAATTGCCTGCAGTACCCTCCACAATATTGCACAACAGGGAGGATTGCTGCAGGACATCCAAGTGCCCCAAGTCCTCTAAAGAGACAAGAAGGACAAAGACCCATATGAGGGGCACGATCAGGATAAAGGGACCAATGTCAGAGACAACATAATTTACAACCACTTTGTAAGGTAAAATACAGAATGTACTTTTTGTGTCAGTGAAATGTCAGTTTTGTAAGGCAGAACATTTTAGGATGTGGATACTAAGGAAATATTATACAAATACCTTCCTTTATTCATTAACAGGCACATTTTACATCCTATATCGCTGGCATTGGCCACAAAAAAACAGTGATGTCTTCACCCACAATCTAGCAAGACACCAAAAGAATGTAAGTCTGCACAATGTATGTGCTGAAGCTGCATGGAACTTGCTAAGTGACATGGCAGAAAGGAGGACACATTTAGACAAAGGAATTGAGCTCACTGTTTTAGGCCCAAATTGCTGTATGGGGGGATTAGACTGAATAATGTGGCCCATTCTTACAGGTTTCCGTCTTCTTCTACAAGGGAGGAAAGAACAGAATGTGACGGCTCCTGGAGATGAAGGGATACTTTGCATTACAACTACTTTGCCAAGTCAGAGGGTAAGTCTACACAATGTATGTGTTGAAGCTGCATGCAACTTGCTTAGTTACATGATAGAAAGGAGAACACACATTTGGACAGAGGAATTCAGCTCACTATTTTAGGCCCGAGAGTTGTTGTTGGGTGGGGTGAGATTCCAGCCAGAATAATGTGGTTCACACTTACAGGTTTCCCTCTTCTTCTCTATTGTGTTTTTCTGTTAGTGAATAGATATTCCCCTAGAGTCTGAAAGGGAGGAAAGAACAGAATGTGATGTCTCCTGCAGATAAAGGGGTACTTTGCATTACAACAGCTTTGCTAAAGGAACTTACATGTACATATAACACCAGAAAAAAACAGAATTGACTGGACATTTGGGGGATTCATGTAGTGTTGCAACTCATACTTGATCTAAGATGCTATTGTTCCCCCTTTTACCTTACAGATTAACACAATTGAATCCAGAAGTTTCTTCAAAGAAATTTATTTTTTGTGTCCTTGCTTGTTTAATTTCAATAAAAAAATGTTTTTAATATAAATACTTTTTTGTTTAATTTCAATAATAAAAAAATATTTTAAAAAAACAGACTTATTTTGGGTTTTTGAAATTACAAAGAGTTATGACAGTATATTGAATGTATTACTAATAATAATAATAAAACATGCCTGATTTGTTTAAAAAATACTGTAATGGTAATGTCTATTAGTAACAGTTTGTTTACAATATAGTCTTATTACGCAATATTTTCAATATAATAATCATTATTTGTCAATATATGTCATATTAAAAACATAACACAAACACTACATACAGGGAACTGAGCACTGGTCTAGTTGGTTTCATTTCTGAGGCAAACAGGAAAAAGTATTATGTTACATTCATGTAGAGACACACCCTTTACAGTTACACTCATGAACACGCTCAATAAAACGTGATACACCTAACATTAGTGTGTGTGACCCAAAAATTTATACAAAATACAAAACACTCATCCTAGCAGAACAACTAGACCTAGTCCCATGATAAAGTCTGGCAATAAGTCTGCCTGTTCACTATTTTGTCAGTTTTCATCATCTATCTTTATGAGAAATCTTATTATTGAGAAGATGGTTGGCATCAGGTTCTCCATCGAGGAGAATAAGGCACTCATCTCTGCCCTGGAACCCAACTACCCCAGCTCCACAGAGAGACAAGGCATCTGGGTGTTTGTCATTGATGCTGTCAGACACCAGGAGGACTGAGTCGCATGTGAGGAAGTGACTTGGGGACATGAAGACCAGGTTATGGCATAAAGTCTCACTCATGCATCAGAGAGCTGGTGGTTATGCTGGAGATGCAGAAGCTGAAAAAACACCCCACTGACAACCAGTTTTCCAACACTTTAAGGGGACCTTATGCCATGTCAGGGGTCTGCAACTCCCTTCCCCACCTGCTTCACATTCGTCTTCTGTGGAGGGGGATAGATCACCTGCCTCTCCAAACAGGGAAGAGAAACCAGGTCCTACAGGGGAAAGACCTAGTGCCCTTTCTCAAAGGAGATGGAGACTGACAAAGGTAGGTTGAAAACATTTGTTAGATAAAACCTATTCATTGTTTGGCATTGTTTAAAATTACATAATGTATTGTTAGAAATAATAGGCAGACACTGTATTCTTTATTGTATAAATAATAGAGTTTACATTATTTAAATGTATAGATTTCTAAATTGCGCAATACATTTTCAAATCCTAATATGGCCGCCTTAAATATAAGCAGAGCATTTTCTGGGAAAGCAGAGTAGAGTTCTACTTCACAAAATAACGGCCAAAATATTGAGATCTCCAAAGTGTGTTTGAAATGTCTTTTAAAAATCCTGAAGTGCCCCATTGTAATATTGTGGCTGCTATATTGAGATCTCCGACTCCAAACTGTGTTTGAAATGTGATTTAAAGTGCCCCATCATAATATTGCTACCGCAATATTGAGATTTCCAAAGTGTGCTTAAAGTGTCTTTTTTTCTGGGGAAGAAACATCAATTAGACATTCTCTATTTGTCAGAATCCTATGTTTAAAAATCATCCACATTTTTCATACAATTTGTAAACAAACATTTTAATGTATTAAAATTCAATATAAGAATATCATTTAATCAGTGTTTCTATTTTTAGACTTTAGAAAATGCAATCTTATTACATCTAAATTGTATCTTAAAGAGACATGAAACAGTATTTATTTCTCATGAATCAAATAGAGAATACAATAGTAATAAACCAAATATTTTGCATTATTCTTCAGATATCCTTTGTGGAAGAAATAGCAATGCACATGTGTGAGCCAATAACATAAGGCATCTATGTGCATCCACCAAGCTGCAGCTTTGGGCCTGTTTAGATATGTTTTTCACAAAGGATATCAAGATAAAGAAGATAAATGTATAATAGTATATTTTACAGTGGCTTTACATTGACAATTTTGGTTTGAGGTCACTTGCATAACCTATTATCTTACATTAATGGTTTTAACATAATCTCTATTTTCTATTCTAGCTGATACTGAACTTGAGTAGAGGTCCTCTGTAGACACAGCTGCAGAGGCTGGTTAGTAATTCTGATTTTTTTTTTAAACATCAAGTTATTGAGAAAATACACCCATAATAAGATTCAGCATTTAATTATTTCTCTCTTTTGTTCTCCATGAATGTTGAATAATTCTATTTTATATCCATTCTGAAATATGCAGTTTCTGTATCTAAAGTATTTTTAGGAAGGTACAGTGCCCCGCCTTTTAACTATGAGCACTTGCTTAGAGCCTATTTCTTGGAGGGTATGGTTACAATGATTACATGAAAAACACCCACTGGCGCTTAGAGCAGATAATAATCATATTAATGTTCCCTAACAGAAAACATTCAAAGGGACTAAGCATGCTTGTGTTTTTTATAGCCAGCTTTTGTGTGTACACACTCAGTCAAATACCTCAAAGTTGTGACAAACACCCATATAAAAAACAGCGCAACCATGTTTTAGAGAACTAGATATCCCTTGTATTCTTAATTTTTGGAATAATGCAAAAATATTGTAGTCCATGCATTAATTTTTAAATGTTAGAATTTAACACACACATCCATAACATCCTTTATTAATACATCATTTAGTTCTTTTATAAAAGAAAAAGCTATGGACTATCTTTGGTCTTCTGACTGGACAATGGGACCCTTTGGCATTGCCTCTGGATATGGTGCTCTGGTAGTGCTTGTTCTGTAATGGACTATCTCTGGCCTTCTGGGTGGACACTGACCACTGACCAAGTTCTACTATTTTTGTTTTATTTTTAGAAGATTCTTATTTGTTTAATATTTTTTTTCTAAAAATAAAATGTGTGCATATATTTATTAATAAAACAAGCTAATAAAATGAACCGTTTATTTTTAAAGGAGTATGTCCTTCATGTGCCAGCAATGGTTGTTTCAAACAACAGCAGATATTAATTGTATAATGTAGCTTTAATTTTATTTAGGTTCACATGTATACTGACGATGGCGTCCGTGAAAAAGACAGTGGGTCTAGCCGAGCTCATAGAGCAAGTAGAGGCAGTAGATTGATTATGTAGAAAAAGCCGTGAATACAAGGTAATATTTTTTATCACTTGTGCCTACAACAGAGCTTGGTAAAGCTATAAACACACTGCAGAGTGAACAGTAATAGAACAAAGTGAATGTATACACTGGCCTGATATGGCGCTTTTAATTTACTCTCATCCTCTGGATTTTATATTCAACATATAAAGACCTCTTTTTAAAGAACTTAAAAGGGAACTTCCATAATAGATATGATGATTATTTTATGGTAATTTAGATATACCCACAGGGTTGTTTAGGAATATTATTAGTTTTAGCTTTTTAACATTTTTTAAGTACTAGTCGATAAGCCTGCCCAGGGGGCAGTCTTATTTTTTATACTACAGATGTAGAAACAACATATTTTGTAACTCTTCTTTTAAATAAAAATTTAAGGTACAGGTGTTGCAAAAATATAATTTTAATGGACTAAAACCCCTACATTAAAATAAACCTATTTAACTTATTAACCCTTTAAACTGCCAAAACCCACAAGGCAAATAACTATTTAAATAACTAAGTACAGTACACTAACCTAACAACCCCTAAGTACCTAACAACCCCTAACCTAACACCCCCTAACCTAACAACCCCTAACCTAACACCCCCTTACCTAACACTTCCTAAGCTAACAACCCCTAACCTAACACCCCCTAACCTAACAACCTTTAGCCTAACACCCCATTAAATAAACCTATATTACTAAACTAATACATTCTAAAACTACAAAAATGAAAACTAAGTTTACAAAAAATAAAAAAGGCTAACATTACAGAAAATAAAAAAAATCAAGTTAATAAATTTAACAAAATTAAACCTAATCCCTATAAAAATAAAAAAGACCCCCCCCCCAAATAAAAACACCCCCTACTCTAAGAATAAACTACCAGTAGCCCTTAAAACAGCTTTTTGCAGGGCATTACCCCAAGATAATCAGCTCTTTTACAAAAAATATACAAAGTCCCACCTAACATTAAACCCCCACCCCCCAAAATAAAAGAACCTAACACTAAAAAACCTAAACTACCTATTACCCTGAAAAGGGCATTTGTTTGGGCATTGCCCTTAAAAGAGCATTTAGCTCTTTTACTGCCCATCCCTACTCTAAATTAAACCAACCTGGGGGTAAGACTTAGGATTTTTTAAGTTTTTTTTTGGGGGGGGTTGTTTTATTTAGATTAGGGATGGGCAGTAAAAGAGTTAAATGCCCTTTTAAGGGCAATGCCCAAACAAATGCCCTTTTCAGGGCAATGGGTAGTTTAGGTTATTTTAGTGTTAGGTTCTTTTATTTTGGGTGGGGGGGTTTAATGTTAGGTTGGACTTTGTATATTTTTTGTAAAAGAGCTGATTATCTTGGGGTAATGCCCTGCAAAAAGCTATTTTAAGGGCTACTGGTTTATTCTTAGAGTAGGGGGTGTTTTTATTTTGGGGGGTCTTTTTTATTTTTATAGGGATTAGGTTTAATTTTGTTAAATTTGGTAACTTGATTTTTTTATTTTCTGTAATGTTAGCCTTTAGAATGTATTAGTTTAGGTAATTTGGGTTTATTTAATGAGGTGTTAGGTTAGGGGTTGTTAGGTTAGGGGGTGTTAGGTTAGGGTACTTAGTTATTTAAATAGTTACTTGCGTTGTGGGTTTTGGCGGTTTAAAGGGTTAATAAGTTAATTAGATTTATTGCGATGTAGGGGTTTTGCGGTTTACGGTTTAATAGGGAAAATAGGTTTATTGCGATGTAGGGATTTTGCGGTTTAGGAGTTAATACTTTGTGTAGGATTTTTTTGTTATATTTCATGCGGGCTGTGTTTTTTTTTTTTTTATACTTGATGCGGGCGTTTTTGTTTTTTTTAATACTTTAATATGGGCGATTAGTTGTTGCTATTGCAATGCTCCGTTTGCCTTCGCTGCATCCCGGTGGATTCAAAAAAATGGCAGGGTGGTGAAAGAATCCAAGGTGGATTCTTTCACCACCCTGCCATTTTCGGAATTCACCTGGATGCAATTCTTTTGTCCTCGCACTGCCAACATACATTCCATTGAGGATGTGTGCGCAACTGCAGATGGCGACGGACATTACAAGCGCAATTATAGTATAGATAAGATATTATTTTTTTGCTTTTGTTTTCAGTTAATTATATATTGTCCAGTTATTTTACATTTGTCCCCTTATTGCTGACAGTGCTTTATTATCCATTCAGTGTTTTTCGTATGTCTTCCTAGTCTGAGAAAGTGAGCAGGCAGTATAAAAGACCTTAAGGGTCCATATAGCGCTACTCTTTAATTTCATTTCACATGTATGGTTTGCCTATTGTTGTTTAAAACAATAAACCAAAAATGTTGTCATCAAAAATGGTAAACAGGAGGCTCTGAAATCTTTTGTGAATCTCCTCATTAATTCAAACTCTGATTGTTTGTGGAATGTCTTTGGTATCTTCTGTAGGCCTCGCTTCTTCTGCACCCCGAACTTCTTCTGTAGGCAGAGCAACAGGAGTGGAGGGTGACTTTTGAGATTCTCCTCCCTATCTGAGGGCCCATATTGTTTAGGGGAGAAGGCAGGGGTTTCTTCTGCTGAGGGGTTCGGAGGTGAGTCCCATTGTGCACCACAGTACATTTGCACTTGTGAAGACTTATTTGCTATCTCCCTGAAATTTAGCAAATCAAAAATGACATTGTGCATTGCATGAACATGTTTCATAAATCTTTTCTTTATTTTCTTTTTTAAGCCTGCATATTTTAATTGATCTTAAAAATATATAATAACACTATGTAGACATATATAATTACCCAGGATGTAAACTTGAAGACCAAAAATTTCAAAGAAACCAAAGACTTTAACACAATAGTGCAATCGTGAGACACGTAAAAAAAAAATAATTGTAATTCAGAACTGTAAAGGTGCAATGACGTCCTTACAAACTTAAAACATTATTTTTCTTACCAGGAGATACATGGTGCCTCTTCCCGGTATCAATCCCTCCTGGGATACCGATGACTGACACCTCGGATATATTCTCTAATAGCATCTCCTCCAACTGCCAGTAGGTGAAGACCTGCTCCGTCACCAGTCCTGGAAGCCACTGCCGGCTCTTTGGCCAGCTTCTTCTTCAGTTCCCTCTTACAGTCCTGGTAGTGTTGCGTGATTTAGAGAATGGTCCTCCTGCAATTCCCCACATAATTCATGGCATCCAAGATCTCCTGCTAGTTCCTCTGTTTACCTGTTACACTTATTGCTGAGGACCCCATCCTCCTTGCCCTCTGCATGTATGCACTCATGAGAGTCTCCTCATCCATAGCATACCATGTCTCCCTCACTTGACCTTTCCCCTGTGATGGCTGTGCAGAATGTTGTTGCCCAGGCTATATTGTACCCTGTCTGTGATCCTGCACTGTCCCTTGCCTACTGGGCCCAGCAACCAGGGCATCTTCAACCATGCAGCTAAGGCCCCTCTCCCAGACCGCTCTGCTGTCCCTCTCCCTCAACCCACACTTTTTCTGTCCTCTCCTCTATCCCTGTCGTCTCTCTCTCCCTGACATCTATGTTTTCCTTGTGCTCTCTACTCTCCAGTCATCTCTCCTCTTCTGTCTCCCCCTGTCATCTCTCCTCTCCTCCCTCTTCCTCTCCTTTCCAACTCTCCTCCTCCTTTCCACTCACCTTTCCTCCCCTCTGTGGCATTGCTCTCCTCCTCCCCTCCATGCTGTACAGAAAAAAAGTGTTAGTGCCCAAATGAAAGGAGGTAAAAATAAATAACTGAAAACAAAAGTGTAAAAACTTATATCTATATGTGTATATGTATATGTAGTGCTAATGTAACATGTATGTACTGTGACAATATTCCTTTTGCTTCCTGTCTTGGGATTTTACACTGCCACGCAGTCTTTTAGGGAATGTTTCCACACACACAGTAATGGAGATCAAGTGACAGTCTGCCTGTTTATTTTGCACGTCACAGGCAATTCAAATGAAAACAGTAGTGCCGTCTAGGCACTAACTAAAGATACAACAACAGTGTCTAACTAGTGTCAGTCATCTAGTCTAGAACTGACAAAACTAACATAAAACAAACAAACTTAAAGGCAAAAGATGTTTACCTTAATGTTTAGGGCCATCAGACAGCTGCTCCTCTTTCCTGCAGTGAGGAAGTGAAGGCCCTGAACTAACTCAGACTTCAGGCTTTATAGCAGCATTATTACACACCTGTGTACTGCTGCAGTGTGTGAGAAACTGATTATCTGCAAATCCTGGACTGGAACCTAAAGTAACCAAACTATGTGAAAGAACCCTTTTCCTCACAAACCTGTCTTCTATGACAAAATCATGGGATCTGTCACATATCCCTCCCCCCAGCTCAAACCTAGAGGGCCAAGTGTCTACGGACATCATGGAGTACATTCTAGACAACCCATCCGTGTTCCCATGGCTTGACTCAGCTCTGTGCTCAACAGTAAAATTAAAGGGCTATAAACTCAAGAACCACCTAGTGACCCTTGCATTTTTCTCTTTATTTTGGCACATCAAAGTTAAAGAAGCTTGATCAGTAACCAGACGGAAGTTTCTACCAAGCAAGTAGTATTGAAGGGTTTCTAATGCCCACTTAATTGCAAGGCATTCCTTTTCCACAATAGAATAATTCTGCTCTCGTGGTAGAAGCTTCTGGCTGAGATAAATGATAGGATGCTCTGCTCCTTTATGTTCCTGGGAAAGGACTGCCCCCTAAGCTTACATCTGAAGCATCTTTTTGTACTATAAACTCTTTAGAGAAATCCAGTGCTACCAGAACAGGAGTAGAGCAAAGGGACTCTTTTAGCTTCCAGAAGACTTGCTCTGTCTCTGTAGTCCACTTAACATTAACTGGACTTCTTGTCTTAGTGAGATCTGTTAGTGGGATTGCTATTGTTGAAAATCCAGGAAAAAACCTTCTGTAGTATCCTATAAAACCCAAAAAGGTTCTTACTTGTTTTTTGGTTACTGGCCTTGGCCAGTTCTGGATGACATCTATATTTCAGTTTGAGGTTTCACTAAACACCTTCCAGTGGAGAATCCTATATATATTGCTTCTTCCAACCATATAAAACATTTAGCTGGGTTGGCAGTAAGACCAGAATTCCTGATGGCATCGAGAACAGCTTGGACTTTTTGGAGATGGGACTCCCAATCCTCACTATGGATTAGCATGTCATCTAAATAGGAAGATGCATAGTGAGTTTGGGGTTTTAAGACTTTATCCATTAGTCTTTGAAATGTAGCTGGCACCCCATACGACCCAAAACTGTGTATTGGAAGAGCCCATCAGGGGTTGAAAAGGCAGATTTCTTTTTTGCACGTTCTGTGAGGGGTACATGCCAATACCTCTTTGTCAAACCCAAAGTAGAAATATAGCGAGCCCTTCCAAGTTTCTCAATCAATTCATTGACCCTTGGCATAGGATAGGTGTCAAATTTTGACATTATATTTAGTCTTCTGTAATCATTACAAAACCTTATGGACACATCAGGTTTAGGTACAAGAACAATAGGGCTATTCCAGTTGCTGTGGAACTCTTCGATCACCCTAATCTCAAGCATTTTTTTTTTACCTCCGAGCTAATAGATTCCCGTTGAGCTTCAGGAAATTTGTAAGGCTTACAATTCACAATCTTCGCTAAATCTGTAATTATATCATATTTTATAAGATCTGTTTTCCCTAGCACTTTAGAAAACACACTTTGTTCCTTATTAAGAATTCTTTAACCTCTTGTCTCTGATGGCGGGATAAGCCATCAGACACATTTACTTCTGATGACATGTCAGTAGAGAGTGTTGTTGCCCCTGATGCTAGCAAGACCTCCTTATTATTCCAGCGTTTAAGTAAATTGACATGGTAAACTTGTTCAGGTTTTCTTCTACCTGGCTGGCGTACCTTGTAATTCATCTTGTGATGAGAGTGGGAAGTGACGTCACCAGATTGGGGGCGGGGCTTAGGTCTGTTTGTCTGTGTCGCAGTTAGTTAGTGAGATCAATGCTACCAGATGTATGTTTCCATGCTTTACAATAAAATAGAGTTGTACCATCTTTGCTGTGTCCTGCATGTGTCCTGCATCTCATGACATGGTGTCAGAAGTTCTTGCCTGCGCTTCTGTTTTCTGATGGATGACAATGTCAAAGTTTACCCCACCTGAGCCTTTTGACTTCTCTCAGCCTGCAGCTTGGCCCACATGGCGTCAGCGGTTTCAGCGCTTCAAGATTGCTTCCAAGCTGGACAAGGAGAGTGGTGAAGTACAAGTTAATTCTCTTTTATACTCTATGGGGAAATATGTGGAGCCAATGTTCAATGCTTTTACTTTCCAAGAAGGGGAAGAATTTGACTTTGAAATAGTTATGAATAAACTCAGTGCCCACTTTGTGCCCAAAAGAAATGTGATTCATGAGAGGGCTTGTTTTCACAAACGTTCTCAGCGTGTGGGAGAATCTGTGGAGTCATTTGTGTGCAGCCTGTATGAACTAGCTAAATTCTGTGATTTTGGTGTTGCTAAAGAAGAGCAAATCAGAGACAGAATAGTTATTGGAATTGCAGATGCTGAAGTCTCACTGAAGCTACAGTTAGAGTCTGATTTAACATTAGATGGGGCTATTAGGATGGCCCGCCAGAGTGAATTGGTGAAAAAGCAAAGTGCTGATCTGAGGTCTGAGAGTATTGTGGATGAAGTGCAACAGTTCAGGAGAGCTGCTAGTGAAAGGCACAGTGTGAGTGGTAGACCTAGGGCAACAAATAGGCCTAGAAGTGGATGGGCGCAGCATGCCCGATACACACGGTGTCATATGCCCTGCTAAAGACAAAAGATGTAGGAAATGTAATAGGATGGGCCATTTTGAAGTGGTGTGTAAGACTGAATATATTAACGAGATGCAGGTGGATAGCGACCAGAAGGGTCAAGAAGTGTCCTTTGTGGGGTCTGTTGTTGAACGGCCGGGTTCAGAAGTTGATTGGAGGGTTACCCTTACTGTAATGGGAGCCATAGTTGCCTTTAAGATTGACACAGGAGCAGACATCACTGTAATGTCTCTTGCAGCATTCATAAAACTGCCACGACAGCCCAGCTGGCGAAAGTTACAACAAAAGTCCATATTCCTGGTGACCGCATTGATTGTGCGGGGACATTTCTTGCCAGCTGCGAGTATAAGCAAAGGAAATTCACCATGTGGGTGCATGTGATTAGAGGTCAGTATGTTAACAACTTATTGAGCAGAAAAGCAGCCTGTGGTTTGGGCCTAGTGGCCAGAGTGAATGAGATCTCAGAAGATATGTTAGGTGAATTGGGCCTACTGAATTGCAACCCAGTCTGTATATCACTTAAAGGTAACACAGTCCCATACAGCATTACCACTCCCCGCAGAATTCCATTCCCGCTCATGCCTCAAGTGGAGAAGGAGCTTCTGCGTATGAAGAATATGGGGGTTATTGAAGAGGTTGTTGAAGCAACTGACTGGTGTGCCCCCATTGTGCCTGTTGCAAAGAAAACGGGAAGGTACGCATCTGCGTAGACTTGAGAAGGCTGAATGAGGTGGTGAAGAGAGAGAGATATGTGCTGCCGACACTTGAAGACATTGGCAGGGGCGAAGTTCTTCTCTACATTGGATGCTTCTAGCGGCTTCTGGCAGATACCTCTGGATCCAAAGTGCCGCAAACTGACTACCTTCATTAAACCAGTAGGCCAGTTTTGTTTTTGCAGACTCCCCTTTGGGATATCCTCTGCTCCTGAAATCTTCCAAAGAGAAATGAGTTCTCTCCTAAGGGACCACGTGGGCATGGCAGTCGTTATGGACAACATCCTAGTGTATGGGTCTACATTGGAGTAACATGATCAGTGATTGAGCTGTGTGCTGCAGACTATCAGAGAGTCCGGGCTGAAGCTAAACAAAGAGAAATACCATTGTGGGAAAGCTGAGTTATGTTACTTTGGGCATATCATCAATGGGGATGGCATCAAGCCAGACCCCGAGAAAATTTGTGCTATTGAATAGATGAAAAATCCTTCTGATGTACATGAGCTGAGACAAATATTGGGCCTTGTAAATTATGTGGGCAGGTTCCTTCCAGACTTATACACAATACTACACCCTATCACAGAGTTGCTAAAGAAAGATGTTGCCTGGGTATGGGGACCTTCACAGGAAGAATCTTTTATGCAGGTCAAGTCAATGCTGGGGTCTGCCCCAGTGTTGGGGTTCTACGACCCTTCCAAAAAGACTGTGGTTAGTGCTGATGTGAGCAGTTATGGGTTAAGAGTCGCCCTCCTGCAGCTGAATGAAAACAAACTACAGCCCATCGCCTACTGTTCCCGTACACTGACGGCTGCTGAGTCAAAATACACCCAAATTAAGAAAGAGTGCCTGGATGCAGTTTGGGCCTGTGAGCACTTTCAGCGTTACCTAGTGGGTTTGGAGAAATTTAGTCTGGAGACTGATCATAAACCACTAGACCCTCTAATCAATTCCTATGATATTGACAAAACACCCCTAAGATGCCAGAGACTTCTAATGAGGCTGCTCAGATTCAACGTTCAGGCAGTGCATGTGACGGGGAAACAACTGGTTGTGGCAGATACACTATCCAGGCTCCCGCTGGCTGCTGCTGAAGAGTCTTCAACAGAATCAGATGTGAAAGTGTATTTAGATACAGTTCTGGAATCGAAATCCATTTCTTCAGGGAAGATAGAACAAATAAAGAAAGAGACATATTTAGATACAGACCTTCAAGAAGCTATAAAGTACATAAAAGAAGGTTGGCCGAGAGTCGGGCAGCCTGGATGTCTTTAAGTTCTTACCAGTCAGAAAGGTCACAGCTCACGGAGCTGGATGGGTTGGTGCTGTTCCAGGACTGCATTGTTATTCCTATTAGCATGCGACAGGAGATGTTAAACAGGATTCACGATGGCCACTTAGGCATTACAAAGTGCAGAGAAAGGGCAGCTACGGCTGTATGGTGGCCTGGAATCAATTCCGACATTGCAAGCCATGTGTCTAAATGTGCCTTTTGCCGGGAACACCGGCCTACTCACAGAAGGGAGCCCTTGATTTCTACTCCGCTGCCTGCAGGCCCATGGCAGAAAATAGCTGCTGATTTGTGCGAACTGCACGGGAAAAAATTTCTTAGTCGTGATCGACTACTATTCCAGGTATTTGGAAATTGCACCTTTGAATGAAATCACAAGTCAAGCCGTTATCACTCATCTCAAGAGCTTGTTCGCCCAGTGGGGCATACCAATGGAGCTGGTGAGTGATAACGAGATGCAGTTCGCTTCCACAGAGTTCAGTTCTTTCAGCAGGGAATATGATTATATACATTACACATCAAGTCCACATTACCCGCAGGCCAACGGAATGGCTGAAAGGGCAGTTCAAACAACAAAATTAATTTTAAAGCAATCTGAGCCATACCTGGCCCTCTTGTCATATAGGGCGACTCACATTCAAGCCACGGGGTTTAGCCTGGCACAGCTGATGCTAGGACACCAGATTTGCACCACCTTACCCTCTGTGGGTCTCTTCCAGCCAACTAGCTCTATTCCTCGGGACAAAGTCCTTAGGAGGGATGAAGAGGCAAAAAGGGGCTATCGATTCTTCTACGACAGGAGACATTCTGTGAGGCCCTTGCAGGAGCTGAATGCGGGGCAAAGTGTCAGAATTAAACTGGATGATGAGAAGAAATGGAAGATGCCTGCTACGGTAACTGGACGCTCTCCAGAACCAAGGTCGTATGTAGTCCTTCAGCCTGTACCTGAGAGTTTGGAAATGGATGCCTCAGTACCACTGCCGGTGGGATCCCCTGTTTTAAAAGGGGTGCCTTCCCCTCAACAAGATCACAGCGGGGATATGTCTTTGCCTCCAGCGGACTCTCAATCACCTTCTTCTGTATCAGAGGACAGTTCATGTAGAGTTACATAAAGTGGAAGAGTGGTGAAACTTCCGAACTGATATCTGGATTAACTTTAGTTAGAACAGTGACCGGAAGTATGGGCAGAATAATCCCATGGTCACTGTGGACTAGGGTAGTCTACCCCGATGTTCAAGTCAGGATGTAATTCATGTTGTTTATATTTTCTGTAACTTGTTATTTGTTATATACTATACAAAATTGTTGTTGTATACTTTATTTGTTATATTCAAATGAAAAAAAAAATGTATGCTTTGTCCTTTGAAAAGGGGGAAGATGTGATGAGAGTGGGAAGTGACGTCTCCAGATTGGGGGTGCGGCTTAGGTCCGTTTGTCTGTGTCGCAGTTAGTTAGTGAGATCAATGCTACCAGATGTATGTTTCCATGCTCTACAATAAAATAGAGTTGTACCATTTTTGCTGTGTCCTGCATGTGTCCTGCATCTCATGACACACCTCTTCCACCCTCTCAATGACTTCATATGGACCTTGCCAGGGCCGGTGTTTGCATAAGGCCACCAAGGCAAACTTAGAGCAGGAGCATTTTTTTAATTTTTTTGATATACAGGTAATGCACCACTATTTTTAACGTGAGCACATCTATGGCTAACAATTTGTATTTTTTTTTATTATTATTATTTTATATGTATATTAAATCTTAAAATCAATGTACGCTGTTTAATAGGCGGCGGGAAATCTAACAATCTTCACCTGCACGTCAGTTTGTAGTTGGACATGCAGGCTGCAGAGGATGACATGGGAGCTCGAGCTTGGAAGGTAAGTGTATATCAGATTGTTGTTTTTTTTTACTACTGAAACGGTAGCAGTGTGGCACTACCTGCACTTCTAAAAAAGGATGTCAGCAGTAAAGATGGTCTGGTCCATTGCAGACACACACAGGTCATCTGGACCCACCACCCCCCTGCATTGCGGTGGGGCAACTCCATGCAGCCTCTGGTAACCGCACATACTTGATGGTCAGGGTGATATACCTTCATCCCATAGCTCTTCTGCTATGACACACACTCTTTCCACCCAGGAGCCAGTAGCAGTTCTAGTGTTAGGCAAACTATGCTTCACCCAGGGGTAAAGAGAAAAAAATTGCCTGCCGTTTATTTTTTAGCACCGGTATATTTATATAGTGGCTCCGCTCCAGTTTTCTCACTGCACAGTTAATGTCTTTGATCTACCGCCACGCCACCTACAACTTTTACCTAGGAAAAATAAAGCTCTTGATGTCAACAGTTATCACAGTAAATTCTGCCCTAACCTATTGAACAAACAGTTATGATACTGTATTTAACCTGCACAGACACAATATCTCCTTAACTGTTAATGGAGGAGATACTGTGCGTGCAAGTTAAGCACTCTACTGTCTTGCTCTGCTGAGATATCACGCAGTAAGTAGCTGCTGAGCTCCTAAAGCATGAAGGGACACTCTGCAATATGTGGTATAGGCATGATAATGTTTTTTATAGTTAAGAAGATACAATAGCAGGCTGAAAACTGCTTCCCTCTGTGCCTTCCTAACAGTACCTCTGTGTCTCAGCTGAACTCAGTAATCAGCTTCTTCCCCAGCAGAGCAAGTAGACAGCGTGTGGAAGGCACAAACTGTGTAACTGTAGCTTCCTGCAAGCCAAGCTATGATGCAGTACTCTCATTCTTACCCCCTTCTGTGCTGAAATAGCTGCAAACAATATTATAAAGGTGAGTGGGAATAAGATACTTGAACTGGATGGTATAAAGAGCCAGGACAGCAGCCTTTGTTTCTAGTATGCTATGTGCCATTGGAGTTTAAGACAGGGCAGTATGCAATAAGTTTGTTCTGGGCAGCAGGGGTTAACAATAATACAATACACTGTGTTGCAAGCAGGGAGTGTTTAATAGATGAGTATAAATGTAATATCCTTTGCTACTGGGGCTGGCACCAGCACTGTTTTGCAGTTTTGTTATTAATTGCTCAGTTTTAACACAAAAATAAGCATCAGCTGGCAGGATCTTACCATTTTTTTTCTGCTTCATGGATGATTTTGTGTATTTAGGAGTGGGGACATCTATTTCTGAGTGTTAATGATTTTATTGTTAACATCACTGTGTGTGAGAGTATCTGTGTATAACACAAAAAGTGTTACAGGTAGCCCTCAGTTTACGCCGGGGTTAGGTTCCAGAAGGAATGGTTGAAATAAATCGAAAGCGTTGTAAATTGAAACCCAGTTTATAATGTAAGTCAATGGGAAGTGAGGGAGATAGGTTCCAGGCCCCTTTTAAAATTGTAAAAGTAACACCTAATACATTATTTTTAAAGCTTTGAAATGAAGACTTTAAATGCTAAACAGCATTATAAACCTAATAAAATAATCACACAACACAGACCAATCTGGACTGATTTATAGACAGGAAGATCTTGTTCCTTTGAAATCTGCTCAATAGCTCAGGTCTGGTAAAAACTGATTAATTTCAGCTTGTTTGGCTTTGCTGCAACACAAGCAGACAGCTCCACCTACTGGCTATTTTAATAAATGCACTGCTTCTCAATGCTTTTCAATAGCAGTCACATGACTGGAAAAAAGGTTGTTATTTTGAAACAGTGTAAAATGAACCATTGTAAAACGAGGGCCACCTGTATTTGTGTGTAAGAGAGAGCATATGTGTGCGTCTGTAAAATAGGACATATATGTGTGGGAGAGTGTGACAGGTGTGTGTTGTGTGTCTGTGAGAGAGAGAATATGGTTTGTATGTAAGAGAGTGCATATCCCTTTATGTGTGAGGAAGCAGTAAAAGCCGGCATAAAAAAGTATGCTGGACAGCTCAGCGCTCACCAGAGTAATATCTCATAATGTGTGTGTATATAAATAAATATGTAGGTCTGTGTATGTATATGAGTGTGTATGTAATTATATGTGCATATGAGTGTATGTTATGTGTATATGTATGAGTGTATATTTGTGTGTATGTATGCATGTATGTGTTTGTATGTGCATGTGTGTGTGTATATACATATATGTATGTGGTTATGTGTGTGTGCAAATATGCGTGTATAAATGTGTGTGTCAATATGTGAGTATGAGTAAATATGTATAAATATGTTGTGTGTGTAAATATGTGTGCATGAGTATGTCTGTGTGTGTGTATAAATGTGTATGTATGTTTGTGTGAAAATATGTATGTGTATGAGTATATATGTATGTGTATAAATGTGTATGTATGTTTGTGTGAAAATATGTATGTGTATGAGTATATATGTATGTGTATAAATGTGTATGTATCTTTGTGTGAAAATATGTATGTGTATGAGTATATACTGTATAGATGTGTGTGCAGGAACATTTTGTTACCTGCTATGTTGTGCAGAGCCCTTTGGCACATTGTTCTGTAGAAATTAACTAGTATAGATATTACACATTACTAGAACATTTTTTTGGGGAGGCGGCAAAATGTGTCTTTGCCTGTGTAGCCAAAAATCCTAGCACCGCCCCTGGACCTTGCCAGGTGGCAAGAAACTTATTTTCTATATTAGGGATGAGGACAAGTACTCGGACTCTGGCATTACGATTATAAGTATTTTGCTGGTATTCCTGGGCCTTTTTCATATGTTCTACTACTATAGGCCTAATGGAAGCTATGTGAACCTGCATTTGAGTAATGTGTTCTATGACACTACGGTAGGGGGTGGCCTCCTGTTACCAGGTTTCTTCAACTATATCGAGTAAGCCCCTAGGGTGTCACCCATACAACCGCTCAAAGTGGGAGAAACCTGTAGAGGACTGAGGAACCTTCCTAATGGCGAACATTAAATATGGGAGCAAGTGATCCCAATTCTTTCCATCTGTGTCAATTGCACGGCATAGCATGGTCTAAAGGGTCTTATTGAATCTCTCCACCAAGCCATCTGTTTGGGGGTGATACATAGAAGTTTTTAACTGTTTTATTTTAAGGAGTGTACACAACTCCTTCATAACTCGGGGCATAAAAGGGGTTCCCTGATCAGTAATGATTTCTTTTGGGATTCCCACCCGACTAAATATATGTACTAGTTCTTTTGCTATGGATTTAGAGGAGGACTTACAAAGAGGTATAGCCTCTGGATAATGTGTAGCATAGTCTAAGACCACTGATATATACTGGTGTCCTCTAGCTGACTTTGGTAAAGGTCCCACTATATCCATAGCAATCCGGTCAAAGGGAACATTGATTATGGGCAGTGGAATTAACAGACTATAAAACACCTTAAAAGGTGCTGTGTGCTCACATTCAGGATGTGAGGAGCAATAATTTCTTATATCAGCCATTATTCATGACCAGTTAAACCTCCTAAGGATTCTTTCTTTTGTTTTTTCTACTCCTAGGTGTCCTCCTAGTAAATGGCTATGAGAGAGATTTAAGAAAGTATTTTTAAATACCTTTGGTACAAGTAACTGCCTAATTACATCTGCTCCTTTTTTATCAATGCGATATAGCAAGTTATTAGATACTTCAAAGTGTGGAAAATTAAGTAGCCTTTCTGGTTCCTGTACTACTCAATTTGTGACTCGAACATTCTTTCTAGCTTCGGCTAGAGTGGGGTCTTCCCACTGGGACCTTCTGAAATCCTCATGACTAGTCTGTAGGTTGACCAACTCAGTTTCAGGACTATCATCTGGGTTGTTTCCATCAGAACTTAAATTCTCTCCCAATAGAGTAGTTATGGGGAACAGAACCTTAGCCTTCTTTTTCTGTTCTACTACTTCTCCCACTATGTCAACCTCTAAAGTCCTTCCCATTTCACAAATTCCTTTATAATAATTTTTCTTACGGACTGTTTTCCTTTTTCTAACATCCAAAAATCAAGAAACTTAAGAAAATCTCTTCCAATAATAACATTATGTGGTAGTCGGGGTAATACACCAACATGGAAATGTATAGACCCAAAATGGGTCTCAAACTCAACTTCAGCTGTGGGGTATTCTTGGGTATCGCTGTGAACACAAATACCTTTCAATTTCTTTGTGTAATCAATTTTGTAGTTTGGTATAAGGCTTTCTAAGACTAAAGTTACTACACTTCCTGAATAAAGTAAGGCTTTAACCCTTCTTTTGTTTACCATGACTGTACACCAGGGATGACTATTTAGATACCCCTCAGTATTAGAGAATTCCCCAAGGGTTGACAACGATGAGTGAGTTGCTTCTTTACTCATACTACACTGCATTGGTTCTATCTGTAGAGGACATTCATATGAAAAATGGCCTGTTTCGTGACATTTAAAACACTTTCCTCCATTCCTTTTGTTTTTACTACAGTCTTGCTAACTTTAGTGGATCCATGGGCCCTCGGGTTGGTGCGCTGTTCAGTATGAGTTGGCATTGACAATTCTCCAACTGAAATATACCGCTCTACCAGGGAAACCAGTTCCTCAGCACTATGGGGATCACATTGACCCATGCAGCTCCAAAGAGGTATTGGTAGACTTCTCAGGAATATGTGCATTACTAAAATTTCAACAATACGGCTGGGTGTGTTGCATTCTGGTTTCAACCATTTTTGAGTGAGGGGAATAAGGTTAAACATTTGAGACCTCGCTTATGTGTCAGAAC
Source organism: Bombina bombina (assembly GCF_027579735.1). NCBI lineage: Eukaryota > Metazoa > Chordata > Amphibia > Anura > Bombinatoridae > Bombina > Bombina bombina. Next base: position 399,975,411 of record NC_069500.1, on the reverse strand, counting down.
AAAATGTCCAAGTATGGAATCTCAGGGCACGTAATGACGATGTCACTCCAAGCCGTGCTAGAATCTCTGCCTTTAGTTTAGGGTAATCGTTGGCCTGTGCTGGCTCCAGGTCATAATATGCTTTTTGGGGTTCCCCAGTCAGGAAAGGGGCTAAGAGGCTGGCCCATTGCACAGTTGGCCATCCCTCTCTCTCTGCAGTACGTTCAAAAGTCAATAAACACGCCTCTATGTCATCATCAGGTGCCATCTTTTGTAGATAATGACTTGCTTGCACATGTTTGGCTCCTGGGGTTATTGCCTCAACCGTTCCTTCAAGTCTCTCTGACAAAGACCAGAGCTCCTGTTGTACAGCCAGAGTGGCTTCCTCTGTTCAGACAAAACTAGCTAACTTGCATCTGTTTGTGTAGTCACCAATCACCATCTGTTGCACAAGATCTTCTGTGCTATCCTTCTGAGTCTTAGTTAGTGCAGCAACCCCTCCTCCTGGACCAGGACCAACTGTTGTAAGGCAGCAATAGTCTCAGTGGTTTTCACATTTGCCTCTTCTTGGAAGGCTGTGGAGTGCAGTATTGCTTTAAAAAAGTCCTCCATTTTATTAACAGGGTAAACACTTATGCCCTCAGACATTCAGTGCAGCTTTGCCCGTATTCTCCACCATATGTGACAAGATTCATTTTGTTTTCTGTCTTGGGACTTTACACTGCCAAACAGTCTTTTAGGGAATAAGTTTCCACACACACAGTAGCGGAGATCAAGCGGCAGTTTGCCTGTTTATTTTGCACGTCACAGGCAATCCAAATGAAAACAGCAGCAAAATATAAGACAAAATCCTGCCTGTCTAGGCACTATCGCCTAGATTTAGAGTTCTGCGTTAGCAGTCCAAACCAGCGTTAGGGGGTCCTAACGCTGGTTTTGGCCGCCCGCTGGTATTTAGAGTCAGTCAGGAAAGGGTCTAATGCTCATTTTCTGCTGCGACTTTTCCATACCGCAGATCCCCTTACGTCAATTGTGTATCCTATCTTTTCAATGGGATCTTTCTAACGCCAGTATTTAGACTCTTTGCTGAAGTGAGCATTAGTACTCTAACGACAAAACTCCAGCCGCAGAAAAAAGTCAGGAGTTAAGAGCTTTATGGGCTAACGCCGGTTCATAAAGCTCTTAACTACTGTGCTCTAAAGTACACTAACACCCATAAACTACCTATGCACCCCTAAACTGAGGTCCCCCACATCGCCGCCACTATAATTACATTTTTTAACCCCTAATCTGCCGACCGCACACCGCTGCAACCTACATTATCCCTATGTACCCCTAATCTGCTGCCCCTAACATCGCCAACACCTACATAATATTTATTAACCCCTAATCTGCCCCCCCCCAATGTCGCCGCTACCTACCTACACTTATTAACCCCTAATCTGCCGACCGGACCTCGCCACCACTATAATAAATGTATTAACCCTTAAACTGCCTCACTCCCGTCTCAAAAACCCTATAATAAATAGTATTAACCCCTAATCTGGCCTCCTTAACATCGCTGACACCTAACTTCAAGTATTAACCCCTAATCTGCCGACCGGACCTCACCACTACTATAATAAATGTATTAACCCCTAAAGCTAAGTCTAACCCTAACCCTAACACGCCCCTAAGTTAAATATAATTTAAATCTAATGAAATAAAATAAATCTTATTAAATAAATTATTCCTATTTAAAGCTAAATACTTACCTGTAAAATAAACCCTAATATAGCTACAATATAAATAATAATTATCTTGTAGCTATTTTAGGATTAATATTTATTTTACAGGCAACTTTGTATTTATTTTAACAATAGCTATTAAATAGTTAATAACTATTTAATAGCTACCTAGTTAAAATAATTACAAAATTACCAGTAAAATAAATCCTAACCTAAGTTACAATTAAACTTAACACTACACTATCAATAAATTAATTAAATAAACTACCTACAATTATCTACAATTAAATCAACTAAACTAAATTACTAAAAAAAACTAAATTACAAAAAAAACAAACACTAAATTACAAAAAAAAAGATTACAAGAATTTTAAACGAATTACACCTACTCTAAGCCCCCTAAAAAAATAACAAAGCCCCCCAAAATAAAAAAATGCCCTACCCTATTCTAAAATAAAAAGTTTACAGCTCTTTTACCTTACCAGCCCTTAAAAGGGCCTTTTGCGGGGCATGCCCCAAAGAAAACAGCTCTTTTGCCTGTAAAAAAACATACAATGGGGGCGTGTCCGAGTAGCGTACCAGATAGGACGCATCTACTATAAGCTCTGAAGGAATTCTCCATAAATCCGCCGATTTAAGAGCACTTAACAACGAAACCTTCTACATATCTCAACACACAACAGTCACAGAAGCTACGGTGACTAGAATATACTCTATGTTTGTTGTTTTTATGAAATCAAAGCTTTAGTTCGGACGAAAAAGACCTAAGGCGGCGGCCTATCTGTAGGTAACGACCTCCCCCGGCTCCACCGGGTTATCAGTGCTGGCAGCAGGATTCTGCCTTACTGACTTTTTCAATCACTACACACTGAGTTCTTTGAATAAACTACCTTTTGGACTTATATTCACGCTTCTCTATAATTTGAAGTGGAACATACGGCGTAGTTAAGATGGCTACTGCAGGAGAACTAGATACGCATGACAACTTTCAAGCAAGATGGCGGAAACTTGAATTAATGTTCCAGCAACTAATTGATAAAGCTCCATTCGACACCCTAGTGAAGCGCTTTTCATCTGTAACAGCCGACAGTACCGAGGTGCTCACCCTGGACATACCCAGCATACAAAAGGAGCCCTTAGAAGGTACCTTACTCAGTGAACCGAGATGGATCATGCTGACATTAGAGAAAGCAAATAGCCCACATGCAATAAGAACGGAGCAGAAGAGCTCAATGCGGTATAAGACTTTGTGCACACCCGGTGGGTTAAATAGGCCCCAGTGGAAGAAGGGACATAACCTACCGAGGGGGGTTTCTCGGGGGGGCCCCCAGGAGGTCATGACTGAGCTGCAATTCCTTTCTGTGCTGGCGGCCATGCTTGGCAATTATGATCAACTTCATTTCTCCTCGGAAGCAACCCAAATGGTGCAGAATGATCTCCGCAAAATATGTGAATCTGGGACTACACATAAAAATCTTTCTTTTCCTCTGAGCCATTCTTCTCACGCTTTATTGGGGGACTCATGCAACCCTGCTGGGATACTCTCAAATGGATAACCTAAGCCTTGGGGCTAAAATGATTTCCCAGTTTGTTAAGTATCAATATTTAGCCCAGTTGCTCTGCTTTTTATGTTTCAGCTATTTGCTTATTTATCTATAGGTTAGTGCTTTATATAAAATATACCAGGCAACTCTAGCACATTGCAAGACTCCACAGGACTGCATCAAATGATTACTACGTTATGCTGGCTATGTATGACACTATGTTATTGACATTAGTCCTGCTTACAATATTAATGTCCTAATATTATCTTATTTGTTTGTCTGTCATACTAGGGGTTAGTGGGGGGCCCCTGGAGGAACATTTTAGACAATAAAAACATGTATCAGGACAACATTGCATATAACCACAATATGTTATAATAAATATTCGCTTGGTGGCCTGCGGCCGAGGCTATGGGCGAAACAGAACAAGCATCAATTTCAATAAACTGAAATGGGTTCTGATGTTAATTATATTGGACAATATGTATCACCACGTAGACAGCAGTCCTTAATTATAAGTTCTTCCTGTGGAATATTTGTTACTCACGCATAATGCATACTAGGTTGTCATAATTAAGTTATGAGATATTATTAATAATTCCAATGGTCGGAGTTGGAATAGATGGAGCAATAGTTTATATGTTATGTTCATTGCTATGTCACCCCTCTGTAATATACAAGATCTGGAGTATGCACCTCATTTCCTTCTTCAGAAAGATACCAGAAGGTCTAGCCTAAGCATTTTTACCTTAAGGTTTAACTCTTTGTGTACTTGTTATTCCTGTTTATTTTTCCTTTTTATTGTTTTCTTTAACCTGATACATAATGGTCCCCAACATTACTTTAATTTAAAAGGTAAGGTCCAAGAGCGGCCTGAATCGTATTATCAGGGGCAGAAATTGTAAACAAAACTAGAGGACTCTTTAAACATTTGATGAATACCTGTTATTTATATAATATCTGTTTTACCGCTAATGTACATTTTTATGTATGTTTATTATTTGTACTATGCAGTTCCTCAATAAAAATATTAAAAAAAAAAAAAAAAAAAACATACAATACCCCCCAACATTACAACCCACCACCCACATACCCCTAATCTAACCCAAACCCCCCTTAAAAAACCTAACACTAAGCCCCTGAAGATCTCCCTACCTTATCTTCACCACGCTGGGTATCACCGATCCGTCCAGAAGAGGCTCCGAAGTCTTAATCCTATCCGGCAAGAAGAGGTCCAGAAGAGGCTCTGAAGTCTTCATCCTATTCGGCAAGAAGAGGACATCCGGACCGGCAAACATCTTCATCCAAGCGGCATCTTCTATCTTCATCAATCCGACGAGGAGCGGCTCCATCTTCAAGACCTCCGGCGCGTAACATCCTCTTCTCCCGACGACTAGACGATGAATGAAGGTTCCTTTAAGGGACGTCATCCAAGATGGCGTCCCTCGAATTCCGATTGGCTGATAGGATTCTATCAGCCAATCGGAATTAAGGTTGGAAAAATCTGATTGGCTGATTGAATCAGCCAATCAGATTCAAGTTCAATCCGATTGGCTGATTGGATCAACCAATCAGATTGAGCTCGCATTCTATTGGCTGATCGGAACAGCCAATAGAATGCAAGCTCAATCTGATTGGCTGATTGGATCAGCCAATCCGAGTGAACTTGAATCTGATTGGCTGATTCAATCAGCCAATCAGATTTTTCCTACCTTAATTCCGATTAGCTGATAGAATCCTATCAGCCAATTGGAATTCGAGGGACGCCATCTTGGATGACGTCACTTAAAGGAACCTTCATTCGTCATCTAGTCATCGGGAGAAGAGGATGTTCCGCGCCGGAGGTCTTGAAGACTGAGCCGCTCCTCGTCGGATGGATGAAGATAGAAGATGCCGCTTGGATGAAGATGTTTGCTGGTCCGGATGTCCTCTTCTTGCCGGATAGGATGAAGACTTCGGAGCCTCTTCTGGACCTCTTCTTGCCGGATAGGATGAAGACTTCGGAACCTCTTCTGGACGGATCGGTGATACCCGGCGTGGTGAAGATAAGGTAGGGAGATCTTCAGGGGCTTAGTGTTAGGTTTTTTAAGGGGGGGTTGGGTTAGATTAGGGGTATTTGGGTAGTGGGTTGTAATGTTGAGGGGGGTATTGTATGTTTTTTTACAGGCAAAAGAGCTGTTTTCTTTGGGGCATACCCCGCAAAAGGCCCTTTTAAGGGCTGGTAAGGTAAAAGAGCTGTAGCGGGGACGTTGGGGGGGTGCAGATTAGGGGTTAATAAATATAATATAGGTGTCGGCGATGTTAGGGGCAGCAGATTAGGGGTACATAGCTATAATGTAGGTTGCGACGGTGTCCGGAGTGGAAGATTAGGGGTTAAAAGTGTAATGCAGGGGTCAGCGATAGCGGGGGCGGCAGATTAGGGGTTAATAAGTGTAAGATTAGGGGTGTTTAGACTCGGGGTACATGTTAGGGTGTTAGGTGCAGACTTAGGAAGTGTTTCCCCATAGGAAACAATGGGGCTGCGTTAGGAGCTGAACGCTGCTTTTTTGCAGGTGTTAGGTTTTTTTTCAGCTCAAAATGCCCCATTGTTTCCTATGGGGGAATCGTGCACAAGCACGTTTTTGAAGCTGCCCGCGTCCGTAAGCAACGCTGGTATTGAGAGTTGAAGTGGCAGTAAATGTACGCTCCCTTTTTGGAGCCTAACGCAGCCCTTCAGAGAACTCTCAATACCAGCGTTGTTTAAAAGGTGCGGGGGGGAAAAAAACGCATAGCTAACGCACCCCTTCTAATGCAAAACTCTAAATCTAGGTGTATCTAAACAAACAACAACAGTGTCCAACTTATGTCAGTCAGCTAGTCTAGAACTGACAAAACTAACATAAAACAAACAAAGTTAAAGACAAAATATGTTTACCCTATTGTATAGGGCCTTCAAACAGCAGGTAGCTGCTCCTCTTTCCTGCAGTGAGGAAGGCCCTGAACTAACTCAGACTTCAGGCTTTATAGCAGCATGATTACACACCTGTGTACTGCTGCAGTGTCTGAGAAACTGATTATCTGTAAATTCTGGACTGGAACCTAAAGTAACCAAACTATGTGAAAGAACCCTTTTCCTCACATACCTGCCTTCTATGACAAAACCATGGGATCTGTCACAGTACCTAGTGAACGTGTTTGCGTATAAATTAATCTAATATGTATACTGCTCTTCTAAGTGTAAATAATGTGTAATAAAACAAATGTAAAGACAAACACAGCAGCACTCGCACACTCACACAGTCACAAATGTACACAGGACAACTACACTACAACCTACACTTCACCTCACTTCACTAAAAACAAACAATATGCACCAACTTCTCACTAAAACGCTACACTGACAACACACTACTGACACACTAACTCACTAACTCATTACACTATCTATCTCTGTCTCTCTCTTTCCCAAACCTCCAATACCAAGACCTATACCTAACTCGTGAAAGCAATACTATCAAGGTGTACATCGCAAGAGCATACTTATTTATCCTATAGCAAAGCAGGTACAAGCAGGACGTTTAGGACAAAACTAGTCTTGCACAAACGTGATTGCGATTGAAATCAGGCTACAAGCTAATTGTGCCCAAATGCAAATTTCTTACTTTCAACTTGTAATGCGAACTCAAACCAGCAAGCACAATACAAAAAAAAGAAGATTGCGATAATGCTATTTACGCTCGAGCGGAAGCGCTTGTAATCTAGCCGAAATTTCTCAAAAAGTTTCCAATTTACTTTTATTAGCAAATTTGTTTCTTTCTCATGGTATTCTTTGTTGAAGAGAATACCCAGGTAGGTATGGTGCACATGTCTGAAGCATTGTATGTAGTGCTCTTGTAAATGTGTAAAATTATTAAAAATATTCTTTCAAGACTGCCGCCATATACAGGGAGTGCAGAATTATTAGGCAAGTTGTATCTTTGAGGATTACTTTTATTATTGAACAACAACCATGTTCTCAATGAACCCAAAAAACTCATTAATATCAAAGCTGAATAGTTTTGGAAGTAGTTTTTAGTTTGTTTTTAGTTATAGCTATTTTAGGGGGATATCTGTGTGTGCAGGTGACTATTACTGTGCATAATTATTAGGCAACTTAACAAAAAACAAATATATACCCATTTCAATTATTTATTTTTACCAGTCAAACCAATATAACATCTCAACATTCACAAATATACATTTCTGACATTCAAAAACAAAACGAAAACAAATCAGTGACCAATATAGCCACCTTTCTTTGCAAGGACACTCAAAAGCCTGCCATCCATGGATTCTGTCAGTGTTTTGATCTGTTCACCATCAACATTGCGTGCAGCAGCAACCACAGCCTCCCAGACACTGTTCAGAGAGGTGTACTGTTTTCCCTCCTTGTAAATCTCACATTTGATGACGGACCACAGGTTCTCAATGGGGTTCAGATCAGGTGAACAAGGAGACAATGTCATTAGATTTTCTTCTTTTATACCCTTTCTTGCCAGCCACGCTGTGGAGTACTTGGACTCGTGTGATGGAGCATTATCCTGCATGAAAATCATGTTTTTCTTGAAGGATGCAGACTTCTTCCTGTACCACTGCTTGAAGAAGGTGTCTTCCAGAAACTGGCAGTAGGACTGGGAGTTGAGCTTGACTCCATCCTCAACCCGAAAAGGCCCCACAAGCTCATCTTTAATGATACCAGCCCAAACCAGTACTCCACTTCCACCTTGCTGGCGTCTGAGTCGGACTGGAGCTCTCTGCCCTTTACCAATCCAGCCACGGGCCCATCCATCTGGCCCATCAAGACTCACTCTCATTTCATCAGTCCATAAAACCTTAGAAAAATCAGTCTTGAGATATTTCTTGGCCCAGTCTTGACGTTTCAGCTTGTGTGTCTTGTTCAGTGGTGGTCGTCTTTCAGCCTTTCTTACCTTGGCCATGTCTCTGAGTATTGCACACCTTGTGCTTTTGGGCACTCCAGTGATGTTGCAGCTCTGAAATATGGCCAAACTGGTGGCAAGTGGCATCTTGGCAGCTGCACGCTTGACTTTTCTCAGTTCATGGGCAGTTATTTTGCGCCTTGGTTTTTCCACACGCTTCTTGCGACCCTGTTGACTATTTTGAATGAAACGCTTGATTGTTCGATGATCACGCTTCAGAAGCTTTGCAATTTTAAGAGTGCTGCATCCCTCTGCAAGATATCTCACTATTTTTGACTTTTCTGAGCCTGTCAAGTCCTTCTTTTGACCCATTTTGCCAAAGGAAAGGAAGTTGCCTAATAATTATGCACACCTGATATAGGGTGTTGATGTCATTAGACCACACCCCTTCTCATTACAGAGATGCACATCACCTAATATGCTTAATTGGTAGTAGGCTTTCAAGCCTATACAGCTTGGAGTAAGACAACATGCATAAAGAGGATGATGTGGTTAAAATACTCATTTGCCTAATAATTCTGCACTCCCTGTAGTGCTCAAAATAAGTACCCGCTCCTGAACTTACATACCTGTTTTTCAACAAAAGATACCAAGAGAATAAAGTAAATTTGCTAATAGAAATAAATTGTATTTTTTTTTTTAAATCCCACTATCTGAACCATGAAAATATGAGTGTGTCTTTTTAAAGAAAGGGCTATAGATGTATAAGTGTAAATATATGGGAGTTTGCACAATCTAAAGTATGGGAGTCTGCACAATATAGAGTATGGGAATCTGCACAATATAGAGTATGGGAATCTGCACAATATAGAGTATGGGAGTCTGCACAATATAGAGTATGGGAGAATGCACAATATAGAGTTTGGGAGTCTGTACAATATAGAGTTTGGGAGTCTGCACAATATAAATTTTGGGAGTCTGCACAATATAGAGTATAGGAGTCAGCACAATATAGAGTTTGGGAGTCTGCACAATATAAAGTATGGAAGTATACACAATATAAAGTATGGAAGTATACACAATATAAAGTATGGAAGTCTGCACAATATAAAGTATGGAAGTCTGCACAATATAAAGTATGGAAGTCTGCACAATATAAAGTATGGAAGTCTGCACAATATAGAGTTTGGGAGTCAGTACAATATAGAGTTTGGCAGTCAGTACAATATAGAGTGAGGGAGTCTGCACAATATAGAGTTTGGGAGTCAGTGCAATATAGAGTTTAGGAGTCTGCACAATATAAAGTATGGAACTCTGCACAATATAGAGTTTGGGAGTCTGCACAATATAAAGTATGGAAGTCTGCACACTATAGAGTTTAGGAGTCTGCACAATATATAGTATGGAAGTCTGCACAATATAGAGTTTGGGAGTCTACATAATATAAAGTATGGAAGTCTGCCCAATATAAAGTTTGGGAGTCTGCACAATATAAAGTAAGGGTGTCTGCACAACTCACCTATATCAGGTCTGCTGCTATGTCTCACACTGCACTAGAGCTCTGGAAGGGGGAGAAAAGTCCAGAGAGGAAAGCAGTAACTATTTACGTTGAGCTATAACGGAACAGTGACACCTAGAGGTAAAAATGAAAAGCGCAGGCACAAAACGCCAGGATGATCACTTCCTCCCGGCGCTGCATGTGAGACACTCAGTGATAGCGGTGATGGAGACTGGAGAGCGCAACTCATGATAAGGTGATGGATTTTTAATTTTGCACCCCTAAGAATTATGCACCCGGGGCAACCACTCCTGTGCCCTCCCATGCTACGCCACTGATTGGTATGACACAAAAAAAGTGGAGAAAAAAAGCCAAATCTGATACATTCCATGCAAAACTCCAAAAATGGACTCGACAAAATTATTGGCACCTTCTCAAAATTGTAAGAAATAATTGCATTTCCAGTTTGTGATGCCTCTGTAATTTGTAATTAAACTCATCTGTGTCAATTAACATGTGCTGACAATATAGAAATCACACCGGCAACCAGTTAAAATGGTGAAAAAAGTACTAAACCTTTCTTTGGTGTGTCTCTGTGTGCCACACTGAGCATGGAAAAGAGAAGAGAAAGAGCAGCAAAGAATTGTCTGAGGATTTGAGAACAAAAATTGTAGAAAAGCATGGACAATCTTAAGGTTACAAGTCCATCTCTATAGATCTTTTCCTGTGTCCACTATGCACAACATTGTCAAGAAGTTTACCTTGTTGCTAATCTCCCTGGACATCGACTAAAGAGAAAAACTGATCAAAGGATTGTTTGAATGGTGGATAAATGACCTCGATTAACTTCCAGACAAATTCAAGCTGACCTTCAGGCACAGGGTAAAAATGTGTCAGCTTGCACAATACGTCATCATCTGAATGAAAAGGGACGCTGTGGTAGGAGACCCAGGAGGACCCCACTGCAGACACAGAAACATAAAAAAGCCAGATTGGAGTTTGCCAAAGCTTACCTGAGGAAGCCAAAATCCTTTGGGAGAATGTGCTGTGGACAGACGAAACAAAATTACAGCTTTTTGGTAAAGCCCATCATTCTGCTGTTTTCAGAAAAAGAATTGAGGCTTTTAAAAAAAAAATACAGTGCCTACAGTCAAACATGGTGGAGGTTCACTGATATTTTAAGGTTACTTTGCTGCTTCAGGCACTGGATGTCTTGACTGTTTGCATGGCATTATGAAATCTGAAGACTACCAAAGAATTCTGTGGTGCAATATAGGGCCCAGTGTCAGAAACTTGGGTCTCCATCAGAGGTCATGGGTCTTACAGCAGGACAATGATCCAAAGCACATGTCAAAAAGCACCCAGAAATGGTTTAAGAAAAAGCGCTGGAGAGTACTGAACTGGCCAGCAATAAGTCCAGATCTCAATCCCATAAAGCACCTGCAGAGAGATCTCAAAACAGCAGTTGGGAAAAGGAACCCTTCCAATCTGAGAGACCTGGAGCAGTTGCCAAAAGAAGAGTGGTCCAAAAGTCCAGTAGAGAGGTGTAAGAAACTCATTGATGGTTATAGGAAGCAATTGATTTCAGTTATTTTTTCCAAGGTGTGTGCTACAAAATATTAAATTGAGGGTGCCAATAATTTTCTCCACTCAATTTTTGGAGTTTTGTGTGGAATGTGTCAGATTTGCCTTTTTTTCTCCACTTTTTTGTGTCATACCAATACAAATAAACATGAGAATGCCTAAACATTTGTAATTGCAACAATGTTCTGGGCGAAGTGGTGCGTTTTCTGACAGAAATTCTGGGGTGCCAATATTTTTTACTATGACTGTATATATAAGCATATACATATATATTTACTGGGAAAACACAGTTCCCATGGACTGCAATGTAAAGGCACTTATCAATGCTGGGGTTTTTTTCTAACACCCCACAGCCGCCGACTTTCAGCATTAAAAACTACTTCACACATTTTTTTATTAAAGAATAAAAATGCTACTATTTTTATTTGTTAATAAAATACACACAACTATATTTTGGGGGATTTGGGGCACCTTTATAAAATTAACTAGAAATCGGATATTTAGTTAATTTTATGGGCGCTAATTACTACCGCAAGCTCACGGTAGCAATAACAAGCCACTTGTAATGGCTGGTTATTTATCTTGCACCTGCACAAAGGCGGATTTTCCCATTTGCGGGGGACCAATAAATTAGCATTCCACTTGTAATCTAGCCCTTAACATTTCCATGTTAAATTACTATGCACTAGAGTTTCAGAGATACAAGCAGTAGCTGTCTGTTTTATAAATGAACCCCCTTTAGAGGCAAGGAGGCCAATTTACCAAATGTCTGTCGGACCTGATCTGACAGTGCGTATCAGGTCCGACAGACATCGCTGAATGCGGAGAGCAATACGCTCTCCGTATTCAGCATTGCACCAACAGCTCACAAGAGCTGCTGGTTCCGCACCGCCCCCTGCAGACTCGCGACCAATGGGCCGCCAGCAGGGAGCTGTCAATCAACTAGATCATACTCGATCGGGTTGAATTGTGGTGATTCCTGTCCGCCTCATCAGAGCAGGCGGACAGGGTTATGGAGCAGTGGTCTTTAGACCGCTGCTCCATAACTTGTGTTTCTGGCGAGTCTGAAGACTCGCCAGAAACACGGGCCCTCAAGCTCCATCCGGAGCTTGATAAATGGGCCTTAAGATGTCTATATGCTATCAACTAGTGTTGCAGAGAGGGCTGATGACCTAGATTCCAAATGGATGCACATCTAATTAACATACGGCTAGATTTAGAGTTGGGCGGTAGCCGTCAAAACCAGCGTTAGAGGCTCCTAACGCTGGTTTTTATCACCCTCTGGTATTTGGAGTCAGTCAGGAAAGGGTCTAACGCTCACTTTCCAGCCGCGACTTTTCCATACCGCAGATCCCCCTACGCCATTTGCGTATCCTATCTTTTCAATGAGATCTTTCTAACGCTGGTATTTAGAGTCGTGGCTGAAGTGAGCGTTAGAATTCTAACGCCAGTTTATAAAGCTCTGAACTACTGTGCTCTAAAGTACACTAACACCCATAAACTACCTATGTACCCCTAAACCGAGGTCCCCCCACACCGCCGCCACTCTATTAAATTTTTTTAACCCCTAATCTGCCGCTCCGTACAACGCCGCCACCTACATTATCCCTATGTACCCCTAATCTGCTGCCCCTAATACCGCCGACACCTACATAATATTTATTAACCCCTAATCTGCCGCCCCCCAAGGTCGCTGCCACCTGCCTACACTTATTAACCCCTAATCTGCAGACCGAACCGCACCGCTACTATAATAAATGTATTAACCCCTAATCCGCCTCACTCCCGCCTCAATAACCCTATAATAAATAGTATTAACCCCTAATCTGCCCTCCCTAACATCGCTGACACCTAACTTCAAACATTAACCCCTAATCTGCCGACCGGAGCTCACCGCTATTGTAATAAATTTTTTAACCCCTAAAGCTAAGTCTAACCCTAACACTAACACCCCCCCTAAGTTAAATATAATTTTTATATAACGAAATAAATTAACTCTTATTATATAAATTAATCCTATTTAAAGCTAAATACTTACCTGTAAAATAAATCCTAATATAGCTACAATATAAATTATAATTATATTGTAGCTATTTTAGGATTAATATTTATTTTACAGGCAACTTTGTAATTATTTTAACCATGTACAATAGCTAAAATAGTTAAAATAATTACAAAATTACCTGTAAAATAAATCCTAACCTAAGTTACTATTAAACCTAACACTACACTATCAATAAATTAATTAAATAAAATACCTACAATTATCTACAATTAAACCTAACACTACACTATCAATAAATTAATTAAATACAATACCTACAAATAACTACAATTAAATAAACTAACTAAAGTACAAAAAATAAAAAAGAACTAAGTTACAAAAAATAAAAAAATATTTACAAACATTAGAAAAATATTACAACAATTTTAAACTAATTACACCTACTCTAAGCCCCCTAATAAAATAACAAAGACCCCCAAAATAAAAAAATGCCCTACCCTATTCTAAATTAAAAAAGTTCAAAGCTCTGCCCCAAATAATTCAGCTCTTTTGCCTGTAAAAAAAAACATACAATACCCCCCCAACATTACAACCCACCACCCACATACCCCTAATCTAACCCAAACCGCCCTTAAATAAAACTAACACTAAGCCCATGAAGATCTTCCTACCTTATCTTCACCATGCCAGGTTCACCGATCGCTCCAGGCTCCGAAATCTTCATCCAAGCCCAAGCGGGGGCTGGCGATCCATAATCCGGCTGAAATCTTCTATCAAGCGGCGGCTGAAGAGGTCCAGAAGAGGCTCCAAAGTCTTCATCCTACCCGGGAAGAAGAGGAGATCTGGATCGGCAACCATCTTGATCCAAGCGGCATCTTCTATCTTCATCCGATGAGGAACGGATCCATCTTGAAGACCTCCAGCGCGGATCAATCTTCTTCTTCCGACGTCCAACTGAAGAATGAAGGTTCCTTTAAGGGACATCATCCAAGATGGCGTCCCTCGAATTCCGATTGGCTGATAGGATTCTATCAGCCAATCGGAATTAAGGTAGGAAAATCAGCCAATCAGATTGAGCTTGCATTCTATTGGCTGATCGGAACAGCCAATAGAATGCAAGCTCAATCTGATTGGCTGATTGGATCAGCCAATCGGATTGAACTTGATTCTGATTGGCTGATTCCATCAGCCAATCAGAATTTTCCTACCTTAATTCCGATTGGCTGATAGAATCCTATCAGCCAATCGGAATTCGAGGGACGCCATCTTGGATGACGTCCCTTAAAGGAACCTTCATTCTTCAGTTGAACGTCGGAAGAAGAAGATTGATCCGCGCTGGTGGTCTTCAAGATGGAGCCGTTCCTCATCGGATGAAGATAGAAGATGCCGCTTGGATCAAGATGGTTGCCAGTCCGGATCTCCTCTTCTTCCCGGATAGGATGAAGACTTTGGAGCCTCTTCTGGACCTCTTCAGCCGCCGCTTGATAGAAGATTTCAGCCGGATTATGGATCGCCAGCCCCCGCTTGGGCTTGGATGAAGATTTCGGAGCCTGGAGCGATCGGTGAACCTGGCATGGTGAAGATAAGGTAGGAGGATCTTCATGGGCTTAGTGTTAGGTTTATTTAAGGGGGTTTGGGTTAGATTAGGGGTATGTGGGTGGTGGGTTGTAATGTTGGGTGGGGGGGTATTGTATGTTTTTTTTTTACAGGCAAAAGAGCTGAATTATTTGGGGCATGCCCCGCAAATGGCCCTTTTCAGGGCTGGTAAGGTAAAAGAGCTTTGAACTTTTTTAATTTAGAATAGGGTAGGGCATTTTTTTATTTTGGGGGTCTTTGTTATTTTATTAGGGGGCTTAGAGTAGGTGTAATTAGTTTAAAAATGTTGTAATATTTTTCTAATGTTTGTAAATATTTTTTTATTTTTTGTAACTTAGCTTTTTTTTATTTTTTGTACTTTAGTTAGTTTATTTAATCATAGTTATTTGTAGGTATTGTATTTAATTAATTTATTGATAGTGTAGTGTTAGGTTTAATTGTAGTTATTTGTAGGTATTTTATTTAATTAATTTAATGATAGTGTAGTGTTAGGTTTAATTGTAACTTAGGTTAGGATTTATTTTACAGGTAATTTTGTAATTATTTTAACTAGGTAGCTATTAAATAGTTATTAACTATTTAATAGCTATTGTACCTGGTTAAAATAATTACAAAGTTGCCTGTAAAATCAATATTAATCCTAAAATAGCTACAATATAATTATAATTTATATTGTAGCTATATTAGGATTTATTTTACAGGTAAGTATTTAGCTTTAAATAGGATTAATTTATATAATAAGAGTAAATTTTTTTTGTTAGATAAAAATTATATTTAACTTAGGGGGGTGTTAGTGTTAGGGTTAGACTTAGCTTTAGGGGTTAAAAAACTTTATTAGAATAGCGGTGAGCTCCGGTCGGCAGATTAGGGGTTAATGTTTGAAGTTAGGTGTCGGCGATGTTAGGGAGGGAAGATTAGATAAGTGTAAGGTTAGGGGTCTTTAGACTCGGGGTACATGTTAGAGTGTTAGGTGCAGACGTAGGAAGTGTTTCCCCATAGAAAACAATGGGGCTGCGTTAGGAGCTGAACGCTGCTTTTTTGCAGGTGTTAGGTTTTTTTTCAGCTCAAACTGCCCCATTGTTTTCTATGGGGGAATCGTGCACGAGCACGTTTTTGAAGCTGGCCGCGTCCGTAAGCACCCCTGGTATCGAGAGTTGCAGTGGCAGTAAATATGCTCTACGCTCCCTTTTTGGAGCCTAACGCAGCCATTCTGTGAACTCTAAATACCAGCGGTACAGGGAGTGCAGAATTATTAGGCAAATGAGTATTTTGACCACATCATCCTCTTTATGCATTTTGTCTTACTCCAAGCTGTATAGGCTCGAAAGCCTACTACCAATTAAGCATATTAGGTGATGTGCATCTCTGTAATGAGAAGGGGTGTGGTCTAATGACATCAACACCCTATATCAGGTGTGCATAATTATTAGGCAACTTCCTTTCCTTTGGCAAAATGGGTCAAAAGAAGGACTTGACAGGCTCAGAAAAGTCAAAAATAGTGATATATCTTGCAGAGGGATGCAGCACTCTTAAAATTGCAAAGCTTCTGAAGCGTGATCATCGAACAATCAAGCGTTTCATTCAAAATAGTCAACAGGGTCGCAAGAAGCGTGTGGAAAAACCAAGGTGCAAAATAACTGCCCATGAACTGAGAAAAGTCAAGCGTGCAGCTGCCAAGATGCCACTTGCCACCAGTTTGGCCATATTTCAGAGCTGCAACATCACTGGAGTGCCCAAAAGCACAAGGTGTGCAATACTCAGAGACATGGCCAAGGTAAGAAAGGCTGAAAGACGACCACCACTGAACAAGACACACAAGCTGAAACGTCAAGACTGGGCCAAGAAATATCTCAAGACTGATTTTTCTAAGGTTTTATGGACTGATGAAATGAGAGTGAGTCTTGATGGGCCAGATGGATGGGCCCGTGGCTGGTTTGGTAAAGGGCAGAGAGCTCCAGTCCGACTCAGACGCCAGCAAGGTGGAGGTGGAGTACTGGTTTGGGCTGGTATCATCAAAGATGAGCTTGTGGGGTCTTTTTGGGTTGAGGATGGAGTGAAGCTCAACTCCCAGTTCTACTGCCAGTTTCTGGAAGACACCTTCTTCAAGCAGTGGTACAGGAAGAAGTCTGCATCCTTCAAGAAAAACATGATTTTCATGCAGGACAATGCTCCATCACACGCGTCCAAGTACTCCACAGCGTGGCTGGCAAGAAAGGGTATAAAAGAAGAAAATCTAATGACATGGCCTCCTTGTTCACCTGATCTGAACCCCATTGAGAAGCTGTGGTCCATCATCAAATGTGAGATTTACAAGGAGGGAAAACAGTACACCTCTCTGAACAGTGTCTGGGAGGCTGTGGTTGCTGCTGCACGCAATGTTGATGGTGAACAGATCAAAACACTGACAGAATCCATGGATGGCAGGCTTTTGAGTGTCCTTGCAAAGAAAGGTGGCTATATTGGTCACTGATATGTTTTAGTTTTGTTTTTGAATGTCAGAAATGTATATTTGTGAATGTTGAGATGTTATATTGGTTTCACTGGTAAAAATAAATAATTGAAATGGGTATATATTTGTTTTTTGTTAAGTTGCCTAATAATTATGCACAGTAATAGTCACCTGCACACACAGATATCCCCCTAAAATAGCTATAACTAAAAACAAACTAAAAACTACTTCCAAAACTATTCAGCTTTGATATTAATGAGTTTTTTGGGTTCATTGAGAACATGGTTGTTGTTCAATAATAAAATTAATCCTCAAAAATACAACTTGCCTAATAATTCTGCACTCCCTGTATTTGAGTTTTCATGACAGGCAACATAGAATAGAATAACTGGGGCTGTTACAGTTTTAGTGAATCTAGGGAACTGCTAAACCATTTGTTTTTAATACATTTTTCTTAGGACATTTATTACAATGCAGAGAAAACATTACAGAGAAACACAGATAGAACATTGCATCCCATGTAATGGGCATAACATGGAATTTTGAAGGGTTTAAAATTCAAACCAATTTGAAAAGATCTGTGAGACCCAATGTTTATTGAATGCATTAGGGCTATGTAAAAACCCCAAATAAACAACCCCTTTGCCTTCAATGGTCCATGTAAACACACCCAATGCCTTGAATGGAAACAGCAGTGGTATTGTAAAATGTATTTAGCTGTTGAGTTTTGGCTTTTGCATTCTGTGGCTGGTTTTGCTTATTTTAAAATAACTATCACCTAGATTACGAGTTTTGCGTTGCGGCTTTTAACGCTGAAAAATGGCAATCTCAGCGTAAAAGCAGTAACCCCGCTACTGGGAGTCGTGTCGTTATAGCTATACCGCAAGCATTTTAGCCTGTAACGCAATGTCAATCCCGCACTCAAAAAAATTAAGGCCTAGATTTGGAGTTTGGCGGTAGATGGGCTGTTAACGCTCCGCGGGCTTTTTTCTGGCCGCACCATAAAATTAACTCTGGTATCGAGAGTTCAAAAAAATGCTGCGTTAGGCTCCAAAAAAGGAGCGTAGAGCATTTTTACCGCAAATGCAACTCTCGATACCAGAGTTGCTTACGGACGCGGCCAGCCTCAAAAACGTGCTCGTGCACGATTCTCCCATAGGAAACAATGGGGCTGTTTGAGCTGAAAAAAAACACCTGCAAAAAAGCAGCGTTCAGCTCCTAACGCAGCCCCATTGTTTCCTATGGGGAAGCACTACCTAAGTCTGCACCTAACACTCTAACATGTACCCCGAGTCTAAACACCCCTACCCTTACACTTATTAACCCCTAATCTGCCGCCCCCGCTATCGCTGACCCCTGCATTATATTATTAACCCCTAATCTTCCGCTCCGTAAACCGCCACAACTTACATTATCCCTATGTACCCCTAATCTGCTGCCCCTAACACCGCCGACCCCTATATTATATTTATTAACCCCTAACCTGCCCCCCACAACGTCGCCGCCAGCTACTTACAATAATTAACCCCTAATCTGCCGAGCGGACCTGAGCGCTACTATAATAAAGTTATTAACACCTAATCCGCCTCACTAACCCTATCATAAATAGTATTAACCCCTAATCTGCCCTCCCTAACATCGCCGACACCTAACTTCAATTATTAACCCCTAATCTGACGACCGGAGCTCATCGCTATTCTAATAAATGTATTAACCCCTAAAGCTAAGTCTAACCCTAACACTAACACCCCCCTAAGTTAAATATAATTTACATCTAACGAAATTAATTAACTCTTATTAAATCAATTATTCCTATTTAAAGCTAAATACTTACCTGTAAAATACATCCTAATATAGTTACAATATAAATTATAATTACATTGTAGCTATTTTAGGATTAATATTTATTTTACAGGCAACTTGGTAATTATTTTAACCAGGTACAATAGCTATTAAATAGTTAAGAACTATTTAATAGTTACCTAGTTAAAATAATAACAAAATTACCTGTAAAATAAGTCCTAACCTAAGTTATAATTAAACCTAACACTACCCTATCAATAAATTAATTAAATAAAATACCTACAATTACCTACAATTAACCTAACACTACACTATCAGTAAATAAATTAAATACAATTGCTACAAATAACTACAATTACATAAACTAACTAAAGTACAAAAAATAAAAAAGAACTAAGTTACAAAAAATAAAAAAATATTTACAAACATAAGAAAAATATTACAACAATTTTAAACTAATTACACCTACTCTAAGCCCCCTAATAAAATAACAAAGACCCCCAAAATAAAAAATTCCCTACCCTATTCTAAATTAATAAATGTAAAAGCTCTTTTACCTTACCAGCCCTGAACAGGGCCCTTTGCGGGGCATGCCCCAAGAAAATCAGCTCTTTTGCCTGTAAAATAAAACATACAATACCCCCCCCAACATTACAACCCACCACCCACATACCCCTAATCTAACCCAAACCCCCCTTAAATAAACCTAACACTAAGCCCCTGAAGATCTTCCTACCTTGTCTTCACCATCCAGGTATCACCGATCCGTCCTGGCATCCGGTGCTGAAGAGGTCCAGAAGAGGGTCCAAAGTCTTCCTCCTATCCGGCAAGAAGAGGACATCCGGACCGGCAAACATCTTCTCCAAGCGGCATCTTCGATCTTCTTCCATCCGGTGCGGAGCGGGTCCATCTTGAAGCAGCCGACGCGGATCCATCCTCTTCTTCCGGCGTCTCCCGACGATTGACGGTTCCTTTAAGGGACGTCATCCAAGATGGCGTCCCTCGAATTCCGATTGGATGATAGGATTCTATCAGCCAATCGGAATTAAGGTAGGAATATTCTGATTGGCTGATGGAATCAGCCAATCAGAATCAAGTTCAATCCTATTGGCTGATCCAATCAGCCAATCAGATTGAGCTCGCATTCTATTGGCTGTTCCGATCAGCCAATAGAATGCGAGCTCAATCTGATTGGCTGATTGGATCAGCCAATAGGATTGAACTTGATTCTGATTGGCTGATTCCATCAGCCAATCAGAATATTCCTACCTTAATTCCGATTGGCTGATAGAATCCTATCATCCAATCGGAATTCGAGGGACGCCATCTTGGATGACGTCCCTTAAAGGAACCGTCATTCGTCGGGAGACGCCGGAAGAAGAGGATGGATCCGCGTCGGCTGCTTCAAGATGGACCCGCTCGGCACCGGATGGAAGAAGATCGAAGATGCCGCTTGGAGAAGATGATTGCCGGTCCGGATGTCCTCTTCTTGCCGGATAGGAGGAAGACTTTGGACCCTCTTCTAGACCTCTTCAGCACCGGATGCCAGGACGGATCGGTGATACCTGGATGGTGAAGACAAGGTAGGAAGATCTTCAGGGGCTTAGTGTTAGGTTTATTTAAGGGGGGTTTGGGTTAGATTAGGGGTATGTGGGTGGTGGGTTGTAATGTTGGGGGGGGTATTGTATGTTTTTTTTACAGGCAAAAGAGCTGATTTTCTTGGGGCATGCCCCGCAAAGGGCCCTGTTCAGGGCTGGTAAGGTAAAAGAGCTTTTACATTTATTAATTTAGAATAGGGTAGGGAATTTTTTATTTTGGGGGTCTTTGTTATTTTATTAGGGGGCTTAGAGTAGGTGTAATTAGTTTAAAATTGTTGTAATATTTTTCTTATGTTTGTAAATATTTTTTTATTTTTTGTAACTTAGTTCTTTTTTATTTTTTGTACTTTAGTTAGTTTATGTAATTGTAGTTATTTGTAGCAATTGTATTTAATTTATTTATTGATAGTGTAGTGTTAGGTTAATTGTAGGTAATTGTAGGTATTTTATTTAATTAATTTATTGATAGGGTAGTGTTAGGTTTAATTATAACTTAGGTTAGGACTTATTTTACAGGTAATTTTGTTATTATTTTAACTAGGTAACTATTAAATAGTTCTTAACTATTTAATAGCTATTGTACCTGGTTAAAATAATTACCAAGTTGCCTGTAAAATAAATATTAATCCTAAAATAGCTACAATATAATTATAATTTATATTGTAGCTATATTAGGATGTATTTTACAGGTAAGTATTTAGCTTTAAATAGGAATAATTTATTTAATAAGAGTTAATTCATTTCGTTAGATTTAAATTATATTTAAGTTAGGGGGATGTTAGTGTTAGGGTTAGACTTAGCTTTAGGGGTTAATCCATTTATTATAGTAGCGGTGAGCTCCGGTGGTCAGATTAGGGGTTAATAATTGAAGTTAGTTGTCGGCGATGTTAGGGAGGGCAGATTAGGGGTTAATACTATTTATGATAGGGTTAGTGAGGCGGATTAGGAGTTAATAACTTTATTATAGTAGCGCTCAGGTCCGCTCGGCAGATTAGGGGTTAATAAGTGCAGGCAGGTGTCGGCGACGTTGAGGGGGGCAGATTAGGGGTTAATAAATATAATATAGGGGTCGGCGGTGTTAGGGGCAGCAGATTAGGGGTACATAAGGATAACGTAGGTGGCGGCGCTTTGCGGTCGGCAGATTAGGGGTTAATTATTGTAAGTAGCTGGCGGCGACGTTGTGGGGGGCAGGTTAGGGGTTAATAAATGTAATACAGGGGTCGGCGGGGTTAGGGGCAGCAGATTAGGGGTTCATAAGTATAACGTAGGTGGCGGTCGGCAGATTAGGGGTTAAAAAATTTTAATTGAGTGGCGGCGATGTGGGGGGACCTCGGTTTAGGGGTACATAGGTAGTTTATGGGTGTTAGTGTACTTTAGGGTACAGTAGTTAAGAGCTTTATGAACCGGCGTTAGCCCAGAAAGCTCTTAACTCCTGCTTTTTTACGGCGGCTGGAGTTTTGTCGTTAGAGCTCTAACACTCACTTCAGAAACGACTCTAAATACCGGCGTTAGAAAGATCCCATTGAAAAGATAGGATACACAATTGACATAAGGGGATCTGCGGTATGGAAAAGTCGCGGCTGAAAAGTGAGCGTTAGACCCTTTAATCACTGACTCCAAATACCGGCGGTAGCCTAAAACCAGCGTTAGGAGCCTCTAACGCTGGTTTTCACGGCTACCGCCAAACTCTAAATCTAGCCGTAAGTTTTTTGCGTGGGATTTCCATAGCTCCGGTATTATAGGTTGTGCAGTGAGGCTAAAAAACTTGCGTTACAGCCTATACCGACATGATCCATACCGCCATCTGAGAGCAGTAGTTATGAGTTTTGCACCTCAAAAATGTTTCACAAAACTCATAACTAAAGTGTTACAAAGTACACTAACACCCATAAACTACCTATTAACCCCTAAACCGCCACCCTCCCGCATCGCAAACACTATATTAAACCTATTAACCCCTAACCTGCCGCCCACCCACATTGCGACTATTCAATCAAGTTATTAACCCCTAATCTGCTGCCCACCCACATCGCCAACACTATTTAAATATATTAACCCCTATTCCCCTGCACCCCGACATCGCCGCCACTATAATAAAGTTGTTAACCCCTATTACGCCGCTCCCCGACATCACCGCCACTAAAGAAAGTTATTAACCCCTAAATCTTCGGCCTTCCACATCTCCGCCACTAAATAAACCTATTAATCCCTAAACCGCTGGCCCCCCACATCACAAAACACTAAATTAAACTATTAACCCCTAAACCTAACACCCCTAACTTTAAATTAAAATTACAATAAAACTCTATTTAAATTAAAAAAAAAAAACTTACTTGTGAAATAAATATAAACCTAACATTAAACTATAAATTAACCTAACACAACTAATCTAATAAAATAAAAAATACTACCAATTGAAATATCTAAATAACAAATTTAAAAAAACTGAACACTAAGAAAAAAAAATAAAAAAATCTAAAATTACAACTAAAAAAAAAACAAATCCAACGAAAAATTAAAAAAATCTAAGTTTACCAAAAATAATTAACACTAAAATCACGAAAAATAAAAAACACTAAGATTACAAAAAATAAACCAAATTATCAAAAATAAAAACAATTACACCTAATAAATAGCCCTATAAAAATAAAATAGCCCCACAAAATCAAAACACCCCCTAGCCTAAAATAAACTACCAATAGCCCTTAAAATGGCCTTTTGTAGGGCATTACCCTAAAGAAATCAGCTTTTTTACCTGTAAAAAAAATACAAAGTCCCACCAACAGTAAAACTCACCACCCAACCAACCCCCTAAAATAAAAAAACCTAACTCTACACACTATTACCACAAGAAAAATCCCTTAAAACAAGTTCCCAGACCTGTAAGATGTATTCCAATAGAGTCGGCACTTCACAAGCACTTCACACAGGATAATGTAAAAAGTTCATACCTTTATTTTCGGTGTTGCATACAAACACACAGCAAACACATGCAGGGTGATTACCAGGAGACACAGGTGCTAGCGGAGTGGAGGAAAGTTTCCCTTCAGTTCTTATTAAGACTAAGTCGCATATGTAACTGTTCTCACCCCTTGCTTGAATCTACACACTATTAACCTTTAAACCGCAACACACCCCACTGAAAAGTAACCCACTAAATTATTAACCCTAAACCTAACACCCCCAAACTTATTCCAAAACATACTAAATTTACGTTTTAAAAAAAAAAAAACTAACTTTAAAAAAAACCTAAACAAGTAAACAAAAACTAACCTTACATTTACAAAGAAATAAAAATAAAATAAAATGCCATTACTTAAAAAATTTAAAAAAATAACATTTCAAAAAAATTAAAAAAACCTACCTTTACAAAAAATAAAAAACTAATTGCCAAAAATAAAGGAGTTATGCCTTATGCCTATTCTAAAACCACACTAAAAAAAATACCCACCCCAAAATAAAAATACCTATTCAAACAGTAAACTACAAATATAGACCTTAAAAGGGCATTTTGTAGGGCATTGCCTTAGCTCTTTATCTTAAAATATATATATATATATATATATATATATATATATATATATATATATATAAATCTCTACCATTAACCCCACACACTCTTCCCCAAAAAAGTCTATATAAAAAAACTACTCTTAAAAGTACCCCAAAAAGGGCATTTGGCTTGCCATTGTCCGTAGAAGGGCATTTAGCTCTTTTGCTGTCCAGGAAAAAATAAAATAAAAACCCTAATATTAAAAAAAACACCCGGGGGGAACTTCCGGGCGGCGGCCATGACAGGTCGCAAGATATCATCCTGCTCCAGCATTTCTAACAACTTTTGGCTATTATAGCAACCAAACGGCTCTTTTGCCTGGTTCACACCTTGATCCCTGAAACATTAACGCTCCTGCATCAACTGAGGCCAAAAACTACTGTGACAGAGAAAACTGTGAGCTCCCGGAACACACTTTGAGGTTGCGGCCTTTATCCTACCCCCCGGCGAGGCCTGTTTGGGCCTCGTCGTTACGCAGCATACTGTGCTGAACGCAAGGTACCCTGAAGGTACTGGTGCCAAACACCTTGTGAGGAATTAACAAATCAATGATTCTACCTTCCAGATGGAGTCTAACTTTACCAAACTGCATAACCAGATAAAAGACCTTTTGGATGAACATTTCCTGCGTCTCATGTGCACACTGCACACAACATGGGGTCACAACAGTAATCCGGAATGGCGCCTTCACACCGAGGACAAAGAGCACAACCTAACCGAGTATGTCGATAGGAGCAAAGGTTCGGTTGTGGCACGGCAACTTGATGACCTCCCCATAAGTAATGGCCCTCCAAATGAACCAAGCGCAACAATCTGTTTAACTCGTAGCATAGAGATCATCGCACCATCACTGCCTACGCATCTCCACTCTCCTCCTGTCTCAAATTTGGTTCCCGGATCAGATATAGACAATTACTATGTGTGTGGGCAAAGTGATAAGGACATTATTATCCAACCGGGTACCATGTTTCCGCAACTGGCAATATCGCTGCAGGACAGTGACAAGAGGTCCTTCATTGCGACCACAACTTTGGTCAAGCTGGCATTCCGTTCCAGACCCGGCTCTGTGAGAGACACCAATTGGGGATCAAATATGCGGGCTCTTCTCTATCAGGATTGCGGACAATTGTCATATGGATTTTCAAGTAACAAAACTGGTGTGGGCTAGACATTGATTCACATATAGCTTAAGGTGGGGAGCCTTACTTCTATACAGTTCCCAGCAGGGCCGCCACTAGAAATGTTGGGGCCCCTGACTCAACAATTGATCAGGCCCCCCCCCCTCCTTTGACATGTGCAATTTTTGACCAAGTGACTAAAACCTATATGCACTTTATTCTTAATTGTCTATTTAAACTTGGAAATGTTGTGAAGGTAGTAACATACTGAAACACACAAACACACTCACACATAAGGATTCACGTATAGACACTCTAGCAGACACGCAAAGAAACAGACTCAGACACAGACACCCAAACAGACACTTAGCACTTGTTTACATTGACCTGACAAGTAATGAGGTAAACTACAGTTTTGTAAAAAAAAGGAGATTTAGAAAACAAAATATGGAGTTCTGATTATCTTTTTGTAAAGGAAGATGACAACTAAATTATGACAACAGCATGCAGTGGCTGAAGGGAAGGGCCCTGAACTGCCTAAACAATAATTTAAAGGTTAAATGGTGGATTGGTTACTTCCGGAAAGGTCTTGTTAGTCTCAAAGTCTGTAGAAAGATGTGAATAATTAGTAGTAAGGTCAAAATGTCCTAAAATGGAACAGACAATGGGCACACACACACACAAACTCAAACTTGCACATACACCCAAGGAAACACCAACAGAGACAGCCTCAGAAAACACACAAAGACATACACACACACACACAGACACCCACAGAAAACACACAAAGACATACACACACAGAGAGACAACCACATAAAAAACACAGAAAGACATACACACACCCTCACTGAGACATCCACAGAAAACACACAAAGACATACACACACCCTCACAGAGACACCCACAGAAAACACAGACATACATACATACACACACACACACACACCCTCACAGAGACATCCACAGAAAACACAGACATACACACCCACCCTCGCAGAGGCATCCAGAGAAAATACACAAAGACAAACATACACACACCCTCACAGAGACACCCATAGAAAAACTTGAAGACATATGCACACACCCTCACAGACATCCACAGAAAATGCACAAAGACATACACACCCACCCTCACAGAGAGACCTACAGAAAAAAATACATACACACTCATAGAGACACAAACCAAAGCACAAAGACATAAACACAGACACCCACAGAAACACTCACAGGAGGAAACATTTATGCACCTTGCATTCCCTAAATCAACAGTGTGTGACATGTATGATAAAATAAATTGCAGAAATTAAGAGATCACTTTTTAAAGAATCATATTTGTAAATGTGCAAACAAAAATAATTCTGTGAATTCAACATTGTACATTAATGAGCTGGGTAGATGGCTAGATGAAGAAAAGTACCTTTAAAAGGTTGACATATGTTTGTTTGTTTTTTCCCCAACCAAGAGCACCACTTCAAATATAGTGTACACATTTTCCCATCTGTCAGCTGTACTTATGGATTTTGAAAATGCTGTACTCTATATGGTCTTGGTGGGACCATAAGCTGTGGTACTCATACCATTAGATCTGGTTAAATGCAGGATTCAGGCTTGTTGGTATGTATTTCAAAATTAAGTCAGCTGTAGTGTAAACTGAACAGTTTTAAGTTAACCTGTCTCATTTCAAACACTGAGCAATCTTAGTCTGAGAGTATAAAATTTTATGCAGATGTAAAAATCTTAGATAAAATGCCTCCTTGCATCTGGAAAGTCCTTGCATAAAGGGGCAGTAAACTGGAATGATATATATATATATATATATATATATATATATATATATATATATATATATATATATATATATATATATATATATATATATATATATATATATATATATATATATATATATATATATATATATATATATATAAAAATGCATATCTACCAAAAGGGCATCTACCATTTGTGTATTGAGGAGGAAACATTTCTGCATGGTTTTAAATATAGAATTTCTACAGCATTGTCAAATAATCATAAATACACTGCTGCTAAAAAATGTGTTTTTATGGACCCCTAGCCCCACCATACAACTACTACCACACTGAAGTTACAATACAAAATTGCACAAAGAAATAAAAAACATTTGTTAAGTAATTCCTACCTCCTCTGCAAATGAAAGTGATCTGCCGTCTGACTCAGGCGCACACTGTACAAAGTGCCAAGTCTGTCTCACACTACGCATAGTGGTTTAGTGCACAAGAAATCCTCTAAAATGCTAATACTTTACTCCTTGTAATAACATTTCCCATGCTCAATTAGCACTCTGCTGTAGTACACACTGGTGGCTGCCCAAATTTAAAAAAAAAAATTTTTTTTTTTTTTAGTTCTTGCCTCATGGGGCCCTCCTGGCTCATTGGGCCCCTGACAGGAGTCACCCCTGTCACCCCCTGATGGCAGCCCTGGTTCCCAGCGTGAATGAGCGTTCTGGACTATGCAGACCCTCATAATCATTACCGGGACTTCAGTTGTGTATTTTCATTCATTTATTTAAAAAGTATTTTGCATTGCAAGGTTGTTATATTTTTTGTGTTTTGATATTTGTAAGTTGAATGGGTAGTATATTCTTTATGTACATAGGGCTAAAGAAGGGATGAGACAGATATTGCGGTACTCTGTGGGTGCTTAGTGTTAGCCTAACATATATCAATTGTCTCTTATTTCCTCCCATACTAGTTGCACTGCCTCTATGCTTTGATGCCCACAGCTCTTATATTTTGTATTGCATCTACCAGCCTGAGATTCAATAGGACAGCCAGAGATGCACACTAAAGTTATTTTTTATATATGTGGGCACTTGTCAGTTATTGCATTTCAGGATAAATGCTTGACTAAATGTATACTTGTAGGTTAAACATGTCCTTAGCATTTCTGATGTATGGCTATCAGTTATCCCCTATATATTCTACCGTTTACGCCATCATAGAGGTTTATTTTTACTAGCTTGGGTTATCACAAAGTAATCAGAGCAGCTATTTGTAAATACTTCTCTTAAAGGAGCCTTTTGGTTTTGGTAATAGAGGCTGAATGTTTATTTAATGTTCAATTCATATATTTCTGTAAGACAAACATAGATATGTATGCATCCTAAATAACTCCTGTTTATATTTTTATGGCCCCTACTAGACTGAGATTTGATAGGTGGGATAGAGAAGCAATCTTTAATAATTGCTTGTAGAGGCAGCACCCTATAGAAACTTAGCCCACACCTAATATATACTTACAAAGCAAGTGTATTTCTTCTCTTCCAGCTAGCAGCATCAATTTTGCCAATGTTACTCCTTATTCTGACCCCCATAATTACGTCTAAGAATGTCTGCTTCTGGTCCCCTATTAGCATGTTTTAGGGTCCCGCTGTCTGCGGCCGGGATGGTGAGATCCTATCTTTCTATATTGGGATACAATTGGGTGTTCCATACCTGGACATATGCTTACGATGTTTGTTCTAATAATGCCCCTAGTCGAGAAGCTTTCATCCATTTCCAAAATAAGTTATGAGTATAATGTGGAATACCCCCTTATTTCTTTTTTGTTTGATATTCCAATTAATAAATTCAAGCCTACATTATATGTCTTAAAATGGACTGCTTAGCTAAGGATATGAGCTATATTGTTTTACCAGTTAAAGCATGCCCCCTGATAACCAATAGCTCTTTATTTACAGCTTATGTCTCTCAGGTCCTACTAATCATTATTATGCCCCTGAACTAGGTTATACCTATGACCCTATGACTATGTAATTGTTTGGATGTTGGTGTGTAGTGTGGCTCTAGTTATGTTATTCTATACTAGACTCCTAAGGTAAATCCATCCTGTTAGATAGTAAATTTTATTTTATTCCTCTATTTCATAAATATACCGAAATATAAAAGATATAAGTAATAAAAATAAAAATGGAAGTTCAACATATGGGATCCAAGAGTGGTCTCTCCCAGCTAGAGGGTACCTCCTGTAGCTTTGCACTCTGCATATAAATAAGAGGTCCAAGAGCGGCCTCAGTCATCATCTAGGAGGTATACAGTTTCGACAGGCAAGCATTACATATATATATATATACTTCCACGATGTGTCATTATTACATAATGTTTATTCTAGCCTTCTATTGCTTGTATGTTACCTACCAGTTATTCTATATGTTTTCTTTTTGATGACATGACATGCATGTAAGCCTTTAACTGAACTTCAATAAAAAAAAAAAAAAAAACACCCAAAAAAAAAAAAACTAACACTATATCCCAAAGATGGTACTCACGAAAGATGAATCTAGGCGGTGGCAGCTCTCTATCTTCTTCCGACGGTGAAACTCTTCTTATGTTCATCACTGTGTCCACGGTCTTCATCCATCTTCTGATCTTCATCAACAACTCTCTTCATGCAGTCACCTGCCTTTTACATAAGGGTACCCTTGCATTCCTATTGGCTGATTTTCATTTTCAAAATCAGCCAATAGAATGAAAGCTATTTCTATTTGCAGATTTGAGAATTAAAAGTTTAAGCTGTTAATGTGATTGATTTAGAGCGATCGCATTTACTTTTAACTTGTAATAAGAGCTCATTACCGCTCAATGCTACCAACGGAAAATATGGAGTGCGCAAATTACCACAATTTCGCTCAAACAAAATCCCAGTAATTTTAACAGTTCATCCCTTGTAATATGGATTTGAGAGTAAAAAACAATGCAATTTTGAGGATCACGTTTATGCTACTCGCATTAACGATAGCGTTCCACTCAAAATCTAGCCCATTGTGTTTTAATGCCAAATAAAGTCTTTTTGATCTCAAGCTAGTCTGGACTAATTGATATCATACCCATTGGTCTCTGAAAAAATATTCTTTTTATAGCTCATCCTGCCTGGTATCATGGTTATTCTATAGTACACTGGAACAGTTTCCTTACTTTATTTCCCCAGAGTTGGATTTTCTTTACGCAACTTAGGCAATAGTCTACAGGCTCCTGCATTCAGA
This sequence comes from Bombina bombina, assembly GCF_027579735.1. NCBI lineage: Eukaryota > Metazoa > Chordata > Amphibia > Anura > Bombinatoridae > Bombina > Bombina bombina. The sequence goes on along the minus strand of NC_069500.1, from coordinate 399,945,039 downwards.
GGAAATATTTCTGGCTGGTCATGTGATATAACATTAGCAATCTGCTCTTTGCTTTTTCTCCATCCCATGTTGTGCTCATAAGACTGCCCAGTATAAAGTCTAAGTATGATGTATGTCTGGGGAAGGAAGTAATCATTACACATGTTATTGGCAAAATCACCAGTGAAACATCAAATTAATCTCAGCCAAGAGGTGTCAGTGACATAAATCTGTCCCCAAGTATCCCTGGAAGGAACGCAAAAGAGCGTATTATGTATTTTTTACAAAACCAGAGTTACAGAGCAGGTGCAGAGAAGCTAAACTTGCTTTCTGGACCTACTTTGATCACATCTGTCCTTATCATATTTCTTCCAACACATCAAAGTTGACTCCATATTTACACACATTTTTAATATGTGAAATATAAACATTTTAAATATATAATGAATGTGAAATATATGTATTTTGTTAATAGTTATATGTGTTTATATACATATGTAGGGGCTGATTTATCAAGCTCCGTATGGAGCTTGATGCCACTGTTTCCACGCGAACCTTCTGTTTCCACGCGAGCCTAACAGAGGTTATGAAGCAGCGGTCTAAAGACTGCATCTCCATAACCTGTCCGCCTACTGTGAGGCCGCAGACAGAAATCAACCTGATCGAATACGATCGGGTTGATTGACACCCCCTGCTAGCGGCCTATTGGCCGCAAATCTGCAGGGGGTGGCATTGCACCATCAGTTCACAAGAACTGCTGGTGCAATGATAAATGCCGACAGCATATTCTGTCTGCGTTTATCAATGCACAGCAGACATGATACGCTACACTGTATCATGTCCGCTCGCACTATGATAAATCTACCCCATAGTGTTAAACAGTCACGCACATACACAATGGATAACCTGGGACTACCAAATCCAGATAACTAAAACACATCTCTGGAAAGCTCAAACTATTATAGACTTTAATGGTGCATTTTGTAGAAAATCATTTATAAACTTTTTAAAGGAATGTGTTTTGATTTGCATTTAGCTATAATGTTATTACCAAGAGGGAGATCCATTCCTTTCTCAGGGATAGACATGGACCAAGGCTGTGGCGGACATTTTCCAAAGTACAAACCTTAGTGAAGGACACCAAGGTACATTTCAAATTAAAAACATCATTATATAGTGCTGGGTGTTATTATACTGATGCAGATACCACTGATCCTATATCCAGCCCTCCTCCGGCTATACCCATGTGCCAGTGTCACTACTGTGTATTTGTATCATTCTGGGTGTTATTTTACAGATACACATCCAGTATTTCACTCAGGCTTTATTTATTCAATATCACCCAATATCGCTAGCAGTCTCTTGACAAGCCATTAACTTTATTCACACTACATATTTTCCCTTTCCTATTATTCAATCAGAAAGAAAAGATATACTAAGGTTGTGAATCACAACCTTAGTATATCTTTTCTTTTTAATTCAATAATAGGAAAGGGAAAATATGTAGTACTTAATAATAAACCTCAGGTGTCTGTTAAAGTGCTTTACCTTTGAATATTAAGGTCCAGGGACACAGTGCCAGCTTGCTTCTTAAAAACCTCCCTCTCAGTCTCACTCACAGTTACTTTCCCACAACTGAGCAGCATCAAGGAGGAGTCAGGACCTGCATTTATCTGCCCTACTACTCCCTCCCCAATTCAAAATGGCCGGCGGACACTGCAAGAGCCAGTCACGGACACCAGTGTCCGTGTACGGACACCTTGCCTATCCCTGTCCTTTCTGCAATCTCACTGCATGATCACCTTTGTTTTTTTTTGTAATCAGGATAAAATGGTACATTTAATTTTAAAACATGTTCCAACAACTAGATTTTAAAATATAGTTGCAATAAACTTTGAGAAAACGATTTATTAAGAAATCTGTATGCTTAACATCAGGAATGCAGTTCATAGGAAGTAAATTATGACTCCATATCTATGCCTAGAGGCACAATAAAATAGTTTCTTGGTCAGCCTTATGTAAGTAAATCCCATGACAGCTATAGACTAAAAGTACAGTTCGGTCTTGCAGCGACTAGCTTACATACATAGAAGCTTTTAGTGAATCTGCCATAATGATGTTTGCTTTTCATCCAGGGCTGAATCATGACAAAAGAGAACTAGGTGTTTTTCTATGTTGGTTTCTAAAATAAGCAAAATAGACAATTATTCCCTACAAGTTAAGGTTCCAATACTAAGGTGACACCTGGTGTCCAACAAGAGAAATAGCAGAAATCAAAATTAGCTTTATAACGAGTACTAAACTTATATTTTCCATGAGAAACGAACATTGATAAAAATGCTTTCTTAATTATATTTGGCTTTGAATAGAATTTAACAGAAGATGACAACTCCTAACTGCATAATCAATATCGGCTAGATTACGAGTTTTTATCGGTAAGGCTTGCGGGGCTAACGAGCAGTTTTAGCTCACCGCTTACCTACAAACAACGCTGGTATTACAGGTTTTTTTAAACCTGGTGTTAGCCGCAAAAAAGTGAGCGGAGAGCAAAATTTAGCTCCACATCTCACCTCAATAACAGCGCTGCTTACGGTAGCGGTGAGCTGGCAAAACGTGCTTGTGCACGATTTCCCCATAGGAATCAATGGGGCAGATACGGCTGAAAAAAAACAGCGTTCAGCTCCTAACACAGTCCCATTGATTCCTATGGGGAAATACATTTATGTCTACACCTAACACCCTAACATGAACCCTGAGTCTAAACACCCCTAATCTTATACTTATTAACCCCTAATCTGCCGCCCCCGACATCGCCAACACCTACATTATATTATTAACCCCTAATCTGCCGCTCTGGACACCACCGCCACCTACATTATACTTATTAACCCCTAATCTGATGCCCCCAGCATCGCCGAACCCTACATTATATTTATTAACCCCTAATCTGCCGCCCACAACATCGCCGCCACTATAATAAATATAGTAACCCCTAAACCTAAGTCTAACCCTAACACCCCCTAACTTAAATATAATTTAAATAAATATAAGTAAAATTACTATTAACTAAATACCTATAAAATAAACCCTAAGCTAGCTACAATATAACTAATAGTTACATTGTAGCTAGCTTAGGGTTTATTTTATTGGTAAGTATTTAGTTTTAAATATGAATAATTTAGTTAATTGTAGTAATTTTATTTAGATTATTTTAAATTATATTTAAGTTAGGGGGGTGTTAGGGTTAGGGTTAGACTTAGGTTTAGGGGTTAATACATTTAATATAGTTGCGGCGACGTTGGGGACGGCAGATTAGGGGTTAATAAATGTAGGTAGGTGTCGGCGATGTTAGGGACGGCAGATTAGGGGTTAATAAAATGTAACTAATGTTTGTGAGGCGGGAGTGTGGCGGTTTAGGGGTTAATATATTTATTGAAGTGGCGGCAATGTCCGGTCGGCAGATTAAGGGTTAAAAATGTATTTAAGTATACTCTCTAGGGAGAATTTAGAGTTAGTACAACATATCCATTTCTGCTGGGCCCCTCTTCTCCCTTTCCCGCCGGTACAGGCTGCCTGCAGGTCATACCCCTACTCCTTTTCCCAGCATCGCCGATAGCTGGCACTTCCCCAGAAGAGGGGCCCACCCAGCAGTCCGCTATATCCCATGCATACTAATATCCCTTCTTCCGCATACTTCCCTTAAGGGTTGCCCTTATTCATCTTGTACAGAATAGATCTAGGTGTATTGCGTGTTGGACTAGGACGCAGTAGCTTCCTACTTAACTATGACCCCCCATTATATAACAGCACCTCAATTACGTGTATAAATTACTATGCCCTGACCAAACTCTACTCCCCCTACTAATTACATACACAACAGACCATCCTTTGCAGTCCATCCCTTTAGCTCTATAGTACTCCCCATATTTATCCCTCCTACTTAATTTTAAGGCTCCGTCCCCCACTTCACTTCCCTCCCCCATCCTACTCAGAGCGGCTTTTGTCCGCTGTCCTCCCTTTCCCCATCCCCGCCAACTTGGCCCTAGAAGGACCAAACTGCAGCTAATCTCCACTTGCTCCAATTTTCCTGTATATTCTGCTCCATACTCGCATGACTTGCAAAGTGGAGTCCAGTTATCCTATTCATACAATATAAAAATGAGGTTTCATTATCCTTTGTGGTTTTACCAGTCATTCATATATCTTATAATACTACTTATGCTTACTAGATACCTGTTGCAAATTTATTTACTCACAATTTGTACTATAAGAATTCCAGATACTGCTCCATACCACACAGCTACTGTTGTCCTATCTATCTGGAAAAGCACAGAACCTATACACAGAACTGTTATATTTTTGTATTTTCGTTATGTTTTTGAGTATACTATATCTGTTCTAATGTTAAATTTTCAATGTCGATGGATGAACCTTATCTGTAATATCTCTGATAACCTCAATAAAAAAATTATTTAAAAAAAAAAAAAAAAATTATTTAAGTTTTTGCGATGTGGGGAAGGGCTCAGTTTAGGGGTTAATAGGTAGTTTATGGGTGTTAGTGTACTTTTTAACACTTTAGTTAAGAGTTTTATGTTACGGCGTTAGCCCATAAAACTCTTAACTACTGACTTTTAAATGCATTAGGAGTCTTGACAGGAGAGGCTGTACCGCTCACTTTTTCCAAGACTCGTAATACCAGCATTAGGAAAATCCCATTAAAAAGATAGGATATGCAATTTACGTAAATGGATTTGCGGTATGCTCGAGTCGCGGAAAAAAAGTGAGCGGTACACCTGTACCTGCCAGACTCTTAATACCAGCGGGTGTTAAAAAGCAGCGTTGGGACCTCTCAACGCTGCTTTTTAAGGCTAACGCAAAACTCGTAATCTAGCCATATATTTGCCACAGCATTTTATGTAATCAAATTATCTAAGCTATAAAAAACAATCTTCCTGCAGAATCAGACGTATTGGGGCCTATCTATCAAGCTCCGAATGGAACTTGATGCCCCGTGTTTCAGTTATGAAGCAGCGGTCACAAAGACCGCTGCTCCATAACCTGTCCGCCTGCTCCGAGCAGGCGGACAGACATCGCCGGAAATCAAGCCGATCGAGTACGATTGGGTTGATTGACACCGCCTGCTGGCGGCCCATTGGCCGCGAGTCTGCAGGGGGCGGCGTTGCACCAGCAGCTCTTGTGAGCTGCTGGTGCAAATGCTGAATACGGAGAGCGTACTGCTATCCGTATTCAGCGAGGTTTGTCGGACCTGATCCGCACTGTCAGATCAGGTCCGACAGACTTTGATAAATAGAGGCCACTGTGTGCTGTTTGTGTAAGTGTAACAAACACTGCAAGACATACAATGGGCTGTCTCATCTCTGTAACGGTGCTGGGCCGTCCTGTGTACCTGCTCTTTAACTTCACTTGCACTGATACTTTCAATTCCTGCCCTTTTTTCTTCTTGTTCTGACTTTTCACCATTCAGTTCTGAATGTGGTTGTAGCTCTTAGTCAAGTCAACTGACTTAGGTTGACTTCTGCTTGCTACAGCAGGGATAGGGTTAGATTATCATTGTAAGTCCATGGCCCTTAATTTGGTTTCACCTCATAGTCAGCTAACTGTAAGGCTTGCAGCACTAGAGCTCCTTATGAGTAAAAGCTCATGTAACCCTTTTCCACAAATATCTAGTTGTGGCCAGAGCAATAAAGAAGATAAACTGGAGGGGTTGACCACCAGGCCATTGAGAAGGAAGATGATGGCAGAGGCTGAAATTAACTCTCCAAGGGTATTTGTGTGTCCCCAGTGAGATCGGTTTATCAGTGTCACTGACCTCTTTCAAGATTTGGAATTTTGTAGTTGCCACCACTTCAGAGTTGGCTCATTGCAGTTTCTTCTAACTCTGGGCTAGATTACAAGTGGAGCGATAATTGTTTTTATTACTTAAGAGCACTAGCCGGGCTCAGTATAAAAAAACTAGCTCTCTCAGGTTAGCACTGGTATTACAAGTTGAAAGTAAAAAGTCAGCACCGGTATTATAAGTTGAAAATAAAAAGTTAGCACTGGAATTACAAGTTGAAAGTAAAAAGTCAGCACTGGTATTACAAGTTGAAAGTAAAAAGTCAGCACCGGTATTACAAGTTGAAAATAAAAAGTTAGCACTGGAATTACAAGTTGAAAGTAAAAAGTCAGCACTGGTATTACAAGTTGAAAGTAAAAAGTCAGCACCGGTATTACAAGTTGAAAATAAAAAGTTAGTTCTGGAATTACAAGTTGAAAATAAAAAGTTAGCACTTGAATTACAAGTTGAAAGTAAAAAGTCAGCACTGGTATTACAAGTTGAAAGTAAAAAGTCAGCACTGGTATTACAAGTTGAAAGTAAAAAGTTAGCACTGGTATTACAAGTTTAAATTAAAAAGACAGCACTGGTCATCACTCCAAATTTACGCTAAAAGTGGGTTCCCAATGCCCAAGACATTTGCAATAAATGTTGATTAGTTTCCCCTACCATTATTCCCCTACTGTGGCGTTGCCCCAAATTACAGAGATATGGGGGGGTCTCTTTTTGGCTTTCCAAGATCTGTAAATACTACATAGTATTAACATTGAATAAAATCTTATTTCTAAAACAAGATCACCTACAGAGTTTTTTCATACACGTGGTGATTTACTGGCCAGACAACTTATATTCAGGTTTTGGATACATAACAGACCACCCCCGTTTTCTCTTTCCAGACTACTGTACATTCACAACTGCTGATGGAACAGGCTGACATGAAAGGTGACGTTGACAAGAGAATTGCTAGATTCATAACCAAATGGGAACCATATTTATTTACCTTGCCTATAAATGTGAGGAACCCAATTTTAGCTCCCTTTCGCAATAGTACTTTCCTCATGACAGAGAACCTGAGGGGCAGGTGGCGTATGGCCTCTAATGAGATTGCATCTAGGAGAGTGAGCAGTGGCCTGCAAACTATCGACTAGATTTAGAGTTTTGACGGTAACGACCCGCGTAGCTAACGCATGCTTTTTTTTCCCTGCACCTTTTAAATACCGCTGGTATTTAGAGTTCACAGAATGGCTGCGTTTTCAGTGTGTTAGGCTACAAAAAAGGAGCGTAGAGCATAATTTACCGCCACTGCAACTCTCGATACCAGCGGTGCTTACGGACGCGGCCAGCTTCAAAAACGTGCTCGTGCACGATTCCCCCATAGGAAACAATGGGACAGTTTGAGCTGAAAAAAAACCTAACACCTGCAAAAAAGCAGCGTTCAGCTCTTAACGCATCCCCATTGTTTCCTATAGGGAAACAGTTTCTAAGTCTACACCTAACACCCTAACATGTACCCCGAGTCTAAACACCCCTAACCTTACACTTATTAACTCCTAATCTGCCGCCCCCGCTATCGCTGACCCCTGCATATTATTTTTAACCCCTAATCTGCCGCTCCGTACACCGCCGCAACCTACATTATAGTTATGTACCCCTAATCTGCTGCCCCTAACACCGCCGACCCCTATATTATATTTATTAACCCCTAATCTGCCTCCCACAACGTCGCCGCCAGCTACCTACAATTATTAACCCCTAATCTGCCGACCGGACCTCACCGCTACTATAATAAAGTTATTAAGACCTAATCTGCCTCACTCCCGCCTCAATAACCCTATAAGAAATAGTATTAACCCCTAATCTGCCCTCCCTAACATCGCCGACACCGAACTTCAAGTATTAACCCCTAATCTGCAGATCGTAACTCGCCGCTACTCTAATAAATGTATTAACCCCTAAAGCTAAGTCTAACCATAACCCTAACACCCCCCTAAATTAAATATAATTTAAATCTAACGAAATAAATTAACTCTTATTAAATAAATTATTCCTATTTAAAGCTAAATACTTACCTGTAAAATAAACCCTAATATAGCTACAATATAACTAATAATTATATTGTAGCTATTAAAGGATTAATATTTATTTTACAGGCAACTTTGTATTTATTTTAACCAGGTACAATAGCTATTAAATAGTTCATAACTATTTAATAGCTACCTAGTTAAAATAATTACAAAATGACCTGTAAAATAAATCCTAACCTAAGTTACAATTAAACCTAACACTACACTATCAATAAATAAATTAAATAAAATACCTACAATTATCTACAATTAAACCTAACACTACACTATCAATAAATTAATTAAATACAATACCTACAAATAAATACAATTAAATAAACTAACTAAAGTATAAAAAAGAAAAAAGAACTAAGTTACAAAAAATAAAAAAATATTTACAAACATTAGAAAAATATTACAACAATTTTAAACTAATTACACCTACTCTAAGCCCCCTAATAAAATAACAAAGCCCCCCAAAATAAAAAAAATGCCCTACCCTATTCTAAAATTAAAATAGAAAAGCTCTTTTACCTTACCAGCCCTTAAAAGGGCCATTTGCGGGGCATGCCCCAAAGAATTCAGCTCTTTTGCCTGGAAAAAAAACATACAATACCCCCCCCCCAACATTACAACCCACCACCCACATACCCCTAATCTAACCCAAACCCCCCTTAAATAAATCTAACACTACCCCCCTGAAGATCTTCCTACCTTATCTTCACCACACCGGGTATCACACCGATCCGTCCTTTCTCCAATGTCTTGACCCAAGCCCAAGCGGGGGCTGAAGACATCCATCCTCCGGCTGAAGTCTTGATCCAAGCGGGCAGAAGAGGGCATCCGGACCGGCAAACATCTTCATCCAGGCGGTATCGGATGACGAGCGGCTGATCTTCAAGACCTCCAGCGCGGATCCATCCTCTTCTTCCGATGACTAGATGACGAATGAAGGTTCCTTTAAGGGACGTCATCCAAGATGGCGTCCCTCAAATTCCGATTTCCGGAATTAAGGTAGGAAAATTCTGATTGGCTGATGGAATCAGCCAATCAGATTCAAGTTCAATCCGATTGGCTGATTGGATCAGCCAATCAGATTGAGCTCACATTCTATTGGCTGATCGGAACAGCCAATAGAAATGTATGTTTAAAAATAAAAAGAACATTTTTCTAAGTAAAGAACATAGGAATTTCAAGTATATATATTAACAAAAACATAAACAAATTAAAATTAAAGGGATATTAAAACCACATTTTTTTCTTTCATGATTCAGATAGAGCATGCAATTTTAAGCAACTTTCTTATTTACTTCTATTATAAATGTTTCTTTGTTCTCTTGCCATCTTTATTTGAAAAAGCAGGAATCTAAGCTTAGGAGCCATTTTTGATTCAGCACCTTGGTAGCGCTTGCTAATTGGTGGCTTAATTTAGTATTCCTTTAATTAAAAATTATATTGTATGTTTTAAGGTATTTAACTGGTAAGGCCTTAAAAGTGTAGATATATATGTGTTTATATGTATGTATGTGTGTAAATACAGATTTACACATATAAACACATAGTGGCCTATCTATCAAGCTCCGAATGGAGCTTGATGCCCCATGTTTCTGGCGAGCCTGCAGGCTCGCCAGAAACAGCAGTTATGAAGCAGCGGTCACAAAGACAGACATCGCCGGAAATCAACCCGATCGTACTCGATTGGCCGCAAGTCTGCATGGAACGGCGTTGCACCAGCAGCTCTTGTGAGCTGCTGGTGCAATGCTGAATACAGCGAGCGTATTGCTCGCCGTATTCAGCGAGGTCTGGCGGACCTGATCCGCACTGTCGGATCAGGTCCGCCAGACCTTGATAAATAGGGGCCATACACATGCATACACTTATATACATACACACAAACACATATTTAGACATTATATATATATATATATATATATATATATATATATATATATATATATATATATATATAACAGTCTCTGGTGAACTCTGCACTCACTTTGTATTCCAGCCGCCCAGGGTGCATCCAAAAAACATTCAGTATTTTTAGCAAAAAGAGAGCACTCACCGGGACTACCACTTATACAGCATAATAAGCCTTTTATTAATACAGGTGACGTTTCGGGATTCCAACCCCGTCCTCAAACCTATATATATTTAATATTTTTTTATTAAAATGTGTATGTATGAGTGTAATACTTTGTTTTACTTCAGGGCCCTGATGATCAAAGCATTGTGGCAATGGCTATATTTTAAAAATGGATCCATAGAGCAATAAAGATTGACTGTGAGATTTTAAAAAGGGCTGAAATCAATGTTTGAAGGTAGTGTCGCCCAGTGGTGTAACTAGGGTTGGTGTCACCCGGTGTGGTAAATTATGGTGTCACCCCCCCTCCCCCAGAAAGCAGACACACACAAACACAATAACACAGTCACACACACATACAAACACTCAGACACACTTAAAACACACACTCAGATGCGCACACAAACACTCGGAAACACACTCAGACACACACACAAAAACACTCAGACACACACACAAAAACACAGACACACACACACAGAAACACTCACACACACACACACACACACAAACACTCAGACACACACACACAAAAACACTCAGACACACACACACAAACACTCAGACACACACAAAAAAAACACTCAGGCACACACACACAAAAACACTCAGACACACACACACACACAAAAACACTCAGACACACACAAAACACTCACACACACACAAACACTCAGACACACACACACAAAAACACTCAGACACACACAAAACACTCAGGCACACAAAAAACTCAGACAAACACAAAAACTCAGACACACACACATACAAAATATGTAAACTGCACTGCATTAATTATAAAACTCATGCCTAGAGCTGCTCCCTGGCTCAGCAGAGCATCAAATGAAAGATAAACAGAGCACTCTAAAAATAAATCACTAAAGAAAAGGTTTAGGCGCGCAAACTATGAAAATTCTGCTCTCTGACTCTGTTCCAAGTCTGTCCGTGCACAGGCCGCGTGCCTACCGCTTCTTATGGCCAATCACCTCTGCACTCTGCCCACCCCCAGACCCCTGCCCGCCCTCCCCTCCTACCTCTTCAGTGTGCATTTAGTGTACCGTAACCGTACCGGTCTGGTGGGCATCATACGTGGCTCTTTCAATTTAGAGACAGTGCCAGACATCCCCCTCATGATTTCCCAGTTCCCGTTTAGAGAGACAGCACAGCAGTGAGTGACTCCACTGCTCCACACGTCACTGAGCAGTGAGCACAGATAGGCAAGCAGGTTTATGCTAGCAGCGCAACTCCGCAAGCCCCACGGCACACTCACAACATTCATAGTGAAATTGGGCAGGGGAGGAGCAAAGTACAAACAAGCAAAAGCAGCCGGGAAAACGGTTTGTGGAAATTGCAGCACTGGCTCAAGGGGCAAAAAAATTAAGTGTCTACAACTTCCCCAGTCCCACTAATGTTGACAAATGCTGGCCCCTCTAATAAAAAATCAATGCATCTCTACATTGTATTTCTTTTAATTTTTTTCAGAGCAATGGTTAGCTTAGGTTTATTTAGATAGGTTTTTATTTGGGGGGGTTGGTTGGTTGGGTGGTGGGTTTTACTGTTAGGGGGTATTTGTATTTTTTTTTACAGGTAGGCTAGGAGTTTTTTTTATTTGGGGGGGGGGCTTTTTTATTTTGATAGGGCTATTATATTAGGAGTAATTCGTTTTTTTGTGATAATTTTGTTTTTTATTTTTTGTAATTTAGTATGTATTTTTTATTGTAATTTAGAAAATTGTATTTTAATAATTTAATTAATTTTATTTTATTGTAATGTTAGTTTTTAGTGTAAGGCAGGTTAGGTTTTATTTTACAGGTAACTGTATTTATTTTAGCTAGGTAGTTATTAAATAGTTAATAACTATTTACTAACTAGTCTACCTAGTTAAAATAAATACAAACTTAGCTGTGAAATAAAAATAAAACCTGAGATAGATAAAATATAACTATTAGGAATATTGTAGCTAGCTTAGGTTTTATTTTACAGGTAAGTTTGTATTTACTTTTAAATAGGAATTATTTAGGTAATAATTGTAAAGTTTATTTAGATTTATTTTAATTATATTTAAATTAGAGGGTGTTAGGGTTAGACTTAGACTTAGGGTTACGTTAGGGTTAGGGTTAGGTTTAGGGGTTAATATATTTATGTAGAGTTAGTGATGTGGGCGTTTAGAGGTTTAGGAGTTAATAATTTATTTAAGTATATTTCATTGTGGGGGGCTTGCGGTTTAGTGGTTAACAGGTTTATTAAAGCGGCAGTGTGGGCGGACGGCACATTAGGGGTTAATAATCTTTAAATAGTGTTTGCGATGCGGGAGGACGGAGGTTTAGGGGTTAATAGGTTTATTATAGTGGCAACAATGTCGGGGAGCGGCAGAATAGGGGTTAATAATTTTATTTAGTGGCAGTATTGTCCGGAGCAGCAGATTAGGGGTTAATAATTTTATTTTAGTGTTTGCGATACGTAAGGGCCTCAGTTTAGGGGTTAATAGGTAGTTTATAGGTGTTAGTGTACTTTTAAACACTTTAGTTATGAGTTTTATGCTACAGATTTGTAACATAAAACTCATTACTACTGACTTTAGATGCCGGTACAGATCTTATCATTATAGGGTGTACCGCTCACTTTTTGGCCTCCCAGGCAAACTCATAATACCGGCGATATGGAAGTCGCATTGAAAAAGGACTTTTTTAAAAGTGCGGTACTGACGTTGCGTGACAGCCAAAAAGATGTGTGGTACACCAATACCTACAAGACTTGTAATAGCGGCGTTAGGGAAAAAGCAGCGTTATGAAGCATAACGATGCTTTTTCACTCATAACGCAAAACTCGTAATCTATCTGATTTTGCTTTAATAATTGTTATTAGATAGTGTTATTATGAATGTAGCTGTACTTTTAAATGTATTTTTCATGTATTTTGTGACACTTTTTAGTTTTGTGTAAAACAGTTAACCAGAGCTCTGAGGTTGCGGTAATCATTCAAGTGTAAATCACGATTGCACTCACATGTTGACATTTACTTTCAACTTGCAATATGTGCGCTCCTTCCGACATGCGCAAACAACCAAGATAATCCCCATATCGCTTGTGTGAAACAGTTTGTGTGCCACTCGTTATCTGGCCCTAAATCGCCAGAATCCCATTGCATTATTAACCTCCAAAGCACCACATCTCATATTGCAGTGTAAACCTCCTACACTGTTAACCACCTAACTACAAATACCCCAATACCCCTTACCTAAAAAGTTAAAAAGCACAGTATACTTTTTGTTTCTTTCAAGAAAAAGGCCCTAAAAATAAAAAAGCCTTCTTAAAAACCCTATCCTAAAGCAGTAGAATAAACATAATTAAACACAGAATACACATTAAAATAAAAAAAACACATTATACTCCATTATCATTATAATAATTATATTCTTTACATACAAACTGCTACTGTGTTTTTTTAAAAGTACCCCTATCAAAACATTAAAGTAAACTAAAAAATAAAAGAAGTGGCCCAAAACCCCTATCTTAAAACCAAATTTAAAAATTATATAGCCTATACTAAAAATAAAGCTACCTCCCAAAAAAATACCTAAAAAGCCTAACAACAGTAACCCCATATTTTATTACTCACGATCCAAAGTCTTCTCTTCTTTTCTTGGTCCAATGTAATCCACAAAGTAAAGTGTAATTCACAATGTCCAAGGGGCCCTTTTCTTTTCTTGATCTGACATAATCCACAAAACAAAAAGATAATCCACAAAACCAAAGTGGTCCTCTTCTTTTCTTGATCCAACGTAATCCACAAAACTAAAAGGTATTCCATATAGCCAAAATTTTCCTCTTCTTTTCTCGATCCGACGTAATCCAGAAAATAAAAAGGGTAATCCACAAAGCCAAAGAGGTCCGGTGGTGGCTCCTCGGCTGCATGGACCTTACTTTGTGCACATGGGCAAAATCAAGCTGGAACAGGAAATGGAAATAAGGGGCCTAGATTTTTTCATCGGACTGCGAGGTAGTGAAGCATGATTAATCACTCAAGAGAGTACATTTCACTGCTCCAGATTTCAATGACAGTGTGTTTTACATCACTCTAGCCAACTCTTGGCATTGCGCAAGTTGATGAGAGGCTTGTGTAAAGCTGCTCAGCCATGAAAATCCATTTCATTAAGCTCTAAATGCAAGGTTCTTGTGTTGATTTTGCTTTAGAGGCAGTTTGGAACTCTGTAGTGAGTGATTTAACAGATGATAGGCTATTTGTATGTGCTACACGCTTCAGCACTTAACAGCCCAGCTCCGTAAATTTGCATGGTCTGACAATTACTGGTTGGTCTGTTGTTGCTCCTAGGGCTTCCACTTTACAATAATAGCATAGCATAGACAACTTGGCAACTTGGAGTAGTAGCACAAGTGGGCAAGTCTGGTAGTTTGTGCACCCTGGCAGCACAGGAGTCATGGCACATGGTGGACTGGTAATGTAACCAAAGAGTACAAAGACAGAGCATTATTTTAATTTGTCCATTCCTTTCCCAATGTCTAAAAAAGAATATCTTTCAAATTGTAAAGTTGGAAAACCCAGTTTAAGGATATTATATTTTAAATAAAGCAATCTACTCAACGAGGTATAGGAAGAGAAGCGTCCTCTGTGGATGTTCTGGTCCCAAAGAAAAATCTTACTTTGAACGCTGGTACAGGTGCAAGAAAGCAGATTCTGGACAAGCAGGGAAAGGGTAAACCACATTGAACAGTCTTTTGATCCCAGTAAATTAAGGGATCACTCGTTTGGGGCATAGTAACCTCTGCAAAGTAGATTTTCAGTATTTCAGAGGCATTGCTCTCTGTTTGTTGTTCGGCATGACTGCTGCTCTCTACCAAATTAAGTATTTCTGCCCAAATTGCTGATGCTTCAGTTTTGCCCATGATTTTGTCTAGATGACACACAGAGAGAAAGTGTAGTGGAACTTCTACTGCTGCTGCAGACAGTTTCCCCAAATGCTCCCAAATCCTCTTCTCACTCCCTCAGCATGCCCCTCTTTGCCTGCAGCTTATGCACTTGCTGATAAGTTCTTCCATCCACTCTACTCTTTTTCTTATGCAAAAATCTAGATGTTCTTAGAGGGTCTGTATTAATTGTCATACCTGTTTGTATAAAAAGGTGTGGTGGATAGTCTCTGCATTACCAAGGAAAGAATCCTTCTTAATGATATCTGAGGTGATAAGGACACTTTGTTCTGCAGTCTTTGCCAAGTCCTTCCCCACCTTCACACATAACCAGTAGAAGGATGGTACTATGTTCCTCTGTAACATAGTGTGAGAGGGCAAACTATAGTGGGTACTTGAGAATGTATAGGTTTATAAAGTGCTCAACTTCTATCATCGAGTAGGAAGCACCTTCAATAGTGATTAGCTGTCCAATAAGACTTGTTATTTTTTTCATTCATCTGCTTGGAAATACCCCTTGTGTGCAAACCACCAAATTGCTCAGGAGTCAGCAAATTACTTTATCTGATGTGGAAGCTTCATCTAGTTGTTGCCTCTGCTTGTAATTGCTGTGGTAGTTGCTATTTTTGGGGGTGCCAGTAGAAGCTTCTCTAGCTGCTCAGGGTGCCACTTAACACTTTTTGATACAGTTATGCCTAATTGATTCAGCTGTTGAGCATGCATAGGAGTTGATTAAGCCCCAAACTTGCAATATTTCCCCACTCATCTCCTATCCACTCAATTTCCATCTTGCCACACTTCCATCTTTCATACTGTCAGTTTTTTGCCCCTTGACAATCAATGAAGCCCTAAATGTGGAGTTAGACAATGAAGAGATTCTGCTATTCCCTTTATTTACACAGCCAACTGTGGTAACTATGTTGAGTTGGGCAATGTCTCCAATGGGAAGTCTTATACTAAAAGAAACTAGCACAAACATTGAATGGCCAACGTGCTACTGCTGCTGCTTCTGAGAACGTCTTATGGTCCTTAGCTGATTCCTCCTCCATCAACTCAGGCTCACTTTCCTTGTCCAGATCCCCTATGCATTCCAGATCTATAATCAGTTCAGCAGAGATGGTAAGTAAGAACATCCTCTGCTGCAATCCCAGATATTGTGGACACAGATCTTGCCTTTTCTTCCTCTCTTGCACTTCTGCTGCTAGATGCCTCCCCTCATCAACGCACTCTCAGTTTGACCCTAATAAGTACGCTGTCTTGTGGTGCTGAAAGCACTGGCAGATGCACTAGGAGTGGCACAGGTGGTGTTGGATACACAGGCAATTGGGGCAGAAGTGGCAAAAGTTGAGCAGAATGGAGTGTCTTTGGCAATATTGTTTTTCATGCTTTTTTCTGTTTAAAAATATAGTTTTAAAGACTGCTGCTTTGCATTTGACCTATGCACAAACCCGACAGGAGTACACTAATTCTTCATGTGCACTAGCCCGACATGAGTTATATTAAAGGAACAATGAAGTCAAAATTAAACTTTCATGATTCAGATAGAACATTAAATTAGCACTATTTTATTGTGCGCCCGCAAACGGGCAAATTCGCCCTTTTACTGGTGCATAATAAATAACCAGCGATTACAAGTGGCTGGTTATTGCTACCGCGAGCTCGCAAATGCCCCAAAAATACAGTGTAGTGTATTTTATTAAAAAATATATATTGTAGCATTTTTATTTTTTTATAAAATAACTTCAACAGGCAGTTTTTGGGGGCTAAAGTTGGCGGGTGTGGGGTGTTACATTGCGGTCTATGGGAACTGTGTGTTTCCAGTAAATATATCTGTATGTGCTTATATACATATATATTTATGTGTTAATATGTGTACAGTTGCAAGAAAAAGTATGTGAACCCTTTGGAATGATATGGATTTCTGCACAAATTGGTCATAAAATGTGATCTGATCATCATCTAAGTCACAACAATAGACAATCACAGTCTGCTTAAACTAATAACACACAAAGAATGAAATGTTGCCATGTTTTTATTGAACACACCATGTAAACATTCACAGTGCAGGTGGAAAAAGTATGTGAACCCCTAGACTAATGACATCTCCAAGAGCTAATTGGAGTGAGATGTCAGCCAACTGGAGACCAATTAATGAGATGAGATTGGAGGTGTTGGTTACAGCTGCCCTGCCCTATAAAAAACACACACCAGTTCTGGGTTTGCTTTTCACAAGAAGCATTGCCTGATGTGAATGATGCCTCGCACAAAAGAGCTCTCAGAAGACCTACGATTAAGAATCGTTGACTTGCATAAAGCTGGAAAGGGTTATAAAAGTATCTCCAAAAGCCTTGCTGTTCACCAGTCCACGGTAAGACAAATTGTCTATAAATGGAGAAAGTTCAGCACTGCTGCTACTCTCCTAGAAGTGGCCGTCCTGTAAAGATGACTGCAAGAGCACAGCGCAGACTGCTCAATGAGGTGACAAAGAATCCTAGAGTGTCAGCTAAAGACAAAAGTCACTGGCAAATGCTAACATCCCTGTTAGCAAATCTACAATACATAAAACACTAAACAAGAATGGATTTCATGGGAGGATACCACAGAGGAAGCCACTGCTGTCCAAACAAAACATTTCTGCACGTTTACAGTTTGCACAAGAGCACCTGGATGTTTCACAGCAGTACTGGCAAAATATTCTGTGGACAGATGAAACCAAAGTTGAGTTGTTTGGAAGAAACACACAACACTATGTGTGGTGAAAAAGAGGCACAGCACACCAACATCAAAACCTCATCCCCACTGTGAAGTATGGTGGTGGGGGCATCATGGTTTGGGGCTGCTTTGCTGCATCAGGGCCTGGACGGATTGCTATCATCGAAGGAAAAATGAATTCCCAAGTTTATCAAGACATTTTGCAGGAGAACTTAAGGCCATCTGTCTACCAGCTGAAGCTCAACAGAAGATGGGTGTTGCAACAGGACAATGACCCGAAGCATAGAAGTAAATCAACAACAGAATGGCTTAAACAGAAGAAAATACGCCCTCTGAAGTGGCCCAGTCAGAGTCCTGACCTCAACCCGATTGAGATGCTGTGGCATGACCTCAAGAAAGCGATTCACACCAGACATCCCAAGAATATTGCTGAACTGAAACAGTTCTGTAAAGAGGAATGGTCACGAATTACTCCTGACCGTTGTGCACGTCTGATCTGCAACTACAGGAAACGTCTGATTGAAGTTATTGCTGCCAAAGGAGGTTCAACCAGTTATTAAATCCAAGGGTTCACATACTTTTTCCACCTGCACTGTGAATGTTTACATGGTGGGGCATATGTATCAAGCTCAGTATGGAGCTTGATGCCCCGTGTTTCTGGCGAGTCATCAGACTCGGCAGAAACAGCAGTTATGAAGCAGTGGTCACAAAGACTGCTGCTCCATAACCTGTCCGCCTGCTCTGAGCAGGCGGACAGACATCGCAACAATACAACCCGATCGAGTACGATCGGGTTGATTGACACCCCCTGCTGGCGGCCTATTGGCCGCGAGTCTGCAGGGGGTGGTGTTGCACCAGCAGCTCTTGTGAGCTGCTGGTGCAATGATGAATACGGCGAGCGTATTGCTCGCCATATTCAGCGAAGTCTGGCGGACCTGATCTGCACTGGCGGATCAGGTCCGCCAGACTTTCATAACTAGAGGCCGGTGTGTTCAATAAAAATATGGCAACATTTCATTCTTTGTGTGTTATTAGTGTAAGCAGACTGTGATTGGCTATTGTTGTGACTTAGATGATGATAAGATCACATTTTATGACCAATTTGTGCAGAAATCCATATCATTCCAAAGGGTTCACATACTTTTTCTTGCAACTGTATATATACACATATTAACACATAAATATATATGTATATAATCATATACATTTATATTTACAATTTGCTGCCATTGCTGCAAAACTTACTCCCTTATCTGCGCTAGTTCTCATGCCGTTTATATATATATATATATATATATATATATATTACGTTTAGAATAAAAATGCTTGACATTTCTATGTTCTTCACTTAAAAAAAAAATGTTTATTTTATATATATATATTATACACACATGATTATATATAGGTATAGATATATACAGATATATATAGGAAAATCTATTTATAAACACATGAAAGATATTCTGCTATGTGCAGAACATTAGAATCTGAAATATTAACAGTAAATACATTGTTAACACCTTTATTAAATATGAATATTGCATAAATATGCTTTTACATGTTTTCATCTACTTAACGGCAAAAGGCTCTAATGCACTTATATATATGTTTATATATGTGTACATATATAGTAATGTGTTTATATGTGTATAATCTGTAAATACATACAGGTATATACACATATAAATACATTAATATATACACATATATAGACATATCTATATACATACATAGGGGCCGATTTATCAAAGGCCTAATGATGCTCTTTAACTGGTCCGCTGCCTCTGAGGCTGCGGACATCAATCCGCTCGATCCTATATGAGCGGGTTGATTGACACCCCCTGCAGGGGGCGGCATTGTACAAGCAGTTCACTAAAACTGCTTGTGCAATGTTAAATGCTGACAATGCTGTAGGCATTCAGCGATATCTGGCGGACATAATACACTAGAGCGTATCATGTCTGCCAGACTTTGATAAATTGGCCCCATAGACATATTTAGACATGTATATATCTCAATGTTAAAGCCCTTCGGTGGCTTTTTTTTTCTAGCACCCGAGATCTTATATCTTTGAGCCCTTTATAACTTTTGTGTGCCATATTTTTATTGAATAATTTTTATTAAACAGTGTTAATATGAGTGTAACTGTACTCTGTAATGTATGTTTGAAGTCTTTTGTGTAACTTTTTAATTTTGCAAAACAGTTAACCACAGCTCTGAGATCGCAGTAAGGATTCTAGTGTAAATGAAGATTGCGCTCGCAAAATCACGATTTCGCTCAACTTGTAATATTAGGACAAATAAAAAAGAGCGAAAACGATTACGAAAACCCTCGGAAAATCATTTGCGCTCCACTTGTAATGTAGCCCTATAAAAATTGCCATTTTCCCTTTTTATAGCACATGCGCCAGTACAATGCACTACTGCCATTTAACATTTTTTATTGCATTCTGGAACTAATGTGCGAAAGTATAAACAGATGGAATAATGCATTGCTATGGGTAGTCACATATGCACGAAATGAATATTCTAGTTATCACACTCAGTTCCAGTCCCTAAAAGCTTCTCTACATAAAGGAGATGTAATGGATGGGTTTCCAGACTGCTAAGTAATTGGTATCATTAGCGAGCAGGTGTGTGCTGCAGATAAACCCATAGCACATTGCTCTACCTCTTATGAAAGAGCAGGAGGATAAGAACACCTTTGTTGCAATGTGTGCCAATATAAGCAGGGCATTCAAAAACATACATTTCCATGCAAAATAAAAGTAGTGGGCATCATTATTTGCTATCATGATATGGCTGACTAAAATGTATGTGTATATATATATATATATATATATATATATACACACAAAATAAAATAGTCTTAGTTTGTGGAAGTCAAATACACACTAACCCATTGGCTTCCATGCCAGTAAGAGCTGCCGTTCATTGTGCCCAGGATTTCCCAGTTCTTTCAGATGAGCTTTGTTTTATCTTCTTGCAACAGCTGCCTCTCAATTTTCCAGTACCTTAATCAGCACTCAAATAATCAGCTGGGCATCAATTCAAGGTGAAAACTGGACATTCCATAGACAAAAGAATGCCAAAATACTAGTGCACTGATAGTCTATTCTTTTTATACTAATCTTATTTATAATAATTTGCATACATCATATATAGCTGTTAATAATTCTCTGGAACACTAATATATCTTCAATTATTTATGTACTAGTCCTAAAGCCCGTTCACACAGGCTATTTTTTGCAGTACAGCGGTCCCACTCCTTGCGCTCTCTCCCTCCCCCTCTCTTTTGCTCTCTCTCTCTCTCTCTCTCCCCCCTCTCTTTTGCGCTCTCTCTCTCCCCCTCTCTTTTGCACTCTCTTCTGCCCCCTCTCTTTTGCGCTCTCTCTCTCCCCCTCTCTTTTGCACTCTCTCTCTCCCCCTCTCTTTTGCACTCTCTCTCTCCCCCTCTCTTTTGCGAAAGATAATCCCTTTATTACCCATACCCCAGTTTTGCATAATCCACATGGTTATGTCAATATACATTTTACCTCTGTGATTACCTTGTATCTAAGCCTCTGCAGACTGTTATCTTTTTTTATATTAAGGTGAGTGTAGTTTCCTTTAAAATAATGAGGGGTTTATTTATTTATTTTTTCTGGGGGAGGAATGTTAGGATACTAAGCATCGTTACATTTGGTGGATTTTTATTGCCTGTTTTAGCTCACTTTTAGCCCTACATTGGCTATATATACATTTCAGCCACACCCTTCTGTGTCGAGCCTATAATCTCTCTATGCTTCTTTGTATAAAGGGTATCTACTTTGTAGATGGGTTTTACGGACTGCTGTCTTTTTCCCCTGTTCCCCTTGGGATCCCTTTTCCTCCAGGGAACCCTAAATTCAGTTCTTTTGACAGACTTGTAATTTAGCCAATCAGTGCTGGATTCCTAGGTAACTCCACGGGAGTGAGCACAATAGTATCTATATGGCACAGATGAACTAGCGCTGTCTAGCTGTAAAAAAATGACAAAAATGCACTGATATAAGAGGCAACCTTCAATGTCTAAGAAATTCGCATATGAGCCTACCTAGGGTTAGCTTTCAATAAAAAAAAAATACCATGAACACAACGCAAATTTGATTATGAAAGTAAACTGGAAAGTTGTTTAAAATTGCATGCCCTATCTGCCTATCTGAATCATGAACATTTAATTTTGACTAGACTGTCCGTTTAAGTTCTATGCGGGCATATAGGTCCAAGAGTAGCCTTCCCATATAACGGGAGGACTTTACATTGCAAAATGGAGGTTTTATATATGTTGGGTAATCTATTGTACAGACATTTCTTTATCCTTACATTGTTGATATTATATTGTATCAGGTATTTTATTTCAAAATGTCCTTATTTTGTTAAACCAACTATTGTCTGTACTTGATATCTCAAAATCTCAATAAAAAAATGTCAGTGAGAATCATAAGGCTATCTGACAAATTAATTACGCTTACACTTTTTTTGGAAATGTGGTCAGACTTGTAGAGCCTATGGGGAATATTTATCACGCTCCGTATGGAGCTTGATGCCCCTTGTTTCGACCGCTGCTCCATAACTTGTCCGCCTGATCTGAGGCCACGGACAGAAATCAACCTGATCAAATACAATCGTGTTTATTGACACCCCCTGCTAGCGGCCGATTGGCTGCAAATCTGCAGGGAGCGGCATTGCACCAGCAGTTCACCAGAAGTGCTGATGCAATGATAAATGCCGACAGCGTCTGCTGTCTGCATTTATTGATGTGCAGTGGACATAATACGTTACTTCATATCATGTCCGCTTGCACATTGATAAATATGCCCCTATGGCTCTTACTTACTGTCAAAATCTATGTTTAGCCAAATTGCACATTTCTATAAACGTAGTTATATAAATAAGCACATTAGGCTTTGCAGTATAAAGTAAACACAAATTAACAGAAAAGAAAAAATAAATATGCTGACATAATGTGTCCAAGCATAAAAAGCACATATGCATAAAAAAATTGCTGCGGCAGTTCTCAAGAGGTCATCTTTGTTCTCCTTTACAAGTTATTTTTACTTTTCACAAGATTAGTGTTGTTTTTTAAATGTTGGTTAAAATGGACTCTCAGGCCTGGGTTCAGCAAACAGGGACAGACATTTTCTCAGCTGACATTGAAACAGATGCTAATAATGTTTTCCAGTATTGACACACTTATACAATTTAGAGTGGCAGTTTCTGAGAGTTTGTTAATTTTGAATATAAACAAATATTACGAAGAGTGAAAACAAGATGGTTTTCATTACAACCAGCTGTAAATAGAGGTTTTGATGTTCTATTTCTTTAAACAAATCAAGTACCCTAAAGTACTTTTTTTTTTTGTACTACCCAATCCCTTATTGGACATACAGTCAATATACTGTGGGTGGTATTATGGTTTTTTTACAGGCAAAAGAGCTGATTTCTTTGGGGCATGCCCCGCAAAAAGCCCTTTTAAGGGCTGGTAAGGTAATAGAGCTGTTAACTATTTTAATTTAGATTAGGGTAGGGAATTTTTTTATTTTGGGGGGGCTTTGTTATTTTATTAGGGGGCTTAGAGTAGGTGTAATTAGCTTAAAATTCTTGTAATCTTTTTTTATTGTTTGCAATTTAGTGTTTGTTTGTTTTTGTAATTTAGTTTAGTTTATTTAATTGTATGTAATTGTAGTTAATTGATTGAATTAATTTATTGATAGTGTAGTGTTAGGTTTAATTGTAACTTAGGTTAGGATTTATTTTACAGGTAATTTTGTAATTATTTTAAATAGGTAGCTATTAAATAGTAAATAACTATTTAATAGCTATTGTACCTAGTTAAAATAAATACAAAGTTGCCTGTAAAATAAATATAAATCCTAAAATAGCTACAATATAATTATTCGTTATATTGTAGCTATATTAGGGTTTATTTTAAGGTAAGTATTTAGTTTTAAATAGGAAGACTTTAGTTAATAATATTTAATTTATTTCGTTAGATAAAAATTATATTTAACTTAGGGGGGTGTTAGGCTTAGACTTAGCTTTAGGGGTTAATACATTTATTAGAGTAGCGGCGAGGTCCGGTCAGCAGATTAGGGGTTAATACTTGAAGTTAGGTGTCGCCAATGTTAGGGAGGGCAGATTAGGGGTTAATACTATTTATTATAGGGTGTTTGAGGCAGGAGTGCGGCGGTTTAGGGGTTAATACATTTATTATAGTGGCGGCGAGGTCCGGTCAGAAGATTAGGGGTTAATAAGTGTAGATAAGGTAGCGGCGACGTTGGGGGGGGGGGGCAGATTAGAGGTTAATAAATATACTATAGGGGTTGGCGGTGTTGTGGGGAGCAGATTAGGGGTACATAGCTATAATGTAGGTTGCGGCGGTGTCCGGAGCAGCAGATTAGGGGTTAATAATATAATGCAGGGGTCAGCGATAGCGGGGGCGGCAGATTAGGGGTTAATAAGTGTAAGGTTAGGGGTGTTTAGACTCGGGGTTCATGTTAGGGTGTTAGGTGCAGACTTAGAAAGTGTTTCCCCATAGGAAACAATGGGGCTGCGTTGGGAGCTTAACGCTGCTTTTTTGCAGGTGTTAGGTTTTTTTCATCCCAAAATGCCCCATTGTTTCCTATGGGGGAATCGTGCACGAGCACGTTTTCCTAGCTTACCGCTACCGTAAACAACGCTGGTATTGAGAGTTGAAGTGGCGGTAAATATGCCTCTACGCTCCCTTTTTGGAGCCTAACGCAGCCCTTCAGAGAACTCTCAATACCAGCGTTATTTAAAAGGTGTGGGGGGAAACAAACACACGTAGCTAACGCACCCCTCTGGCCGCAAAACTCTAAATCTAGCCGAATGTAAGTGGGAATTAGATACAAGCATTTATAGAAATTGATTGCTACGTCCCATTTTTAGACATTGGAGTCTTGATCACACTTTTCCAGAAGGTTGATTTAACTGTGCGGGATATCACATATTAAAGTGATGGTAAACTCCCTTGTGAGTGCACATCAGATTAGTCATCCTCATTATATCAATATTAAACACGCTTATAAAAAAATTATTAATCATTTTTATAACATATTTGATACTCCGTCCCCTTTACTTCAGTACTGAAATCTAAGTGACGTGTATTGCGGTCCCACCCGCTCCACATGTTAGAGGATTTGCACACTCCCAACATAGAGCAAAATACCGCATGCGCACTCGTCTACATGACGTATACCAAGTAAACATTGAGTCATGAGATTCAATGTTTACTTGGTCTACGAAAAAGAAGTAATGAAATCAAGCAAAAAATATGTCCCCTAGAAAATGATCAAAATCAAAATAAAATAATTCAAAGCAGTACATTTTTAAACAATTATTGTAATCGATGGGATACTTTATTTGATAACGTTAGTAAGAAATGTTTAATCACTACTAAAATAACATTTTATATAAAATTAGTATAATTGCTAATAAATAGCAAACGTTATATAACTTATTTTTATCTCCCCTAGGTGTCACTTTGGCGTGCGGTGTTAAATGTGTGAAGCGATGCATGCGCTATAAACACATGAACGCGCAAAATAGTTACCGAATTGAAACACTCTTGATTGGAGGAGAGTATTGTAAAAACACAGCTATATTGCGCATGCTTATAGCCGGCACATAGAAGTAAGCCTGTCTAACGACAGGCTTACTTATTGGACATTACTGAAACATCCTGAATATGTGACCGCAGGGGGCTGGAGACGAATAGAATAAATAAATAAGGGTTGTTACAAATTTTTAATATACTTTTCTTTTAAATATTCTTTTATTGAGGTTTTGTGAAGAATATAATACACAATGATTGCCATACAACCGTAAAGATAACAATTCAAGTAAGTTAAAAAGACAGAACTAAATTAGACAGGTAATGGATTACAAGTTACAGGCAGCGCTTCAGAATCCTCCATTTTATTTGAACAATATCTAATTTGTAGGACTACATGATTGGTCACTTATGGATCACTTGGGAATGCACGGTGAAGAGTAAATGATAGTCCACCTGTGGCCACATTATGGCCTTATGACACCTTTTTTTTTCATTTATTTTAAAGCCAACAATGTGTCAGAAATACAGGATCAGCGCCTGCTACGCGGAACAATGATAAAGTTACAGAAAATATAGCAAAAAGTTATGAATGCATTCAAATTTAAAAAAAAAGTAAGACAGGCATATATTTGTAGTGTTACATCACATTGCTGGAGTTTTATATTTTATCTTAAAATGAAAAAAAAAAAAAAAAAAGAAAATAAATAAATAAATAATAATGATCCTGATACTGATACACATCCAGTGAATTGCATATACTGTGTAAGACTAGAAAACATCTCTTGTTTTTTTTTATGTCAAGGTATATGTGAGGTTAATAAATATATATTTTAATCATATATTTCAAGATTAATAAATCTGTATCTTTGATCAGATATTTCACTGATCAGTAAAAAAAAAAAAAAATAACTCATTGCATTCAGAAGAACTGAATTCAGACAGGTTTAGTTCTCCCCCACTTCCTCAATTGCACAGGAAACATTCCTGGCTAAAATATAGAACAAAGGGTTGTTTCTGGGAGATCTCACACACTCAATATGCTAAATTATGCAATTGTATAATTTAGCAAGGAACTTAAAATTAACACAGTTTCAGGAACCTCTGTATGATTGCCTGGGAACCAATGTTAAATGACAGCACTTTGATACATAAAACAGGACACAGGCCCATATATGGATTTCCTCCAAGGGAGATGCCGATCCGTCCGAAGAAATATGAGAACTGCAAGCATTTTTCAAAAGGAACTGGTAATTAGCACAGATTTGTTTGAGTGGCTCATGCTGTGTGGCTGATAACACCAGAATACACGTGACACAGACATTGTGTCTGGGGTTAGGATAACAGAGAAAGCACATGACTTACATTATGATTTCAAAATAACTATTTAGATTTCAAATAAAATATAATTCCAGGAAAATATATATATTTTAATGGATATGAGATGTATATTTATGTGATATCAAATATTAACATCTAAATATATATATATGGAAAGTAAAAGATTGAATGATATATATATATATATATATATATATATATATATATATATATATATATATATATATATATATATATATATATATATATATATATATATATATATATATATATATATATATATGTATATTTTGAAGGCATGAATATCTTAGCCTCTGTGTTTTTAAGAATATAAATAAATATTTGTGGACCTAAAAGTAAATGATTAATGATACTTAATCTTGTTTCATATGGACCATGGACATATGAATGCCTGGATCATTTCTAATAATTATTTCTATTTTTATTGCAGACAACCATTGGTCATGAGCATCAATCTATGCACTTAGAAAGAGATGGAATGTCTGCATGAAATGAAATAAGTCATATCATATGAACGTGCAATAAATGTTTATAAAGTTTTAAATACATCTCTTAAAATATAGTGAGATGAAGATATGGAAGTTACTTTGATGTGATATGACTATGAAATATAAATTTTCTGTTAGGCTAAATGAAATATAAATTATTTTAATATAATGTTAGATGTATTTGATGTTTCATATCAAAATGATCGGAAAATTCATAAAACCCTACCCTATCTAAAACAAATATTATAAATAATTGCTATAGAAAGGTATGGTCTGATTAAATAATCATTTTATGAAAATAATTAAGTTGTTAAAAATGTTCAGAAATGTTGTGCGTGTATTGCTGTGTTGTATGTCCGCTGCCACCTGGTGTTATGTTGCGAGAACTACAGCCAGAAGGTTCTTTCTGGCTGTTAAAAATGAAATTTCCAAGGGCCAATCCGTTTAGACTTCCCAGGTAACCAATGGGAAGGTCAGCTCCCGTAGTGCCACCCACATGATGTCATCAATGATTGAAAACATATATAAGTAAGCAAGAGAGAGATAGAAAAAAAAAGGCTGTTTTAACTTTGGATGATATCTGCTGCTGGGCATTTTGAAACCAGTCTAAACAAGCTGACTACCTCCTTCTCATTGATTGCAAAAATTACTTATCTGTCTTCTGAGATGAAACAAGAAATTTCTGGTAACTGAATTATCGATTTTGATCATTTTGGTAAAGTATAAAAAAAGGGCTGCTAATTACATGTGATATTTTAAAGTCACTGCAATTTAAATTACAGTTAATAGATTTAAAGAGCAGGTTATACTTTTAAACTGTGTGTCATTGTTTAGATATAGATAGTTCTTAGCTGGCCTGTTTGTATGCAAAAACAATTTAAAATAAGTATTCATTGTTGCTGGGTCTGGCAGAGTCAGAGAAATAAATTGTATTTTAAATTGGTAGTCATAGCCTATATATTGTTTAAATCTGTATCTGATTTTCTAAGTAAATCATCTGTGCAAGTTCTGATATTGTAAGTTAATTCTGTATTAGGATAAATTGCAGTTAAATATCAGAATATATATATATATATATATTATCCTATTGTATTGCTTGGATTTTAAAAGATTTGTAAATAAGGTTGGTTTTTAAAGATAAGCGTGTATGAACTTTGCATAACATATTTAAATAGTTTTCAAGTGCATATAATATTATTTCATTTCCTTTTATTGCAAATATATTTCAATATGTTTATGGATATTAGCTAAATAAAAGAATTCAGATATTTATATTAATTGTATATTAGGTGCATGTTAATTAAGGGTTTCTATTTTTAAGGAAAATTATTATTTGTATTGGTTATAACCCTGCCATAAGCTGATATATTATTTGGATAGCACTACTAAGATTTTCATAAATATACTGACATATAGCTTAAATACTTAAACCTTAAGAAATTCAACAAAATCATACTATTTTGTACTATGCTAGATATATATAAACAACACATTAATAATTGTATAAATCATAACATTCTCTCACTGGATTGATCCATAATCTATAAATAGACACTGATTCACAACACCTTGAATAGCTGTCTCCCCTTTAATAATATTCGCCTAGATTACGAGTTTTGCGGTAACAGGGGTGTGTTGCTAACAACCATTTTTTTTTCACCGCTCCCTTAAGACAACGCTGGTATTACATGTTTTTTTAAACCCGGCATTAGCCGCAAAAAGGTGAGCGTAGAGCAAAATTTAGCTCCACATCTCACCTCAATACTAGCTTTGCTTACGGTAGCGGTAAGCTGGCTAAACGTGCTTGTGCACGATTTCCCCATAGGAAACAATGGGGCTGAGCCGGCTGAAAAAAATCTAACACCTGCAAAAAAGCAGCATTCAGCTCCTAACGCAGCCCCAATGATTCCTATAGGGAAAGGAATTTTAAGTCTACACCTAACACCCTAACATGAACCCGAGTCTAAAAACCCTTAATCTTACACTTATTAACCCCTAATCTGCCGTCCCCGACATCGTCGCCACCTACATTATAATTATTAACACCTACTCTGCCGTTCCGGACATCCGCCACCTACATTATCCCTATGAACCCCTAATCTGCTGCCCCCAACATCGCCGAACCCTACATTATATTTATTAACCCCTAATCTGCCCCCCCCCAACGTCACCGCAACCTAATTATACTTATTAACCCCTAATCTGCCGCCGCCAACGTCGCCGCCACTATAGTAAAGGTTATTAACCCCTAAATCTAAGTCTAACCCTAACACCCCCTAACTTAAATATAATTTAAATAAATCTAAATAAAATTACTACAATTGGAACAGCCAATAGAATGCAAGCTCAATCCTATTGGCTGATTGGATCAGCCAATAGGATTGAACTTCAATCCTATTGGCTGATTGGATCAGCCAATAGGATTTTTCCTGCCTTAATTCCGATTGGTTGATAGAATCCTATCAGCCAATCGGAATTCAAGGGACGCCATCTTGGATGACGTCATTTAAAGGAACCTTCATTCTTCACTTGGACTTCGTTTGAAGAGGATGCTCCGCGTCGGCTGGATTGAAGATGGACCTGCTCCGCTCCGGATGGATGAAGATAGAAGATGCCGTCTGGATGAAGACTTCTGCCGCTTGGAGGACCTCTTCTATCCGGATCGGATGAAGACTTCTGCCCCTCTGGAGGTCCACTTGTGCCCGGCTGGGTGAAGGCATCTCAAGGTAGGGTGATCTTCAAGGGGGTAGTGTTAGGTTTTTTTAAGGGGGGATTGAGTGGGTTTTAGAGTAGGGTTGGGTGTGTGGGTGGTGGGTTTTAATGTTGGGGGGTATTGTGTTTTTTTTTACAGGTAAAAGAGCTGATTACTTTGGGGCAATGCCCCTCAAAAGGCCCTTTTAAGGGCTATTTGTAATTTAGTATAGGGAAGGGGAATTTTATTATTTTGGGGGGCTTTTTTATTTTATTAGGGGGATTAGATTAGGTGTAATTATTTTAAAAAAAATTTAATTATTTTTTTATTTTCTGTAATTTAGTGTTTGTTGTTTTTTGTACCTTAGTTTATTTAATTTAATTGTATTTAATTGTAGGTAATTTAGTAAATTAATTTAATGATATTGTAGTGTTAGGTGTAATTGTAACTTAGGTTAGGATTTATTTTACAGGTACATTTGTACTTATTTTAACTAGGTAGTTATTAAATATTTAATAACTATTTAATAACTATTGTACCTACTTAAAAAAATACAGAGTTGCCTGTAAAATAAATATAAACCCTAAGATAGATACAAATGTAACTATTAGTTATATTGTAGCTAGCTTAGGGTTTATTTTATAGGTAAGTATTTAGTTTTAAATTGGATTAATTTATTTAATTGTAGTAATTTAATTTTGTTTTATTTAAATTATATTTAAGTTAGGGGGGTTAGACTTAGGGTTAGACTTAGGTTTAGGGGTTAATAAATTTAATATAGTAGCGGCGACGTTGGGGGCGGCAGATTAGGGGTTAATAAATGTAGATAGGTGACCAGCAATGTTAGGGACGGCAGATTAGGGGTTAATAATATTTAACTAGTGTTTGTGAGGCGGGAGTGCGGCGGTTTAGGGGTTAATATATTTATTACAGTGGCGGCAATGTCCGGTCGGCAGATTAGGGGTAAAAAACTTTATTTAAGTGTTTGCGATGTGGGGGGGGGGGCTCGGTTTAGGGGTTAATAAGTAGTTTATGGGTGTTTGTGTACTTTGTAGCACTTTAGTTAAGAGTTTTATGTTACGGCGTTAGCCCATAAAACTCTTAACTACTGACTTTTAAATGCGGTAGGAGTCTTGACAGGAGAGGGTCTACTCACTTCTTCCAAGTCTCGTAATACCGGCTTTAGGCAAATCCCATTAAAAAGATAGGATACGCAATTGACGTAAGGGGATTTGCGGTAAGCTCAAGTCGCGGAAGAAAAGTGTGCGGTACACCTGTACCTGCCTGACTTGTAATACCAGCGGGCGTTAAAAAGCAGCGTTGGGACCTCTCAATGCTTCTTTTAAGGCTAACGCAAGACTCGTAATCTAGCTGATAATGTTTTAAAAATAAATAAAAAAGAAATAAAAAAGAAATTGAGTCCCTGCTCACCTCTCACCCCTCTTGTGTCAATTAACCCATTGAATTGGGAGATACCCCTCCATAATTAATGTATAAAAACCACCAGATTTACATAAAGGATAAATAATCTGAAGCTGTATTGCAAGAGAGAATGACTCAATTAATTTTAACCATTTCTCAAAAAAATCTTTAAATTGTTTCTTATTATTTGACTCCACCTGATATTGTTCTACTATCATTTGTAGGTACATTTTTGTACAAATTCGGCAATACTAGGGGGTTTATCTGCCTTCCAGTATAACAGTATTACATTTCTTGCCACCATTATGGAAGTATTAATAAAAGATTGATCCTTTTTTAGATCTTGAATTCTTGCATAAAACAAAAAAATAATAATTTTTGGAGAAAGTATTAAGTTATGATGGATACATTTATTTATCCAATAATTAACTCTATTCCAAAACCTTCTAATTTCTGGGCAGAACCAGAAACAGTGCATCAAATCTGCATTCGGATATGTACAATGAAAACATCTACCTAAACATT
Organism: Bombina bombina; assembly: GCF_027579735.1. Classification (NCBI taxonomy): domain Eukaryota; kingdom Metazoa; phylum Chordata; class Amphibia; order Anura; family Bombinatoridae; genus Bombina; species Bombina bombina. Next base: position 399,913,358 of record NC_069500.1, on the reverse strand, counting down.
TTTTGTCCCATTTAGCAAGAGTTACTGGAGAAATATAGGAAAGATGTCATAATTTGCTAGGGGACTCTTTCCATAACGTATTCTTGTGACCTACTAGTTGAATACTTTTTTGAATATCATATATTTCTAACTCTCCTAGCAGCCTTTGCCACCTAGAAAGGGACAATTCTAAATATAAATCTCCCTCTCTTAACATGATCGTTTTGTACCAATTTAATTGTAATTGAATAACATCCACTCCTAAACAGATGAATCACATTTTCAACTATTCCTAAATCCCAACTGTTATTAGATTCTGACCTGATTTGCTGGAGAAAATGTCTAATTTGTAGATACGCATAGAAGTGGTGTTTTGGGAGATCAAATTCCCTTCTAATTTGGTCAAAAGTCTTAATAATTTGTGTGTCTGTGTCAAATAATTGGGCAACATACTTAAATCCCCGTAAATACCAACCTTGGAAAATTCCAGGATTAAGACCAGGAATAAACTCAGGATTCCCTAGAATAGATAAATATCTAGAAAAAACATATTTTATCTTAAGTTCCACACAAAATTTCTGCCAGGCTATCACCACGTTCTTAATGACACTCAAATTATGAATGTTTGATGGCATTTTGCTTGGAGTTATGTGTAGAATAGTTTTTAATGTAAATGGTTTAATCATTCCCTCCTCTTTTTCCGAGAAGGAAAAATGATGAGTTTCCGTTATCCAATCTGCTGCAATCTTGACCATGGTAACCCAGTTATAGAATTTGATATTTGGTAACCCAAATCCTCCAAAATCCCTGTCTAATTCTAGAAACCGAATAGAGAGGCGTGCCTTCCTCTTCCCCCATAACAACCCTGTACATAGTTTCTTAAATTGTCTTAAATCTATACTTTTAATAAATATTGGAAGATTTTGTTATAAGTATAAAAGGCGCGGAAATAAGAAAACTTTCAACAATACAATTTTTGCTGACAGGGAAATTGGAAGTTACTTCCATTTATCCATCATAATCTTAGCTTCCCCCAAAAAATTAGTGAAGTTTAATGAGTACCAATTAGCAGGGTTATCAGATAAATAGATCCCCAGATATTTAATTTTTTTTTCTACTATTTGGAAGGGGGCCTTTCTTAAACTATCTTTCTTTTTATTAATCCATAACAGTTCAGATTTATTTTGATTAACTTTATAGCCTGAGAACATACTAAATTAATGTATTATTTCTAAAACAAGAGGTATGCTAAACTTAGTTTGATACAAGAATAATAAAAGGTCATCCATCTATAAAGAAAGGACCAATTTGTTACCCCCGATAGTAATACCTTCTAGTTTTTGTCTAAGACGTATGGCTAATGGCTCAATTGATAAGTTGAAAAGAAGCGGCGAAAGCGGGCACCCCTGTCTTGTGCCTCTGGCCAACATTATCTTAGGAGACATTAATTAAAAGATATGAACACGGAATTTTATATAATAATTTTACAAAATTGAGAAAGCCACCTGTCAAACCAAACTGGGTTAAAGATGTAAATAAATTATTCCAATCTATTTAATCAAAAGCTTTCTCCGCATCCAATGTCAATACCGCCATATCTGATTTAAGAGGTTTCTGGCCATTTTTAGCCCTATTTTAAAAATAATCCAAAGTTAACAATACATTTTGTATATTTTTAGTTACACTTCTACCTGTCATAAACCCTGTTTGATCTATATGTATTAATACATTCATACAATTCTTAAGTCTATCTGCAACTATAGAAGTTAATAGCTTATAGTCATTATTCATTAATGAGATAGGGCGATATGCACTGGGCTGCTCTGGGTCTTTATCTTTTTTATGTATAAGAGTAATGACTGAAGTAGTGAAATACATTGAATCCATCTGATTGTTAGTATAGTATTTAAAAATTCTGCTGGTATCTGATCTGGCCCAGGTGCTTTATTCATTTTGGACTTCTCTATGGCTGCAACAACTTCTTCTACAGAAATTGGCTGGCTAAAAGGGACTGTGAAGCCAAAATTTTTCTTTTGTGATTCAGATAGAGCATGTCATTTTAAGCAACTTTCTAATTTACTCCTATTAGCAATTTTTCTTCGTTCTCTTGTTATCTTTATTTGAAAAAGAAGGCATCTAAGTTTTTTTTTTGGGTTCAGAACTCTGGATAGCACTTTTTTATTGGTGGGTGAATTTATCCACCAATCAGCAAGGACAACCCAGGTTTTTCACCAAAAATGGGCCGGCATCTAAACTTACATTCTTGCATTTCAAATAAAGATACCAAGAGAATGAAGAAAATTTGATAATAGGAGTAAATTAGAAAGTTGCTTAAAATGTCATGCTCTATCTGAATCACGAAAGAAAAAATTTGGGTTCAGTGTCCCTTTAAGTCTTGAAGTTGATATGGGGATAATTTAGGAAGAGAAATTTTACTCCAGAAAGATTTCTTAACAGTATCATTAATTTCCTGTGCCGAGTATATCTCTTGATAATATTCATATCATGTTTTTCTAATGTCTTGTGAAGAGGTATATCTTATATCTTTATTTTCTGAATACTAGCTATGCTTTTACCATCTTTCCCTGTTTTAATTAATTTGGCCAAAAACTTGGCAGACCTACCATGGTAACTCGTAAAAAATGCCTTTGTTTTAAGATCTTCTTTCTGCCCCTTCTGTATAAGAAACATATCTCTTTCTACTTAAGCTTTTTTGTACTTTTCCCAGGTATTAACATTAGGGTTAACTATATAAGCCTTGTAGGCATTTCTCAGCTGATTGGTTAATTGAAGGGCCCTAGCAATTACTTTTTTTTCCATTTGACCAAATATGCCCTTATCTCACCACGTAGGACCGCTTTTGCCGCTTCCCAAAAAGTCTCTATTTTATCCACATATGTCCTATTATTAGTACAATATTCTGTCCAAGAATTTATTAAAAAAGTATTAAACTCATTATCCTGTATAAGATGTTTAGGAAAGAAAAACATATTTTGGGAAGACTGCCTTCTAACCCCATCTACCTCTAACATTATTATTGCGTGATCTGATATAACAATATCCTGAATAGTAGGATTTAGTTCTAGCTTAATCATATTATCACATATCAAAAAAAGGTCAATTCATGACATTGTCCTGTGGGTTTTGGATTTGCATGAGAATGCCTTTATACCTGGATTTTTAATTATCCAGATATCCTGTAAATTTAGTTTATTCATAAAGTTCTTAAAAGTTTTCTTTTCTCTATTCGTATCCTGTGGGTTAGTTTCTAACCTAATTCTATCTATCTCTGGACATATGGTCATATTAAAATCTCCTGCGATTATTAAATTTTTATTGAAATATGTAAAAAATTTAATATATAAAACATCCCAGAAATCCGCCTCTATGTAGTTTGGGCCATAGACATTACATAAAACATACCTTATGCCATTACACTCCAGCTCAATTATAATATATCTGCCATTTTTATCATAGTCCTGTGATATAATAGTGTAATCCAAAGCTTTGGAGAATAAGAAAGCAACCCCTCTCTTATGTGTCCGACACGGGGTGGCTGTAACATCCCCCACCCATTTACACTTTAACTTGGGGATTTCTTTTTCCTTTAAATGGGTTTCTTGTAAGAAAACCACGGCAAGTTTATATTGTTTAAGCTGTTTTAAAATAATACAAACAACGAGTGGAGGTGGCGCCTACGGGTGTCTAACTGTATATTAAGAATACTTAATTAAGCATAGACTATTTATCAGTATAAATATTTATATCAGTATAAAAAATGGGGTAAATATATCTGGAAATATGACAGTGAAAAATAAAAAAAAAAATATAAAAATGTACAGGCAAATTGCTATATTAAAAATATATACAAATTTATTAGATTATTCTAAAACATTTTTTTCATAACAGATTAATTAGTGAAATAATCCCCAAATGCTAGAACACCGGTGTTGTACTAAAATACTTTAAAATCACATGCAATACTAATGCCAATACACTTGCAATCAGTTAAGACTCTAAAATGGTGGATTACTAAAGCTGACCTTTCTAGATCGCTCTGGTGAGTAGATAAGTTACATTCAATTGAATTTTAACAGATGACTGGTAATTAGTCCCACAATAAATTGATCACTGCAGGGGTAAGCCAAGTCTATACATTTAGGTCGGTTCTTGCAATTCAGGTATCAACCACAGTGGTGTTATAAAACTTAGTTGAAGATGTAAGTCTTCTTAGATATTGAATACAAATGTGTCTAACAAAAGATGAGCTTCAAGCGGTGTCTCACACTAACCCAATGAATCAGCTGTGGGGGCGGAGTCTCTATTTCTGCCGCTTGTATTTGATACAATCAGATGGAACAAAATGTTTTAAAATAATACTCCTTTTAGCTGGGGAGGTAATCCCCCCAACATTCCATGAAAGAAAATTCAACATCTTTTTTTACTAGCTAAAACACACTTCAAGCGAAGGTAAGCAGGGAAAAAAACAAACAAACAAACAAGCAAACATAGAACAAAAAACAAGAACAGGATAAACCCCATCTCTAACAAAACACAATCATGTAATGCTTTTTTGTACCTCAAATTGCTGTTACCTTAACTTGCGAAATCCTTAATGTAATCTTTTGCTTCTTGGGGATTATTTAAAATATGATTTACACCATTTACATTTAAATATATCTTTGCCGGGTACATCAATCTTGCCTGTATACCTTTTTTTAATAATATTGAACAATATGGGGCCATTTATCTTCGTTTGAGAGAAGTTTCTAGAGAAAAATCCTGAAATAAAAGAATCTTGTCTAGGCCTCGCATAAGTGGGTTCGCCTTCCTATATTGAGTCATCAGTGTGACTTTGTCCTGGAAACAAAGGTACTTTACCATTACTGGTCTGGGCCTGGGGGTACCATCAGGGCCAGGCCTAGCTATACCCAGCCTGTTCTGAAGGCCGATTAATTGAGGCAATTCTACTGAAGCAAAATGTACTAATCCATGGTGTTGAATAGATTCAGGTAAACCTATAATCTTTACATTGTTCCTACGGGAACGATCCTCTAAGTCCTCTAGCCGACTTTGTAATGTTTTAATTAAATCCCCCTGATTTTTACCTACTGACTCTTGTATCCCCGTCTGGTCTTCCAGATCCGAGACCCTTGACTCTACCTCAGAGAGCCTTGATGCAAATTGTCTTACTTCCCCAGTAAGTCCTGAGATTTCAGTTTTAAGAATAATAAATTGGGGCATGAACAACTCTGCAATCTGATTGATTAAACTCTGTTTATCTAGGCTCAGAGAAGCTGGTGACTGAATTTATATGCTATTTTCCATATCGCTAATCTTAGCTTTCTTCTCCCTTTGTTTTACTGGCATAACTGGCGATTTGGTTTTACCTTGTGTAACAAACCTATCCATAGAAAAAAAGAAAAACAAAAGCAAAAAAAAAAAGGGAACCCCTAAACGTGTAGAAGAATAAAAAGACAAAAAAACAAAACAAACTGAGGACAGAAACAAAACTGTGTTAATACTCACAAAATATCTATGTAGATATAGAAAGGAAAAAACCTTTCTAGGAATAATTAGTAATAATGTGATATATCATGCATTGGTGTATAAACTAATACCGGTACGTGTAGTGATAATCTCTGTAATGCTTATGGTTAACAGGGAGTAAATTACCTCCTAAGTGTGGTGCAAACTGAGTGATTTTTATACTTTATGGCTATTAAACAAAATTAATACCTCCTAAGTGTAGTGCAAATAAACACCAAAACGCCAGCTGATAAATAATAGTCTTAAGGGAACTAGACTAAAATATGTAAATCTATAGTTATTGTGAATTTAAACAATATTTATAACATATATGACCCATTACCTAGTGTATAACAGATATTAATTCTCAAAGATGACCAGAGTGGGGGCAAGATACCCCCTAAAATAAAATTTACACTGTTGTCCTGGTTGTAAGGTTCACTTAAACTATCAGAGGTCCTCAGGGACCAGCATAGAATGGTTTCCAGACAGATTTATTATCTTAAGGGTCCAACTGTCTGGTTCAGGATAGTCCCCTTTAATTTTTTCTTGAAGCAGCAAATTCACAGAAAAAAAAATGATGTTTTGTATTAGGATACTTTATATTATCCAGTATAGACCACAGGAAAACAATTAAACAGTCTCGCCAATATCATAGGCCAAATACTTGCCGTTCAGGTGCAGATTTATGGGTCTAGCTGTCTGGTTCAGGATAGTCCCCTTTAATTTTCTTCTATTCAGGTACAGATTTAGTGCTCCTGCAGCTTAGGCACTCATTTCTGGTGCCCTTATTATATGATATGTCAAACTGTACCCTTTAGTGTCTCTGTACTCCAACTTTGGAAGGAATGGTATGTGATCTACGGTTAAAATTACCGCCTTCTGTTCCAAACAACTCAGGGACTTCTCTGGGTCTTAAAGGCTTCACTGCCTTTGCATACGGCAGTTTTACAGTAACCAAGGTGGATCCAGTTAAGGTTTTCTCTCACCGCTCCGTCTCTCTGACTAGCTGGAACGGGTCTCTCCGTATGCAGCTCTGAGTAGCCTCACCGGGTGTGGAGTACCCTTTGTGGTTCCTTGCCGGTTCATAGACTTCCTTGGTCTCCACTCATCCAGACCGCCCCTTCCACTTATATAGTGGCTCTCAGACTTCTCCGTCTATGGTTGCGGTAAATCCCTCTTCTGGGCACACGAGATCCGTCTCACGGAACACTTTTACCACCAGCCATTTCAATTTTAGCTTTAGGTATACCTCCAGGAAGCAGGAAAAAACCCTCTTTTTAGTATGAACTAGACAGGGTTTCAGGCCTTAGCGACTAGGCTGTATTCTCCTGCTGTGAGGCTTCCGACTCGCCTGTCTTTACATCCCAACTTAGGTTCTCACTTCCCAACACAGGAGTCTCGGTGTGGAGGGCTGAGGTGGCACAACTTCGTCCAAGAACTATCAGACATTACGCTCGCACCGCTTGTAGTAGTGTAATGAAGTTATAACTGGCATCTAGTAGCAAAATAGTAGGAGAGGTTTTCTTGTTTTCTTGATGGGGAGGAGTATTTTTTTTTTGTGATAAAATCTTAACGCTTACTACCAGACCACTGTTTATTAAAAGCAAACTATTGGGCAGTATAACCTACTATTAGATTCAGATATACCTCCACAATAGCACTCATATCAACTCATAGGATCAATAGTCTTATTAATTTAAAGGCATAAGGTTGCTTTCCCGGCAACACCAGGTAGCTTATATGCGGACCCCCCCTCATATACGCAGAATGGGGATGGCGTACCCCTGAATTCTCTGTGTCATCTGGGAAGGTGTTTAATTTTCTTAATTTTCATAATTGTTGTTTGGTTAAGGAGTTCTTATGTGTGTATTGTCTTTGTATTCTGTTAATTTTGTTTTGCTAGTACTTATTCTCCTGTAGTAAGAGTAACTATCTTTAAGTGTCTAATGTAAGTAATATTTTGATATGTCATGTGCTCTGACACCTAATGTATTAGAAGACACTTCCACCACAATATAACTTGGCTTACATATATATACTCAATACTTATATGGATCTCATCTTACCCCCCTTTAAACCGTGTTTATTAACCCTTTAAGGACACAGCTTTCTGTTTGTTCAATTGTTTTATGACGGAAAAATTCCGTCATATGTCCTAAAGAGGTTAATACCAATCCTCACTTATAAATAACCATATTATATCAGGTCTTATCCCACAAGAACTAGCCCATCTCTACAAAATGTTTATGTATGAGGCCTGCAAGCACTCTCAGGATTGTACCTTAACCTAATACTTAACCTGATACCTTAACCTAATACTTACACAGTATTGCAATTCACGGTGAACCTAAAACTCTAAATAAGTGGAGGTTTTCCACATTAGCTTCAAAGGGGGATATATATATATACTCTCCGTGATAGAAGGTACTAGTTTACTTTATTTTAGTTTATTATTGTTTAGTTGTGCTATGTTAGTGCTTAGTTTGGGTTTTATTTAGTTTAGTTTAGTTTTGATGATACTATAAAATTTAGGGACATGGGTGCAACATAAGGAAATGCCTGAATAAGCTATATGTACCTCTAAATGCATAAGTGTCTTTCATCTTTCTCAAAAGTACGCGAATACTGTATATCGATGCTTATAATGTAGCATTTAACCTAGAACTCTGATTGTAACTAGACATGTGCACCGCTAAAAAATTCGGTTCGTTTTCGGTTCGGATCGATTCGGACTTTTCGAATTTCGTTTCGGATCGAATCGGATTCGGCAAAATTTGAATAAATTTGTTTCGGATTTATTCGGATCTCAATAAATTCGTTTTGGATTTATTCGGATTCGGCTGAATTCGGTTCTATTCCGTTCCGAAATTCGGTATGTTTTTAGTACAATAACACCCATTTAGTACACTAAGTCACTAACACCCATAAACTACCTATGAACCACTAAACCGAGGCCCCCCCACATCGCAAACCCTATAATAACATTATTTAACCCCTAATCTGCCGATCGGATATCGCCGCAACCTATATTATAGCTATTAACCCCTAATCTGCTGTCCCTAACACCGCCGACCCCTACATTATAGTTATTAACCCCTAATCTGCCCCCCCCAATGTCGCCGCAATCTAACTACAAGTATTAACCCCTAATCTGCCGACCCGATATCGCCGCCGCCTACATTATAGCTATTAACCCCTAATCTGCTGTCCCTAACACCGCCGACCCCTACATTATAGTTATTAACCCCTAATCTGCCTCCCCCAACGTCGCCGCAATCTAACTACAAGTATTAACCCCTAATCTGCCGACCCGATATCGCCGCCGCCTACATTATAACTATTAACCCCTAATCTGCTGTCCCTAACACCGCCGACCCCTACATTATAGTTATTAACCCCTAATCTGCCCCCCCAACATCGCCGCAATCTAACTACAAGTATTAACCCCTAATCTGCCGACATGATATCGCCGCCGCCTACATTATAGCTATTAACCCCTAATCTGCTGTCCCTAACACCGCCGACCCCTACATTATAGTTATTAACCCCTAATCTGCCTCCCCCCAACGTCGCCACAATCTAACTACAAGTATTAACCCCTAATCTGCCGACCGCAAATCGCCGCCACTATAATAAATGTATTAACCCCTAAACCGCCGCACTCCCGCCTCGCAAACACTATAATACATTTTATTAACCCCTAATCTGCCCTCCCTAACATCGCCGCCACCTACCTACAATTATTAACCCCTAATCTCCCGCCCCCAACGTCGCCGCTACTATAATAAGGTTATTAACCCCTAAACCTAAGTCTAACCCTAACACTAACACCCCCTAACTTAAATATAATTTAAATAAAACGAAATAAAACGAAATAAGTTTACTATAGTTAACTAATAGTTACATTGTAGCTATTTTAGGATTTATTTTTATTTTACAGGCAACTTTGTATTTATTTTAACTAGGTACAATAGTTATTAAATAGTTAATAACTATTTAATAACTACCTAGCTAAAATAAATACAAATTTACCTGTAAAATAAATCCTAACCTAAGTTACACTAACACCTACACTATCATTAAATTAACTAAATAAATGAATCATATTTAAAACAAAATACTTACCTGTAAAATAAACCCTAATATAGCTGCAATATAACTAATAGTTACATTGTAGCTATTTTAGCATTTATATTTATTTTACAGGCAACTTTGTATTTATTTTAACTAGGTACAAAAGCTATTAAATAGTTATTGACTAATTAATAGCTACCTAGTTAAAATAATTACAAAATTACCTGTAAAATAAATCCTAACCTAAGTTACAATTAAACCTAACACTACACTGTCATTAAATAAATTAACTACAAGTACCTACAATTATCTACAATTAAATAAACTAAAGTACAAAACCCCCCCACTAAATTACAAAAAAAAACAAACACTAAATTACAAAAAATAAAAAAATATTACAAGAATTTTAAACTAATTACACCTAATCTAAGCCCCCTAATAAAATAACAAAGCCCCCCAAAATAAAAAAAATGCCCTACCCTATACTAAATTACAAAAGTTAACAGCTCTATTACCTTACCAGCCCTGAACAGGGCCCTTTGCGGGGCATGCCCCAAAGAAAACAGCTCTTTTGCCTGTAAAAAAAAAACACAATCCCCCCCCACATTACAACCCACCACCCACATACCCCTACTCTAACCCAAACCCCCCTTAAATAAACCTAACACTACCCCCCTGAAGATCTCCCTACCTTGAGTCGTGTTCACCCAGCCGGGCCGAAGTCTTCATCCGATGGGGCAGAAGAGGACATCCAGACCGGCAGAAGTCTTCATCCAAGCGGGGCAAGAAGAGGTCTTCCATCCATCATACAAGTACCAAAATACAAACAAACACTAAATTACAAAAAATAATAAAATATTACAATAATTTTAAACTAATTACACCTAATCTAAGCCCCCTACTAGCTATTAATATAGCTTCAATATAACTAATAGTTACATTGTAGCTATTTTAGGATTTATATTAATTTTACAGGCAACTTTGTATTTATTTTAACTAGGTACAATAGCTATTAAATAGTTAATAACTATTTAATAACTACCTAGCTAAAATAAATACAAATTTACCTGTAAAATAAATCATAACCTAAGTTACAATTACACCTAACACTACACTATCATTAAATTAACTAAATAAATGAATCCTATATAAAACTAAAGACTTACCTGTAAAATAAACCCTAATATAGCTGCAATATAACTAATAGTTACATTGTAGCTATTTTAGCATTTATATTTATTGTACAGGCAACTTTGTATTTATTTTAACTAGGTTCAATAGCTATTAAATAGATATTGACTATTTAATAGCTACCTAGTTAAAATAATTACAAAATTACCTGTAAAATAAATCCTAACCTAAGTTACAATTAAACCTAACACTACACTATCATTAAATAAATTAACTACAAGTACCTACAATTAAATACAATTAAAAAACTAAACTAAAGTACAAAACCCCCCCCACTAAATTACAAAAAATAAAAAAATATTACAAGAATTTTAAACTAATTACACCTAATCTAAGCCCCCTAATAAAATAACAAAGCCCCCCAAAATAAAAAAAATGCCCTACCCTATACTAAATTACAAAAGTTAACAGCTCTATTACCGTACCAGCCCTGAACAGGGCCTTTTGCGGGGCATGCCCCAAAGAAAACAGCTCTTTTGCCTGTAAAAAAAAACACAATACCCCCCCCCCACATTACAACCCACCACCCACATACCCCTACTCTAACCCAAACCCCCCTTAAATAAACCTAACACTACCCCCCTGAAGATCTCCCTACCTTGAGTCGTGTTCACCCAGCCGGGCCGAAGTCTTCATCCGATGGGGCAGAAGAGGACATCCAGACCGGCAGAAGTCTTCATCCAAGCGGGGCAAGAAGAGGTCTTCCATCCATCAGAAAAGTACAAAAAAACAAACAAACACTAAATTAGCAAGAATAATAAAATATTACAATAATTTTAAACTAATTACACCTAATCTAAGCCCCCTACTAGCTATTAATATAGCTTCAATATAACTAATAGTTACATTGTAGCTATTTTAGGATTTATATTTATTTTACAGGCAACTTTGTATTTATTTTAACTAGGTACAATAGCTATTAAATAGTTAATAACTACCTAGCTAAAATAAATACAAATTTACTTGTAAAATAAACCCTAACCTAAGTTACAATTACACCTAACACTACACTGTCATTAAATTAACTAAATAAATTAATCCTATATAAAACTAAATACTTACCTGTAAAATAAACCCTAATATAGCTACAATATAACTAATAGTTACATTGTAGCTATTTTAGCATTTATATTTATTTTACAGGCAACTTTGTATTTATTTTAACTAGGTACAATAGCTATTAAATAGATATTTACTGTTTAATAGCTACCTAGTTAAAATAATTACAAAATTACCTGTAAAATAAATCCTAACCTAAGTTACTATTAAACCTAACACTACACTATCATTAAATAAATTAACTACAAGTACCTACAATTAAATACAATGAAATAAACTAAACTAAAGTACAAAAAAAACAAACACTAAATTACAAAAAATAAAAAAAATTACAAGAATTTTAAACTAATTACACCTAATCTAAGCCCCCTAATAAAATAACAAAGCCCCCCAAAATAAAAAAATGCCCTACCCTATACTAAATTACAAAAGTAATCAGCTCTATTACCTTACCAGCCCTTAAAAGGGCCTTTTGCGGGGGCATGCCCCAAAGAAAACAGCTCTTTTGCCTGTAAAAAAACACACAATACCCCCCCCCACATTACAACCCACCACCCACATACCCCTACTCTAACCCAAACCCCCCTTAAATAAACCTAACACTACCCCCCTGAAGATCTCTCTCTACCGTGTCTTCACCCAGCGGGCCGAAGTCTTCATCCGATGGGGCAGAAGAGGACATCCAGACCGGCAGAAGTCTTCATCCAAGCGGGGCAAGAAGAGGTCTTCCATCCATCAGAAGTCTTGATCCAGGCGGCATCTTCTCTGTTCATCCATCCGGAGCGGAGCGGCAGCATCCTGAAGACATCCCACGCAGAGCATCCTCCTCTTTCTTGATCCGACGACTAGGTGACTGTACCTTTAAGTGACGTCATCCAAGATGGTGTCCCTTGAATTCCGATTGGCTGATAGGATTCTATCAGCCAATCGGAATTAAGGTAGGAAAAATCTGATTGGCTGATTCAATCAGCCAATCAGATTCAAGTTCAATCCGATTGGCTGATCCAATCAGCCAATCAGATTGAGCTCGCATTCTATTGGCTGATCGGAACAGCCAATAGAATGCAAGGTCAATCTGATTGGCTGATTCCATCAGCCAATCGGATTGAACTTGAATCTGATTGGCTGATTAAATCAGCCAATCAGATTTTTCCTACCTTAATTCCGATTGGCTGATAGAATCCTATCAGCCAATCGGAATTCAAGGGACGCCATCTTGGATGACGTCACTTAAAGGTACAGTCACCTAGTCGTCGGATCAAGAAAGAAGAGGATGCTCTGCGTGGGATGTCTTCAGGATGCTGCCGCTCCGCTCCGGATGGATGAACAGAGAAGATGCCGCCTGGATCAAGACTTCTGATGGATGGAAGACCTCTTCTTGCCCCGCTTGGATGAAGACTTCTGCCGGTCTGGATGTCCTCTTCTGCCCGATCGGATGAAGACTTCGGCCCGCTGGGTGAAGATACGGTAGAGAGATCTTCAGGGGGGTAGTGTTAGGTTTATTTAAGGGGGGTTTGGGTTAGAGTAGGGGTATGTGGGTGGTGGGTTGTAATGTGGGGGGGGTATTGTGTTTTTTTTTACAGGCAAAAGAGCTGTTTTCTTTGGGGCATGCCCCCGCAAAAGGCCCTTTTAAGGGCTGGTAAGGTAATAGAGCTTATTACTTTTGTAATTTAGTATAGGGTAGGGCATTTTTTTATTTTGGGGGGCTTTGTTATTTTATTAGGGGGCTTAGATTAGGTGTAATTAGTTTAAAATTCTTGTAATTTTTTTTATTTTTTGTAATTTAGTGTTTGTTTTTTTTGTACTTTAGTTTAGTTTATTACATTGTATTTAATTGTAGGTACTTGTAGTTAATTTATTTAATGATAGTGTAGTGTTAGGTTTAATAGTAACTTAGGTTAGGATTTATTTTACAGGTAATTTTGTAATTATTTTAACTAGGTAGCTATTAATTAGTCAATAACTATTTAATAGCTATTGTACCTAGTTAAAATAAATACAAAGTTGCCTGTAAAATAAATATAAATGCTAAAATAGCTACAATGTAACTATTAGTTATATTGTAGCTATATTAGGGTTTATTTTACAGGTAAGTATTTAGTTTTATATAGGATTAATTTATTTAGTTAATTTAATGACAGTGTAGTGTTAGGTGTAATTGTAACTTAGGTTAGGGTTTATTTTACAGGTAAATTTGTATTTATTTTAGCTAGGTAGTTATTAACTATTTAATAGCTATTGTACCTAGTTAAAATAAATACAAAGTTGCCTGTAAAATAAATATAAATCCTAAAATAGCTACAATGTAACTATTAGTTATATTGAAGCTATATTAATAGCTAGTAGGGGGCTTAGATTAGGTGTAATTAGTTTAAAATTATTGTAATATTTTATTATTTTTGCTAATTTAGTGTTTGTTTGTTTTTTTGTACTTTTCTGATGGATGGAAGACCTCTTCTTGCCCCGCTTGGATGAAGACTTCTGCCGGTCTGGATGTCCTCTTCTGCCCCATCGGATGAAGACTTCGGCCCGGCTGGGGCAAAGGGCCCTGTTCAGGGCTGGTAAGGTAATAGAGCTGTTAACTTTTGTAATTTAGTATAGGTTAGGGCATTTTTTTTATTTTGGGGGGCTTTGTTATTTTATTAGGGGGCTTAGATTAGGTGTAATTAGTTTAAAATTCTTGTAATATTTTTTTATTTTTTGTAATTTAGTGGGGGGGGTTTGTACTTTAGTTTAGTTTTTTTAATTGTATTTAATTGTAGGTACTTGTAGTTAATTTATTTAATGATAGTGTAGTGTTAGGTTTAATTGTAACTTAGGTTAGGATTTATTTTACAGGTAATTTTGTAATTATTTTAACTAGGTAGCTATTAAATAGTCAATATCTATTTAATAGCTATTGAACCTAGTTAAAATGAATACAAAGTTGCCTGTACAATAAATATAAATGCTAAAATAGCTACAATGTAACTATTAGTTATATTGCAGCTATATTAGGGTTTATTTTACAGGTAAGTCTTTAGTTTTATATAGGATTCATTTATTTAGTTAATTTAATGATAGTGTAGTGTTAGGTGTAATTGTAACTTAGGTTATGATTTATTTTACAGGTAAATTTGTATTTATTTTAGCTAGGTAGTTATTAAATAGTTATTAACTATTTAATAACTATTGTACCTAGTTAAAATAAATACAAAGTTGCCTGTAAAATACATATAAATCCTAAAATAGCTACAATGTAACTATTAGTTATATTGAAGCTATATTAATAGCTAGTAGGGGGCTTAGATTAGGTTTAATTAGTTTAAAATTATTGTAATATTTTATTATTTTTGGTAATTTAGTGTTTGTTTGTATTTTGGTACTTGTATGATGGATGGAAGACCTCTTCTTGCCCCGCTTGGATGAAGACTTCTGCCGGTCTGGATGTCCTCTTCTGCCCCATCGGATGAAGACTTCGGCCCGGCTGGGTGAACACGACTCAAGGTAGGGAGATCTTCAGGGGGGTAGTGTTAGGTTTATTTAAGGGGGGTTTGGGTTAGAGTAGGGGTATGTGGGTGGTGGGTTGTAATGTGGGGGGGGGGATTGTGTTTTTTTTTTACAGGCAAAAGAGCTGTTTTCTTTGGGGCATGCCCCGCAAAGGGCCCTGTTCAGGGCTGGTAAGGTAATAGAGCTGTTAACTTTTGTAATTTAGTATAGGGTAGGGCATTTTTTTTTATTTTGGGGGGCTTTGTTATTTTATTAGGAGGCTTAGATTAGGTGTAATTAGTTTAAAATTCTTGTAATATTTTTTATTTTTTGTAATTTAGTGTTTGTTTTTTTTTGTAATTTAGTGGGGGGGTTTTGTACTTTCGTTTATTTAATTGTAGATAATTGTAGGTACTTGTAGTTAATTTATTTAATGACAGTGTAGTGTTAGGTTTAATTGTAACTTAGGTTAGGATTTATTTTACAGGTAATTTTGTAATTATTTTAACTAGGTAGCTATTAATTAGTCAATAACTATTTAATAGCTTTTGTACCTAGTTAAAATAAATACAAAGTTGCCTGTAAAATAAATATAAATGCTAAAATAGCTACAATGTAACTATTAGTTATATTGCAGCTATATTAGGGTTTATTTTACAGGTAAGTATTTTGTTTTAAATATGATTCATTTATTTAGTTTATTTAATGATAGTGTAGTGTTAGGTGTTAGTGTAACTTAGGTTAGGATTTATTTTACAGGTAAATTTGTATTTATTTTAGCTAGGTAGTTATTAAATAGTTATTAACTATTTAATAACTATTGTACCTAGTTAAAATAAATACAAAGTTGCCTGTAAAATAAAAATAAATCCTAAAATAGCTACAATGTAACTATTAGTTATATTGCAGCTATCTTAGGGTTTATTTTACAGGTAAGTCTTTAGTTTTAAATAGGATTCATTTATTTAACTATAGTAAACTTATTTCGTTTTATTTAAATTATATTTAAGTTAGGGGGTGTTAGTGTTAGGGTTAGATTTAGGTTTAGGGGTTAATAACCTTATTATAGTAGCAGCGACGATGGGGGCGGGAGATTAGGGGTTAATAATTGTAGGTAGGTGGCGGCGATGTTAGGGAGGGCAGATTAGGGGTTAATAAAATGTATTATAGTGTTTGCGAGGCGGGAGTGCGGCGGTTTAGGGGTTAATACATTTATTATAGTGGCGGCGATTTGCGGTCGGCAGATTAGGGGTTAATACTTGTAGTTAGATTGCGGCGACGTTGGGGGGGGCAGATTAGGGGTTAATAACTATAATGTAGGGGTCGGCGGTGTTAGGGACAGCAGATTAGGGGTTAATAGCTATAATGTAGGCGGCGGCGATATCGGGTCGGCAGATTAGGGGTTAATACTTGTAGTTAGATTGCGGCGACGTTGGGGGGGGCAGATTAGGGGTTAATAACTATAATGTAAGGGTCGGCGGTGTTAGGGACACCAGATTAGGGGTTAATAGCTATAATGTAGGCGGCGGCGATATCGGGTCGGCAGATTAGGGGTTAATACTTGTAGTTAGGATTGCGGCGACGTTGGGGGGGGCAGATTAGGGGTTAATAACTATAATGTAGGGGTCGGCGGTGTTAGGGACAGCAGATTAGGGGTTAATAGCTATAATGTAGGCGGCGGCGATATCGGGTCGGCAGATTAGGGGTTAATACTTGTAGTTAGATTGCGGCGACGTTGGGGGGGGCAGATTAGGGGTTAATAACTATAATGTAGGGGTCGGCGGTGTTAGGGACAGCAGATTAGGGGTTAATAGTTATAATGTAGGTGGCGGCGATATTCGGTCGGCAGATTAGGGGTTAATAAAATAATGCAGGTGTCAGCGATAGCGGAGGCAGCAGATTAGGGGTTAATAAGTGTTAGATTAGGGGTGTTTAGAGACTCGGGGTACATGTTAGGGTGTTAGGTGCAGACTTAGTGTTTCACCATAGGAAACAATGGGGCTGCGGTGTTAGTTTTTTTTCAGCCGAAACTCCCATTGTTTCCTATGGGGAAATGCCGAATTTTAACGAGCTAATTCGGATTTATT
This sequence comes from Bombina bombina, assembly GCF_027579735.1. Classification (NCBI taxonomy): domain Eukaryota; kingdom Metazoa; phylum Chordata; class Amphibia; order Anura; family Bombinatoridae; genus Bombina; species Bombina bombina. The sequence goes on along the minus strand of NC_069500.1, from coordinate 399,895,968 downwards.
CGGAGATACGGCAGCTATTTCGGATTCATTCGGTAGATTCGGAAGTATTTTAATTCGGAAATCCGAATCGATCCGAATCTCCGAATTTACAGAATTTACCGAATTTCCGAATTAATCCGAAACGAACCGCACATGTCTAATTGTAACTTGTTCTCTGTAATATTACTCTGAGTGCATATGAATATGTTGTCTTGCTCCTATGTCTCTTCAATAAAAAGAATTTAAAAAAAAAAAAAAATCTTAACGCTTAAAGTGAAGGTAAACTTTGATGAATGAAAGCCCATTTTATAAAAAATACTATTAAAAACAGAGGCACTTTCATTCATCAAAGTTTAGAAAGCAGCCGTTTTGATTAAAAACTTACCTCTATTCTTTGCACAGCCAGAGCAGCTTCCCCACCCGGAGATCCTCTCTTCACACGTCATCAATGACTAATCCAGCTTCCTCCAATCACAGCTTTCCCCCCAGGGTAGTCATTGCCTGAGGCCATGCCGTGATTGGAGGAAGTTGGATTAGTCATTGATGATGTGTGAAGAGAGGATCTCCGGGTGGGGGAAGCTGCTCTGGCTGTGAAAAAAACAAAGTTAAATTTTAATCAAAACGGCTGCCTTCTAAACTTTGATGAATGAAAGTGCCCCTGTTTTTAATAATATTTTTAAAAAAACGGTCTTTCATTCATCAAAGTTTACCTTCACTTTAAGGACTCATAATGTGCACCATGTGAAATTATTATACAGATTGGACAATAAGACACTGTAAAGGCAAATATTGATGCTGTTCTTGGAGGACAGAAATAGGTATAAGCTCTTTGTCCACATGCAGAAACTCTGTGTGTTGTATTCAGGTATTAGGGGAGTTATATTTGCAGGATCCACTTGTAAGGAATTAGACGTTTAAGCCTGATATCTAAAATATTAGAAGTTGAGTTAGCTCAGGTAGAGAGGGCTTATTATTAGAATATATAAAGAGCTCAGACTATAGTTGAACCGGTTCAATTATATAGAGCACTATACAATATCAGCTAGATTACGAGTTTTGAGCACTATAGGGATTTTAACGACCGCCACAAAAGCGGTGTTATTTCACCACCCTATAGTGCTGGTATTACGAGTTCTAAAAAAGCAGGCTTGTGCAGGCGAATTGGTTGCGTTGAGCTCCATACCGCACCGAAAACAAGTGCTGCTTTGACGTGCTCGTGCACGATTTCCCCATAGACATCAATGGGAAGAGCCGGCAAAAAAAAAGCCTAACACCTGCGATCGCGGAATGAAAAGCTCCGTAACGCAGCCCCATTGATGTCTATGGGGAAAATAAAACTAATGTTTAAACCTAACACCCTAACATAAACCCTGAGTCTAAACACCCCTAATCTGCTGCCTCCAACATTGCTGCCACCTACATACGGTTATTAACCCCTAATCTGCCGCCCCCAACATCGCTGCCACCTACATACAGTTATTAACCCCTAATCTGCTGCCCCCAACATCGCCGCCACCTACATAAAACTATTAACCCTAATCTGCCGCTCCCGATGTCGCCGCCACTATACTAAAGTTATTAACCCCTAAACCTCTGGCCTCCCACATCACTACCACTAAATAAATCCATTGACCCCTAAACCTAACCCTAACCCTAATGTAACCCTAACCCTAACGTAACCCTAAGCCTAACACCCCCTAACTTTAACATAATTAAAATACAGCTAAATTAGACATCCGGCGCGGAGCATCCTCTTCATACAGTCTCCGCCGTACACTGGAACTTCAATGCAAGTGACGTCATCCCTTGCATTCCTATTGGCTGAAAGATTTCAATCAGCCAATAGGATTAGAGCTGCTAAAATCCTATCGGCTGTTCTAATCAGCCAATAGGATTAGAGCTGCTAAAATCCTATTGGCTGTTCCAATCAGCCAATTGGATTGAGCTCTCATCCTATTGGCTGTTCCAATCAGCCAAAAGAATGAGAGCTCAATCCTATTGGCTGATTGGAACAGCCAATAGGATGAGAGCTCAATCATATTGGCTGATTGGAACAGCCAATAGGATTTTAGTAGCACTAATCCTATTGGCTAATTGAAATCTTTCAGCCAATAGGAATGCAAGGGACACCATCTTGGATGACGTCACTTGCATTGAAGTTCCAGTGTACGGCGGAGACTGTATGAAGAGGATGCTCTTTGCCCAATGTCTTCAGGATGGACCCGTTCCATGACGGATGGATGAAGATAGAAGATGCCGTCTGGATGAAGACTTCTTGCTGCCTAGATAAGGACTTTGCCGGCTGGATGAAGATAGATGAGGCCGTCTGGATAAAGACTTCTTGCCGCATGGATGATGACTTCGCCGGCTAGATGGATCCTTCAAGCGGGACTTCAAGAACTGTAAGTGGATTGTCGGGGTTAGTGTTAGGTTTTTTTAAGGTTTTTTGGGGTGGGTTTTATTTTTAGTCTAGGGTCTGGGCATGTAAAAGAGCTAAATGCCCTTTTAAGGGCAATGCCCATACAAATGCTTAGTTGGGGAGCTTAGTTTTTTTAAAATAGTTATTTTATTTGGGGGGTTGGTTGTGGGGGTGGTGGGTTTTACTGTAGGGGGGTGTTTGTATTTTTTTTTACAGGTAAAAGAGCTGTTATCTTTGGGGCAATGCCCCACAAAAGGCCCTTTTAAGGGCCATTTGTAGTTTATTGTAGGCTAGGGTTTTTTTTATTTTGGGGGGCTTTTTTATTTTGATAGGGCTATTAGATTAGGTGTAATTCTTTTTTATTTTTGATCATTTGTTTCTAATTTAGTTTTTTTTTTTTAAATTAGATACTTTTTGTAATTGTAATAGTGTTAGGATTTTTTTAATGTGTAGTTTAGTTTAATTTAATTGGTAGTTAGTTTAATTGTAGTTTAATAGTTATCTTAGTTTAATTGTTAGTTAAGAATTAATTTATTTAATTTGACAGGTAAGTTTTAATTTAATTTAAGATAGGGAAATTGTAATTTTAATATAAAGTTAGGGGGTCATTAGGTTTAGGGGTTAATAGTTTATTTTAGTATATTTTGTTGTGGGGTCTTTCGGTTTAGGGGTTAATAGTTTAGTTTAGTATATCTCATTGTGGGGGGCTTGTGGTTTAGGGATTAAATAGGTTTATTATAGAAACGGTGTGGACGGACGGCAGATTAGGGATTAATAGTATTTAAATAGTATTTTTTTTTATTTTTTTTTTAAACAAGCTTTATTGTTTGAAAACGTACAGTACATTTAGGGCATAAATTGACATACAATCAATACAACATTTGATATTTGGTATTTGTGCAGTCAATGTCACCAAAGTTCTTGATATTTGCGTCATGTTATAGTCAAAACAGTTTGATGAAGCAATGGGGAACAAAGTCCCACCTGTCTGAGCTTGTTTTACAATATTTTACATTTTTAGAACAGAAGAATAATGACATTGAAAGTACCGAGGAAGGAGAGTAAGGACAGGGAAGAAAAAAAAAAAGAAGGGTGTAGGGGAGGGGGATGGGTAATTCACTGTTAAACTCCAGGTTGGAGCTGGGTTATCGTGCATGGTTATTAATCTAGGGGCCCCTACCATCCCATATCAGCTGCATAAGTTCATGTGTCATGATTTTGCCTACTCTGCAGTAGTGAAAGTACTCAAGCCGGAGAAAATCTCCAACCTTTGCTCTCCACTCCAAGAGGGTGGGTGTCTTTAGCACCTTCCAGTATTTGGGTATTAGCCCCTTGGCTGCACTGAGCATCAGAAGCAGCAGTTGAAAGTTTGCTTCTCCACCTACTCTGGGAAGATCGTGATACAAGAGGTGACTTGGGTGAGGTGTGATATTGATTTTCAAAACTCTGCCCATGTCCCTCAGTATGTCGTTCCAAAATGGTCGAATACAGGGACATGACCACCAAACAGGAAGTAGAGTGCCTTCTTCCCCGCAGCCCCTCCAGCATCCCCCGCCAGTGTTTAGATATATTTTCCTGAGTTTCTGAGGGGTCAAGTACCAGCGGCTCAGGAACTTGTAGTGAATTTCCTGAATTGTGGCTGAAACCGATGCTTTCTTGTTTTTCACAAATATTTTATACCAGTCATCTAACTCTATGGTTAACCCGGTAGGACTGAGTCTCCCTTTGTGAGAAGTAATCTATAGAGTTGTGAGATTAGGTGTCTTGGGGGGTGTTGTGACACACATAGGCTTTCAAAAGGTGTTTTTTTTTTCCAATATATCTTTTTATTGTTTTCAAACAAATTTAAGGAAAAGAAACAGAAACAGAAATATGTCTTATACAGTATACAAATACGCCTATAGGCAGATATGAACAGCAAATACATTTAAATCAGGAATAACACATAAAATCACAGTACTTGCTAACATTGCAAATTGTTACCAGCTATAGCAATCTTCCAGACTGGATCAACAGAAAATGTTACAGAAACAATAAGATAGTAGACAGTGGACCATTTAATTTGAATCAAAACATTTGTGTTGGGTTCATGCGCCCTGCTCCCAGAGGAATATCACATCAGCAATAAAATTTAGCTTACCTATATACGTGTAATGTATTTTTTCAAGTTCAAGTACATGTTTCACTTCTTTAACCCACATTCCATATGTTGGTATTTCTGCTTTTTTCCAAAATCTTGGTATAAGGCTCCTAGCGCAATTAAGCATGACATGTAGCAATTTTTTCCGATACAGACAGGCTACAACTGGGAAGTTATTTAATAGGATCAGGCTAGGGGAAAGATCCAGGGACCCACCTATTATCTTGTTAACTTGTGCGTTTATACTGTGCCAATATGGCTTAATATGAGGGCACTTACACCATATATGAGAGAGCGTACCGACTTCACCACAGTGTCTCCAACACAGGGGAGAGGAGTTGGGAAAAATACTGCGTATCCTGTGTGGGGTAAGGTACCACCTGGAAAGCAACTTAAAATTTGTTTCTACCAAAGTTAATGATAGGGACGACTTTTTGGTTTCATTAAAAATACGGCCCCATTGCTCATCTGTCAATGTTATATCCAGCTCCCTCTCCCACTTGGTGATATATGCAGGTCTCTTAATGGGAAAGGATCCGCTTAGTAGCTTATAAATTATAGAGATATGTGCTTTAGTCATGGAGGGGGTTGTACATAATGTTTCAAATGGGGTCAGTGCCCTGATTAAGTTTGCTCTGTGTGGACTAGAAAAAATGGCTTGTCTAGCCTGCAAGTATGGAAACCATAAGTGGAACGGGGAACCTATTAATTGGCCTACCTCAGCCTGCGGGCGCATCAGGCCATTATGTATCAGCATGTGTGTTGGTATATTGGAGGGGGCTCCTGCAATACGCGGTGTCTGAATGGTATGGTTTTGTAGTAGTAGGGGGTTATTGAGCAGTGGAGTAAGAGGAGATATTGGCGTTGATAACAATCTATCCTCTACTAGGGATTTGTCCCATGTACGCAACGTGGCGATTGTATAGTAATTACTCCCTATGTCGGGGGACCTCGATTTATGTGGGATCCAGCACTGTTCTCCCAAGTCCGACCCCCTCGCTAAAAAGGATTCTATCTGCACCTAGGGTTTGCTCGTCAGCGAGTGTTTCCAGGCAACTATTCGTGCCAGGTGAGTCGCCTTATAGTAGTTAACCAGATTAGGGGACCCGAGCCCCCCATCTACTCTGTTAAGAAACAGTGTGTTTCTGTTTACTCTGGGTCTTTTATGTGACCAAATAAATCGGTCAAATTTTCTTTGTTGTTTCAGCAGGTAGTGTATGGGGATATCTAGGGGAAGGACTTGAAATAAGTAAAGGAATTTAGGAAGGATGTTCATTTTTAATGCATTAATGCGCCCCATCCATGAAAGATGGCCTTGTTTATGCCAGGACTCTAATGACTTATCGGTTTCTATTTGAAGGGGGACATAATTAAGATTGAATAATTCTGTATGAGTAGGAGAGATATCAATTCCTAAGTATTTAATTTTCGAAGTTAACTGAAAAGAGGTGTGGGTTTTAATGTAGTATATATGTTCTGCATTTAAGTGTACTGGGAGTATCATCGATTTTTCTATATTGATTGAAAAGTTGGAGACGCTTCTATACTCCTCCAGCTCTTTAAGGAGGGCTGCTAGGGACGTACAGGGGGAGCTCAGTGTGAATATGATATCGTCCGCATATAGCAGACACTTCTGATGGAGCTCTCTAAAAGTGACACCCTGTATAAGAGGGTTACTCCGTATCCTGGTGGCAAGCGCCTCCACCGCTAGGGCAAATAACAAGGGCGAAAGGGGGCATCCCTGCCGCGTGCTGTTATTTATCATTATCTTTTGCGAAAGGGTGTTGTTCGCGTTAACATATGCCGAGGGGTTGCTATATAGGGCTTTAATATGTGAGATCATTACTTGGGAGAATCCAAACCTTGACAGAGCGGACCAGAGAAAATCCCAGTCCACCCTGTCAAAGGCCTTCTCGGCATCTGTGGAGAGTAGGACTAGGGGCAAGTTAGAGTTTGTAGCCGAGAATAGGGTATGTAAAACTCGGATGGTGTTCTCCTTAGCCTCCCTACCCGGGATAAAGCCTACCTGGTCGGCATGTACTAGGGACGGTAAATATTTACTGATTCTCACTGCCAATAGCTTAGCGTATAATTTGATATCTACATTTATTAGGGATATAGGGCGGTAATTAGTTACTTTATCTGGGGGTTTACCCGGTTTAGGGATTACGGAGATGTTAGCTTCCAGGAGCGTGGGTGGAAGGTGCGTACATTGGTCAAAGGAATTATACATTTCTAGCAAATGAGGACCCAGAAGGGATTTGAAAAGGTGGTAGTATTTGGGAGTAAAGCCATCTGGGCCGGGGGCTTTGCCCTGTGGGAGATCTCTTATGGCTAACAGGACCTCCTGCATTGAAAATGGTGTGTCTAATGCTGCTCTATCTGAGTCGGATAATGTTGGAAGCAGGGCCTTTTCCAAGTATGTATTTATACTATTGTGCTTATCCTCCAAGTGTGTGCTCGGAAGGTTGTATAGTGAGGTATAGTATGCTGCAAATTGATCAACAATTGCTGCGTTATCAGAGTGGGTGACATCCTTGGAGTCTGTAATTTTAGATATGTAGGTTTTATATCTCTTCTTCTTCAAGGATCTCGCCAATAAACGCCCCGCTTTATTGTTTTCAACAAAAAATTTTGATTTGGATGTAAGCGCCCTCATATGTGCATTCTTAATTAAATAATTATTTAAGTCTTCCCTAGCTTGTTGTGATTTTTGCAGCAATAGTGCTGATTTGGGGTTACTCTTTAGTGCATCTTCGCAGGCCTTAAACTCAGTTGATAAAGAATCAAACATAGCTGAACGTTGCTTGCGTTGTCTGTGTGTGTGGCCCATAATCACCCCCCTTATATAACATTTATATGCTTCCCAGTTATTAATAGCTGAGGTAGCAGTGGAGTTATTAAATGAGAAGAATTCTGAAGTTTTTTCGGCCAGATCAGTGGTTATCAAGGGGTCTAATAGAATTTGGTCATTTAGCTTCCAACAGTGTTGGTGTCGCGGTTTAGTGGACCACAAAAACGTGGAACAGACCATGCTATGGTCTGACCAGGAGGTGTGGTGGAGCCTCGAATCTATAAGTGAAGTAAGCATCTGCTGTTCGCAAAAAATATAATCAAGACGGGTATAGGAGAGTTGGGGATTTGAGAAAAAAGTGAAGTCCCTGGTGTTTGGATGAGTGGTTCTCCAAGTGTCAAAGAGAGGGAGAGTGCTTATTGCTCTCCAGTTGGATCTGATCTGGGAGTTCCTAATATAAGACCTGCCCAGAGATGTGTCTAACATGGGATTAACAGGGAAATTTAGGTCTCCACTGAGGAGTATTGGGCCTTTTGAAATGTCAATAGTGTGGTTAATCACTGTGCGAAAAAAGGAGGGCTTAGGGCAGTTGGGAGCATATACGTTAACTAGAGTAATAGGCCTGCCAAAGTACAACCCCACTATAATTAAAAAGCGACCCTCCCTGTCTAAGTGTTTGTTTAATACTTCAAAGGAGGAACCTTTCCTAAATGATATACAGACTCCATTATGTCTTGTCGGGCCTGAATATAAAAAGTGCTGGTCATAATAGAGCCTTGAGAGGGTGGGTTCACTGTTTTTTTTTAAATGTGTCTCTTGTATCATTATAATATCAATGTTTTTTTTTGTAAAAATCATGAAAGGCTATTGAGCGCTTCTGTGGGGAGAGAAAAACTTTAACATTTTGTGTGGAGTGTATGAACTGACTATCTGGGGATGCTCTGACATAATATTATGACTTTTAATATGCTAACAGCAAGTAACCTTAGCAGTCTAATACAATGTGTTATATCCTGAAAACTGAAAAAAGAAAAAAGAACAACAACAATTCAACAAATAAATTTCAACAAACAAAAATGAAATACTTTTAAACAGTATTTTTGACCAAATGACAACAATAATTGTTAATTTCCTAACGTGTAGAAAAGAACAGAAGGAGAAGCAAGAGGGGGAAGATGGGGGGGGGAGGGAGAATCTTTACAGGTAGGATGTGTAGAGGGAGAGAGAGGCTAAGGTAAAGTAAGAACTAGAGAGAGAAACAAAAGGAGGAAAAATGTGACCCGACAGGGCCCTCTCGGGTAACCAGGGGTGTTTATACCTAGACCCAAAGATACTTTAAACAGTATATAATGTCATTTTTAGAGAGTGTCTATCGTTCATGACTGAGAGTGGTCTATAGCACTCAGAGTCAGTGTGAGTGGGCAATAAATACCACCCGTTAGGAGATGCATGGACCCATATACTCACAAACTCCGATGATCAGGTTCAGCTGGTTATAGTTTCTGCAAGAGTTCTTTTGCTAGTATTGTCAATACAGGGCTTTTTAATGCACTGTTTGCTGATGACTTCAGACCAAAGTCTTCTCTGGGGCTTTGGCGGGAATGTAGAAAGTTTGGATGATGGAGGCTGCGTTGTCTCAGGGGCCAGAATGTCTAGAAGTTGGCAAAAGTCAGCAATATCCCCTGTTGAAGAACATTCATAACGCCTTCCATTCTTTATGATTTGTATCGATACAGGAAAACCCCATCTATAAGGAATTTTGAGAGATCGTAGGTGGGTAGTGAAGTAAGCAAATTCCTTCCTGAGTAGTAGTGTTCTAGTAGAGAGATCTTGGTAAATTTGAATTTTCGCGCCCATAAATGAGAAAGTGGGCTGAGTACGTGCCATCTGAAATATTTTTTCTCTGTCTCTATAACTTGAAAAGCACACAATAATATCACTCAGAGGTTGATTGTCACTGGGTTTGGGCCGTAGAGATCTGTGGGCCCTCTCAATTGGTATTAAATCAATTACTCTTTGATCTGAAATAGCCAGTGATTGGAATAAATTTTGTAAGTGTTCCAATATGTCTTCACTCTTTACTGACTCTGGGACTACGCTTATGCGGAGATTATTTCTCCGTGTCCTGTTCTCAATATCGTCTATCTTGTTTTCTAAATCCGCTATCTGTGACTGCTGATCTTCCATGGTGTGTGACATGACCGATATTTCTTTGATAATCTCTTCTCTGTTTCCTTCTAAAGTTTCCACCCTATGTCCCAGCTCGTTAATATCTTTTTTCAGCTCAGCGCACTCAGTTTTGATGCAGGATTTAACCTGATTGATAAGAGCTTCCATTGCCTTTAATGTGACTGGGCCGTCTTCTGATTGCAGATGTGAGCTAGAGGGAGATACTGGGGTATGCATAGTGTCAGGATTATCTGATATTTCATCGTCTTCACTATCTATCTGAGGTTGGTCTGCCTTCTTCTTTTTATTCTCTGTGCTTTTAAAAAAGGCATTGACAGAGCCAGACCCCATTCTGGATTTTAAGTTCTTTTCAGTTTTATTGACTCTGCGTTGTGCCATATCAGCAAACATGCAGGGATTTCTGAGTAGGTATAGTTGCTTAACAAAGTAGATTGTCTTTGCAGCAGAATGCGTGAAAAATAATGGAGGATGTATAGTTAGTGACAATCTCAATGTGAGAGGAGCTGAACAGTGTTCTGCAGGGTGTCTCACATAAGTTTCTGTTGCCCCTTTATTTCAATGAGATACTTGCTAAAGAAAATGCATGGGGCCTTGTGCACTTAATCCCTGCTTATGGCATAGTGTGTCAGATGTGTGTTGTTGTGACTGTTAAAAGCATGCCCCAAACTTCATATTAATATAGCCTCTTACTTGAGTATCTTGTGCAATGTTCATAGGGCCTCCGTTTTTAGGCAGATAGTTACCCTTTCCGTATATCATTTGTGATGCGTCACTACGCCCCAAACTTTAGGTCCCGGCTTCAAGCGCGTCCTACGCCGCGGTAATAATATCAGCCTCCTCCTTTTATATAAAGTCTCCGGGAATGTGATTAGAGGGCCTCCGGACCCTCCTCAGGTATTCAGAGGTCGGATTCAGGCATCTCTGACTGTCTTTTGTGGGGAAAGAGAGAGCCCCGTCGACGCCACTTCAGGAGCTCTAGTTAGGTGCGGCCATTCAGCACGCCCGCACGCTCCGCCTCCTCTCAAAAGGTGTTTTTGTCTACTGAAGTGTGATATGTTTCTATGTGTTGAGTAGAAATGTGTGAGCTGTGTCACGCTGAACCATGATGTGAAAGTCAGGCTATCCCACTCCACGAGTTCGGTCTGGGTCTTGATTGTCCCCTGTTGCAAAGTATGTGTAATTGTGTTGTCTATTAACGGGTGGGAGCAGGTGCGCACTCGCATCCCTTGCATCAGTCCGATGTCTGGGTTTTCTCTTACGGGAGTCAGAGGCGAGTTGGGAGTGGAGATAAAGGATTCCACTCGGATTATCTTATCTCACTCTGTGAAGACTTCCCGCAGGAGTGGGTAGTGGTCCAGTAAGTCCGGGCGACGCAACTGCGTCACCCAAGCCAATGCACCAACGCTACCCCTGCAGAGTATCTCGCAATCTAACTGTGTCCACGCTTTGCTCTTAGAATTATAACACCATTCTACCAACCTTTGTAGATTAATAGCTCTCCTATAAGTTTCAAGATGGGGTACTCCCACTCCGCCCGCTCCCTGGGAAGATATAGTGTTTTGCGACAGACTCTGTGTTTAATTCCACCCCAAATGTATGCTTCTATGGCCATTTGGATTTGATGCAACAGGTGGGAGGCCATAGAGATCGGGATAGTTTGTAGAACATATAGGACTCATGGAAGGATGTTCATCTTAACCACATTTATGCGGCCAAACCATGAAATATTTTTGTTTTTCCAACCAGAAAGGTTGTTTATTATCTCTTCCCTTATTGACCTATAATTGATATCTACTAAGTCCCTTATCTGTGGCATGAGGAAGATGCCTAATTATTTAATAGAGGATGTTGCTACTTTGATTGGGCAATTTTCTCTGAGTCTGTTAAAATTGTTGCTGGGTTCCGTTATGTTTAAAATCTCTGATTTAGAGGGGTTTAAGAGGAAGTTCGATACTGCCCCGTATTCGGTAAACTCCACCATAGCTGCTTGAAGTGATGGGGTCGTATCGGATATTGTTAGTAAGATATCATCTGCGTACATCGCAATCTTGTGTTCCGTGTTTCCCACACTTATGCCCACGATATATTGGATTAGCACAAATTCTGCAGGCCAGCGTTTCGATAGTAAGGGCAAATAGCAGCGGCGATAGGGGGTAGCCCTATCTCGTACCTTTTTGATTAGAAATGTGTCAGAAAGGGTACTGTTAACTCGCACCCTAGCATTCGGTGCGGAATACAGTGAAAATACGCTGTTTATAAATTAGGGTCCAAAGCAGAATTTAATCAAAGTGTGGCATATAAATGGCCAACTCACCCTATCAAACGCCATTTCTGCATCTGTTAATACTAAAGTCATAGGGATGGCATTCTTGTTAGCATGTGTGATGAGTTGCAGAACTTTTAAGGTATTATCTTGGGCTTCCCGAGCAGGGATAAACCCCACCTGGTCTGTGGATATTAAGTGGGGTAGGAACTTGTTTAATCTGTTGGCGAGAATCTTGGCTAATATTTTAGCATCCAAATTTAATAGGGATATGGGACGGTAGTTCTCCGGTCTGTCAGTGGGCTTGCCTGCTTTAGGTATTACAGCAATGTGCGTTTCGAGCATAGTGCTGGGGAGGGAGGGGGAGTCCGTCAACTGGTTGAGTATGGTTAATAAGTGCGGTGTTAGTATATCCGAGAATGCTTTGTAATATTTGAGACCAAACCCATCAGGGCTTGGGCTCTTACCAGACGGCAAGTCTTTGATTGCCTGCAGAACTTCTTCCCTCGTGATTGGGGATTCAAGTGACTCTGAGTCTTCCTTAAGAAGTCTTGGCATGTTAATGTCTGTCAGGTAATGTCGGATTGCAATGTCACTGGGTGAATCGGGTCTAGGGTTGGCATCTTCTGCTTGTGCCTGTTCAGGTATCGGTAAATTGTAAAGGGTATTATAGTATTCTTTAAATATGTTAGCTATTGATGCTCCATCCACCCTAGTGTTTCCCTGATTATCTACTAGTGTATGTATATATGCTTTAAGTTTTCTCTGAGATATCGCGCAAGCTAGTAATTTCCCCGCTTTGTCTCCCTGTTCGAAAAATTGTTGTCTTAGGATCAAGGCCTGCTTCTGATGTTCTTCCTGCAGGAAGTGTAATAGTTCAGTCCTAGCCTGACCTAGTTCTGTTTGTAAAGTCACATCGCCTGGGTTTTGTTTGTGAGTGTCTTACTTTTCTGTCAACTGTGCCAGCAGCCTCTGGTACTGCTCTTCATGTTGTTTTGGGTTTTTAGCTTTATGCTTTATTAATACACCTCTCAGAACACATTTATGTGCTTCCCATATGGTGGTGTGGGGTACGGAGTCGGTTGTGTTTAAGTCGAAGTATTCTGCGATAGTTTTGGTTAAGCCTGCTTTAATGATAGGGTTATCAATAAGGGAGTCGTCAAGTTTCCAGATGTATGGTGTAACTGGCCTATTGGGCCATTTAAGAGAACAGCTCACCGGCGCATGGTCTGAACACGTGATCGGTCTGATAGAGCAGCTGGTGGTTACTGTGAGGCCAGTGGTCTCTGTGAAAAGGTAGTCTATTCTAGAATATTTTCTGTGTGGGTGGGAGTAGTTAAATAGTATTTTTAATGCGGGAGGGCGGCGGTTTAGGGGTTCATAACTTTATTATAGTGGCGACGATGTTGGGGAGCGGCGGAATAGGGGTTAATACATTTTAATAGTGGCGGCGATGTCGGGAGCGGAAGATTAGGGGTTAATAAATTTATTATAGTGTTTTTTATGCAGGAGGGCCTCGGTTTAGGGGTTAATAGGTAGTTTATGGGTGTTAGTGCACTTTGTAGCAGTTTAGTTATGAGTTTTATGTTACAGTTTTGTAGCGTAAAACTCATAACTGCTTACTTTAGATGGCGGTACGGATCTTGTGGTTATAGAGTGTACCGCTCACTTTTTGGCCTCCCAGGCAAACTCGTAATACCGGCACTATGGGAGTCCCATTGAAAAAGAACTTTTTTAAAAGTGCGGTACTGATGTTGCGTGACAGACTAAAAGGTGTGCGGTACACCTATACCGACAAGACTCATAATACCAGCGTTAGGGAAAATGAAGCGTTATGGACCATAACGCTGCTTTTTCACTCATAACGCCAGACTCGTAAACTAGCTGTTTGTTAGCAAACAGGAAAGAAACATATAGTAAATCGGCATGGTGATCTATGACTCTAGCCCAGATGGGTAGAGGTGTAAACAAGGATTTACCCAATTACTATGGGGTATCACATAGCTAGCTTTTGATCAAGAGAGGTAATATAGGAAACATCTAGTTGCTAAATCTATCTATATGACACAGTCTCCCATATCAGCAGTATTGGAGTGAAACAAAATTGACTAGGCATCATGTTAAAGTCCAAAGACATACATTTTTCAAGTGACAACATTATCAACTATAAAGATGATTATACATAAGGGAACAGTTTAGCCTACTATATAATTGGTTGATCGCTTCTCGCTTGTCTTTAAAGCGTGTGAGTCTTACCCCACTCCTTTTGGAGTAAAAACAATTCTGGGAGTTTATTTGTTGTGACAAAATAGCTGTCCCGTGTGTAGATATTTTCATTTATCGCCATTAAAAGTCTAATATTTAACTCAAAGGTAATCTTTTAATATTCACCTCTAGTAGGTGCACAACTGGTGGTAGCATTGGAGTAGTCCCAGACTCGTGTTGACCCCCGCTAAAGAAGAGTATCTGTCTATACTGGGGTAGCTAATCAGTACTAGTCAGCCTATTCCAGATCTGAGTCGGCATTGCGTTATATGGTACACATCCAGTGTGTTGTATGGAGCCTGATGAGGGCTGCACACCGGATAGCTGAGTAGGCTCTTAGCAGGGAATAATTGCAAAGGTCACTATTTTCCTTTTCTGAAGCACAAACATTGTAGGTGCCTTTAATGAAGTCAGCTGCACCTTCCTGATGCGAGACCAGAGGCTGGCTCCTGCCTCTCCCTGCTTCAATAGAGAATATGACTCCGGGAGGTGGCAGTTGCAGTCCCAGTATTGGCGTGGTGAGTTGTGACTCCTTACTGTGACTCCTTACTGCTACTTAAGGGGTGCTCCACTTGTTCCGGTTCCACCTCGAAGCAAACCAGTGGGGGGGTCGGCTGACTGAGGTATATAATGTTGAGTCGATGTTTTCTGCTCCCTCATTAAAGCTCAGAGTTCTTCTCAGGTTCTCTGATTGGGTGAGGTCTCCAAGGGCTTTATCTTGCCGAGTCTGCAATTAGTTAGGGCTTTAGTATCATGCTTTCACTGATGTAATAAGGTCCTTGTACAGATTATCCATCTGGTGTTCAAAGATTTCTAATAAGCCACGTATGTTCTTATTGTTCTTCTCCATTTTATGACTGTAGTTATGTATAACTTCTTCCCACCGGCGAACCGGAGGGGGGGTTTATAGTTGAAGTAGCAAGGCCGCCGCCACACTTAGCAAATCATCTAATCTAGGGTTCCTATACTTGCGATCTCCTCAAAAACAGGATCATTAGAGTCCTTAGTGTTTTACCTGGTGGTAGTGAGGCAAATAAATAGTAGATTATTGGTAGCTGCTGAGATGATCGGCGGATTATCTTGATAATATTAGGAGCTCCTAGATTTTGTGACCAAACATGGCCACCGTCAGAACACGCCCCCAAATTTTTAATATACTTTATTAGAGGAAATCCGAAATCAAAACAAAAGCAGTTCTTGATGGAGGTGCGCCTAAGGTGACGTAAACGAAAGTCAGTGCAAACAATCCGATGTGAGGCCGCTCTTCTTTATCGTATGTCAACGGTTAGAAAATCTGTAGTGGGAAAACAGGAAGGCGCCAATAGGGTGATAACGTTTGAGACCCTGACAGGTAAGTATGAGAAAAAAGGGTACTCACAAGTAGGGCGGCACTTAGACGTGCCAAACCAAGCAGACCGGGACCTAAGCGTCGCCCGGAAGACTCAAAAAGGCAACAACCAATCGTCAGGCCGGACCAAATTCCGTGTGGCCAGTCAGGAGCACTGGATGCTGCCACACCTCTCTCTTCGTATGCCGATTCCAAACACTGGCAAGAGGATAGGAGATAGGGATATCACGTGTGAAGCTCTCCCGATTACCGAGAGTTTAGTTAACACACGCCAACAAACTGGATAACGAACTGGATAGAGGAAGGAGCAAACTCCAGCAAAATTACTTAAACAAATTTATTAAAAAGTTTAAAAACAATGCATAAAAGCAACGCGTTTCTCGGCTACACAGAGCCGTTTCATCAGGCTGTTATACATATTCTAAAATGCCTACTGCTTTAAACACTTCCTCTAACCAATCAAAACCATTGAAATTTACACACCCCTCCCCACCTCAGCGTGCGTGTCAATCTCAGCTGATATGGAGAGTGTGTGGAATCATAAGCGTGCCACTTGATATTGACGATTTTAATATCGTCTTACAGATAGTGTCTGTTCTAGTTAGACACTATATTAATGGTCACATCACTATTATGAACACATACAATTAAAGCAATGTGAGTAAACATAATAAATAAGTAAATTTGGGCTTTCATTTCAGGCTTAGATACACGTTACACATTAGCTTTTTATCGAAACTGAACTGACATAAAATGTTACTCCTTATTACAGACTTGCAAATCAAACTGTTTGTACAGTTCGCCAATATAATACACAATAATTACTCAATCATAACAAAAATTAATCTAAACCAAACAAATAAACAATAATAGATAAAAAATATATATATATATATATATATATATATACCCTATACACCATACATAACTAAAATTACACTATAGGAAAAAACTAATTAGCTATCAAAAGCTGCCAGATCAATATTGGCATTGAGACCTGATGGATTTAGAGTCTGAAGCCTATAGATCCAAAAAGTCTCTCTCTGTCTAAGTCTATAGAAACGATTGTAAAAGTCTGATCTTGGAATATGTTCAATAGGAGTTATTTGTAAACAATGTAGGTTACCACTATGTTTGGTGTTACAGTGTCGCGGTACACTATGTAATTTGTAGTTCTTTTTAATGTTTCTAAAATGTTCAGACCATCTGATGCTCAAACGTCTACAGGTGCGCCCTATGTATTGCAGCCCACAAATACAGGACAGTAAATAAATCACATAATTCGATGCGCATGTCATCCGATCGCTCATTTTATAAGTTTTAGAAGTCGTATTTGATTTAAAGGTATCTACGTTATGTGTTATATAGTGACACATTTTGCATTTCTTGTGATTACATTTGAAACTACCCTTTCTTTGTATTTTGCAAATGGTGTCATTAGTGATATTGTTACTGATCAAGTTGGTCCTGTTTTTAACCACTTTACTAGGTGCCAAAATTCTTTTCAAATTGGGTGCTCTTTTATAAATAATAGTGGGTTTATTGTCTAGTAGTGGGCCTAAAATAGGATCTTTTAGTAGAATTTTCCAGTGTTTCATAATACTCCTTTTAATTATGCTATGATTGCAATTGTATTCAGTGATGAACTTAGTCCTATTACCCATGCCTACCTGAGTATGTGTGTCTACTACCTTTTTCTCAAAATATTTTTTTCTGTCATCATTTTTTGCCCTATTAAAGGCACTGGTGATGATGTGTGCTGGATATTTTTTCTCTTCAAATCTATCTTTGAGGATTTTACTTTGCATCTCATAGTCTATTAGGCTGCTACAGTTCCGGCGAACTCGCTTGAACTGCCCATATGGTACATTTCTTTTCCAAGGTAGGTGATGATTGCTTGTGAAGTCTAAATAGCTGTTGCAATCAACCTGCTTAAAGTGAGTACTAGTCGAAATCCTCCCCTCCGTGAAACTTAACTCTAAGTCTAGAAAAACCACAGTCTTAGAATCTATTGTGCTAGTGAATTTCAAGCCCTTGTTGTTACTATTCAAATGACTCACAAAGTCTTCGGCCAACAGTCTATCACCTTTCCATACCACAACCAGATCATCTATGTATCTGCCATAATACACCAGGTTCGCCCCAAACGCAGAGTTGTAAACATATTGTTGTTCAAATGATCCCATAAAAAGATTGGCGTAACTTGGGGCGAACCTGGTGCCCATGGCCGTCCCTTTTGTTTGGAGGTAGTAATCATCCTGATAGACGAAATAGTTGTGGTGTAGGATAAAAGAGATCAATGACAAGATGAAATCTTTCTGGGTATCTGGTAAATAAATGTCTGTTTCTAAATAGCTTGAAATCGCTTGTAGTCCGAGACTATGTGATATATTCGAATAGAGGGCTTGGACATCACAAGTGATCCAAGTGAGGTCTTGTGTAATATTAATCTGTTCAAGTTTGTTTATAAGGTCTGAAGAGTCTCGTATATAAGATTCAAGACCAACGACATATTTTTGCAGAAAGAAATCGACATATGAAGATGCATTGTCTGTCAGGCTGCCTATTCCCGATATTATCGGGCGGCCCGGAGGGCATTTTGGGTCTTTGTGCAGCTTCGGTAGATGATAGTAAAATGCACGATTTGGCTCTATTGGAATAAGATAATCTTTTTCTTTTTTGGTGACAATTCCTTCTTTAAAAGCACCTTCTACTAAATCCTTTAAAGTCGCTAAAAATTTGGAGGTCGGATCAAAAGTCATTTTGGTATAATAATTTTTGTCATTCAGGATCCTATCGGACTCAATAAGGTAGTCCTTAAGGTCCTGAATGACAATCCCTCCGCCTTTATCGGCTTGTCTAATCACTATGGATTTATTCTTTTTTAACATTTCTAGGGCACGTTTCTCATTCCCAAACAAATTCCCTTTACCATTGATACCCTTCGGTAATTGATCAAATTCATCACTCACCAGCTGCCTGAAAATCTCTATATGAGCATTATTGGCTAGTTTTGGGGTAAAATTGGATTTGTTCCTCAAACCTGTATGTACAAAGCCTTCACATAATTGATCAAGTAGAGAGTCAGGTTCATACACCGGAGTTATCTGATTATTAAGCCTAGAATCCATTGAATCTGTCAAAATTGGTCTATTCCCATCATCTTTATTTCTCTTTTCTGCAAAATATTTCTGCATCGAGAGTTTTTGTGTGAACCTATTCAGGTCAACAAAAAGTGAAAACATGTTATGTGCATTTGACGGGCTAAAGGAAAGCCCCTTACCTAGAACCCTAATCTCATCGTTGGTCAACGAATGGGAAGATAAATTATAGATCCCTTTACCTAGGGTCTGTAGTCGTGCCTTTTTGAGGGCTGTGTTTCTTCCTCTGCATCCTCGTTTATGTGAGGTCTTTTTCCTTTGTATGAGGGAGTCAGGCTGACTACAGGCTCTAGGTAGCTCGCGATCTTTTTTTGTTTCCAGACTGGTGGTCTGGGACGTTGATCTAAAAAAAGTTGTTGTGAAGTTGCAGATTGTGGTATGTTGTTAGCTTCACTGTTATCAAAAGATCTTGTGTCATATTCATGTGGATCTAAATTGTTGAAAGCTTGGAACCTATTAGAGGTGCTTGCTTCAATAAAATCATAATCTCTCCTGTCTTGAGGGGATTCAGAGTTATTCTCCGCTAATCTAGATCTTAGATGGATTTGTTGGTTTTTGGGAGTGAACTTCGTGTTATACAATTGTTCATTATCATGGGTTTTATACTGATTAGACTGTTCAAAAGGGTTATTTGCCCTATTAAATTGTTGTTGATGGTATCTTATATCCTTATTCTGCCCATATGGGGCAGAATAAGAAGGTCTATTCTGGGACCAATTTTGCTGGTATGTCTGATGAGAATAATCAGGGAATCTGTGTTGATAATGTTGGATGGGTCTATAGTCCCTATCCTGGTGGGGCATTGATTGTCTGTTGTTATTATGCCAATTATTAGAATTGTTTTGATAGTGATTTTTGTTTTTATTTCTATTCCTATTTTTGTGATGGTTCACTATTGTCCACCTATCTTCCTGTTGTGTATTGGGTGTAAAAGAGGCAGTGCCCATAGTACCTATATTCATCTTCTGTCCCTCATCTATATGGTTTATCACATTAGATGTTTCTATCTGTACTTTCTTTTTATTATATGTATATACTTCACCTTTCAGATAATCTTCAGTGTCTCTAGCTAATTTCCGATTTTTAATCTCCATCAATTCTTTTTGATAGCTCTCAGTTTTTCTGCAAAAATATGTCGTTGGTCTTGAATCTTATATACGAGACTCTTCAGACCTTATAAACAAACTTGAACAGATTAATATTACACAAGACCTCACTTGGATCACTTGTGATGTCCAAGCCCTCTATTCGAATATATCACATAGTCTCGGACTACAAGCGATTTCAAGCTATTTAGAAACAGACATTTATTTACCAGATACCCAGAAAGATTTCATCTTGTCATTGATCTCTTTTATCCTACACCACAACTATTTCGTCTATCAGGATGATTACTACCTCCAAACAAAAGGGACGGCCATGGGCACCAGGTTCGCCCCAAGTTACGCCAATCTTTTTATGGGATCATTTGAACAACAATATGTTTACAACTCTGCGTTTGGGGCGAACCTGGTGTATTATGGCAGATACATAGATGATCTGGTTGTGGTATGGAAAGGTGATAGACTGTTGGCCGAAGACTTTGTGAGTCATTTGAATAGTAACAACAAGGGCTTGAAATTCACTAGCACAATAGATTCTAAGACTGTGGTTTTTCTAGACTTAGAGTTAAGTTTCACGGAGGGGAGGATTTCGACTAGTACTCACTTTAAGCAGGTTGATTGCAACAGCTATTTAGACTTCACAAGCAATCATCACCTACCTTGGAAAAGAAATGTACCATATGGGCAGTTCAAGCGAGTTCGCCGGAACTGTAGCAGCCTAATAGACTATGAGATGCAAAGTAAAATCCTCAAAGATAGATTTGAAGAGAAAAAATATCCAGCACACATCATCACCAGTGCCTTTAATAGGGCAAAAAATGATGACAGAAAAAAATATTTTGAGAAAAAGGTAGTAGACACACATACTCAGGTAGGCATGGGTAATAGGACTAAGTTCATCACTGAATACAATTGCAATCATAGCATAATTAAAAGGAGTATTATGAAACACTGGAAAATTCTACTAAAAGATCCTATTTTAGGCCCACTACTAGACAATAAACCCACTATTATTTATAAAAGAGCACCCAATTTGAAAAGAATTTTGGCACCTAGTAAAGTGGTTAAAAACAGGACCAACTTGATCAGTAACAATATCACTAATGACACCATTTGCAAAATACAAAGAAAGGGTAGTTTCAAATGTAATCACAAGAAATGCAAAATGTGTCACTATATAACACATAACGTAGATACCTTTAAATCAAATACGACTTCTAAAACTTATAAAATGAGCGATCGGATGACATGCGCATCGAATTATGTGATTTATTTACTGTCCTGTATTTGTGGGCTGCAATACATAGGGCGCACCTGTAGACGTTTGAGCATCAGATGGTCTGAACATTTTAGAAACATTAAAAAGAACTACAAATTACATAGTGTACCGCGACACTGTAACACCAAACATAGTGGTAACCTACATTGTTTACAAATAACTCCTATTGAACATATTCCAAGATCAGACTTTTACAATCGTTTCTATAGACTTAGACAGAGAGAGACTTTTTGGATCTATAGGCTTCAGACTCTAAATCCATCAGGTCTCAATGCCAATATTGATCTGGCAGCTTTTGATAGCTAATTAGTTTTTTCCTATAGTGTAATTTTAGTTATGTATGGTGTATAGGGTATATATATATATATATATATATATATATATATATATATATATTTTTTATCTATTATTGTTTATTTGTTTGGTTTAGATTAATTTTTGTTATGATTGAGTAATTATTGTGTATTATATTGGCGAACTGTACAAACAGTTTGATTTGCAAGTCTGTAATAAGGAGTAACATTTTATGTCAGTTCAGTTTCGATAAAAAGCTAATGTGTAACGTGTATCTAAGCCTGAAATGAAAGCCCAAATTTACTTATTTATTATGTTTACTCACATTGCTTTAATTGTATGTGTTCATAATAGTGATGTGACCATTAATATAGTGTCTAACTAGAACAGACACTATCTGTAAGACGATATTAAAATCGTCAATATCAAGTGGCACGCTTATGATTCCACACACTCTCCATATCAGCTGAGATTGACACGCACGCTGAGGTGGGGAGGGGTGTGTAAATTTCAATGGTTTTGATTGGTTAGAGGAAGTGTTTAAAGCAGTAGGCATTTTAGAATATGTATAACAGCCTGATGAAACGGCTCTGTGTAGCCGAGAAACGCGTTGCTTTTATGCATTGTTTTTAAACTTTTTAATAAATTTGTTTAAGTAACTTTGCTGGAGTTTGCTCCTTCCTCTATCCAGTTCGTTATCCAGTTTGTTGGCGTGTGTTAACTAAACTCTCGGTAATCGGGAGAGCTTCACACGTGATATCCCTATCTCCTATCCTCTTGCCAGTGTTTGGAATCGGCATACGAAGAGAGAGGTGTGGCAGCATCCAGTGCTCCTGACTGGCCACACGGAATTTGGTCCGGCCTGACGATTGGTTGTTGCCTTTTTGAGTCTTCCGGGCGACGCTTAGGTCCCGGTCTGCTTGGTTTGGCACGTCTAAGTGCCGCCCTACTTGTGAGTACCCTTTTTTCTCATACTTACCTGTCAGGGTCTCAAACGTTATCACCCTATTGGCGCCTTCCTGTTTTCCCATTAGAGGAAATCCGGTGTGTGAGATTGAAATAGCATATACTATTGAAATAGCTATTTATATTAGACTGACTTTACCATCACTTTAAATACATATATAAATGTACTTATACATCTATGAACTTGTGTCCAGCACACTGTAGATAGACTATACAATAGCACTGAAGAGACATTTAATCAATCTAGACCATTTATACAAATATACCTCTAAAATGTAATCTGTGGCCATTTCCGAGTGCCTTGCAAAACAGTATTTCTAACTGAGTGCAAGCTCAACATTTAATCAACAACTTGTAATAGGAGTCCAATGAGAGAGCTACCACCTCTTCCCATTGAAAGTGTAAGAGGCCTTATGTAAGTATTGGGTGCACAAAATACTTTGGTTAAACATTTTATACAATGTATAAAACCTGATTTACGTTATTGTTTGTGCAAGGCCGAGTGCGAGATATTGCACCACACATTATTAAATGGGCTTCACTTAGGGTTGCCACCTTGGCTATGCTTTCCTGGACACTTACGAGTTATACATGCTGTAACATAGAAACATAGAAACATAGATATTGATGGCAGATAAGAGCCATAGGCCCAGAAAGTCTGCCCGATATTACCAAACAGTATGAACTTATCTAGTTCGTAGGATAGCCTTATGATTGTCCCAGGCATTTTTTAAGTCCCCCACAGTGTTTGCCATTACTACCTCTTGAGGAAGTTTATTCCATAAATCAATCACTCTTTCTGTAGAGAAGTGCTTCCTCAAATTACTCCTGAATCTACTACCCTTCAGCTTGAGATCATGACCCCTGTAGGGTTTGCAGTGAGGAACATGTATTGTGCTGTGTATCAGCACTATTCATGTGATGACCAGAGGCACAATACATCTTCCGCCCTGCTTACCCTGCAGCATGCGTAACTCATACTTGTCCAGGAAAACATGGCCAAGGTGGCAACCTAGCTCCGCTTGTAATTTAAGTCTGTAAGATTGCAATATTAAATGCTTAAAGGGACATAAAACCCAAAACATTTAGTTCATGATTCAGATGGAACATTTTAAACAACTTTCCAATTTACTTCTATTATCAAATTTTCTTAATTTTCTTGTTATCCTTTGTTGAAAGGCAGGAAGGTAAGTTCAGGAGTGTGCAAGTGTCTGCAGCACTATATGACAGCAGTTTTACAACAATATTATACCTTAACAAAAGCACTAGATGACAGCACTATTTCCTGTAATGTAGTGTTCCAGACATGTGCAGGTTACCTATCTAGATATCTCTTCAACAAAGAATAACAAGAGAATGACGCAAATTTGATGATAGAAGTACATTCAAAACATTTTTTAAAATGTATCATAAAAAGGGTTTCCTTTCCCTTTAATTATTAATCGTAGAACAACTTTGCAGTATACTTTTGATATTTATTTTGCCCCCTTTTCCTGGGTAAAGTCTGAAAATTTGGGAAAAGTTCCAGTCCTGAAATCTTTTACAAGCATACCCTTGCCCATGTATCTCCCTAATTTTCAGTTTATCTTTTTCTGCTAAAGCCAAAATACATAGATTTAGTAACCACAATGACAGTCATCTGTAGAATCAAGTCCAGATTGACTCCTCCAGATAAGCAAACAAGGTGTTAATTCATTCTAAAAACATTGAGACTCTGGAGATATGTTAATTTATTGGAACACTGCACAAAAATGTTGTAATTGCATAGGGCTAGATTACAAGTGGCGCATTAAGCACAGCACAAGTCGCGATATTATTAGTGTGACGGTAGACCTCGTGTAAAGGGTAAGGGGTTAAAAAAAGTGCACTAAACATCACATAAATACATTTAAAAGAACTAGTTACACTCATATATTCACAATTAAATTATTCATATAAATATTATTTAAAAAAAAGTTATAAGGTTTAAAAGGTATATGAATATGACAATTGGCCAGATTACAAGTGGAGAGCAAACGTAATATATATACAGGTATTCAGGTATATGCATACCCAATGTTAAGAGGAGATATATATATATATATATATATATAGATATATCTATACTATAATTCGGTTTGTAATGTCTGTCGCCGTTGGCAGTTGCACACGCATCCTCAAAGGAATGTTGGATGCGTATGGAGTCACTTCACGGCGACGAGACAGCTTCAGGAGCACCAACTCTCAGTTGTAACAGAACAGCTGAGACCTGGAGCTTCTGAAGCTTCAGGCATCTGCCAGCGGGAGGTGTGGGCGGTGGGTGGGCGGCTCAGCAGGGAAGGTAAGGCAGTGGGAGTGCCCTAATTAAAAAAAAAAAAAGGACAGGGGGAGAGAGAGCAAAAGAGAGGGGAGAAAGAGAGATGGGAGAGAGGGCAAAAGAGAAGGGAGAGAGAGAGAGAGCAAAAGAGAGGGGAGAGAGAGCAATAGAGAAGGGGGAGAGAGAGCAAAAGAGAAGGGGAGAGAGAGCAAAAGAGAAGGGGGGAGAGAGAGC
The DNA here is from genome assembly GCF_027579735.1 of Bombina bombina. NCBI lineage: Eukaryota > Metazoa > Chordata > Amphibia > Anura > Bombinatoridae > Bombina > Bombina bombina. Next base: position 399,871,237 of record NC_069500.1, on the reverse strand, counting down.
AAAAGAGAAGGGGGAGAAAGAGCAAAAGAGAGGGTGGAGAGAGAGAGCAAACAAGGGGAGAGAGATAGCAAAACAGAGGGGAGAGAGAGAGCAAATGAGAGGGGGAGAGAGAGCAAATGAGAGGGAGGAGGGAGAGCAAAAGAGAGGGGAGAAGGAAAGCAAAAGAGAGGGGGGAGAGAGAGCAAAAGAGAGGGGGAGAGAGCGAAAAAGAGAGGGGGAAGAGGAAGAGCAAAAGATAGGGAGGGGAGGGAGAGCAAAAAAGAGGGTGAGAGGGAGAGTAAAAGAGAGGGGGGAGAAGGAGAGCAAAAGAGAGGGGGAGAGGGAGAGCAAAAAAAGAGGGTGTTAGTTTTTTTTCCCTGCTTTGCTTGCCATGTGCTGCTGGCAGCCATTTTACTCACCTTTCTTGCTGAATCTGGTTCAGAGTGTGCTAAATTTAGTTCTTCAACAAATGCCAATAGGGTACCAACGTCACCCCACCACACGCCAAATATATCATCTATGAAGCGCCACCATGACGCTCCATGTTTTAGAAACAACTCATTTTCATATACAAATTTTTCTTCAACACTATTCATGAACATATTGGCGTATGCTGGGGCAACGTAATCACTAGGTGGTGGTGTTAAGTGATAGAATTCACTTTGTAACATTATACATGGGGTTAATATGTAGGCCTATAAATGCACCTCAACAGATGAGGCTTATTAGCATGATTAAGGGATAATATCCCGAAACGTTGCTGCCTACCTGCTTTGTTCCTGTATGGGATAAAGATGTTCAAATAAAGCATTGAAAATTCATTGAGGTGCTGTGGAATTTTCTACTTTACTCTCTGACATGGCATTGCCTGGGCTAATCCATTGTGGGAGACTAAAAAACCTGTGATTTCTAATTACCCTGAATTTGTGGCCTCCTATCGAAGGGTATTTGATGTTCCGGCTCGCTCCTCCTCTGCTGCCAAACGACTCATGTCCATTCAGCAAGGTACGTGATCTGTTGCTCAGTATGCCATTAAGTTCCGTACGCTTGCCGCAGAGGTTGGTTGTAACAATGAAGCCCTTGTTGCCACCTTCTTTCATGGGCTTTCTGATGTGATTAAAGACGAAGTTGCTGCCAGAGGTTTACCAGAGGATCTCGAGGCTTTGGTGTCTTTTTTAATCCTAATTGACATCAGAGTCAGAGAGAGGACCTCTTTCTAGGAGCTCTTGTGGAAGCCTCCTGTACCGTTGTCTCCTACGTTGTCGTTCCCACCCATGCCTCCCTCTCCTCCCATGTCTCCTGGTCCTGAGTCATAAGGTACTGCTGTGCCGATGCAGTTGGGATTTTCACGACTCTCTGCGTCGGAGAGGGCCTTTAGGAGGAGGGAGGGGCTCTGTCTCTATTGTGGGTTACAGGGCCACCATTTAAAGTTTTGTCCTACACGGCCGGTTAAACGCTCACTCCTAGGTTCCTGTCGGGGGCAGACCTTGGGTGCTTTATACTCGTCCCGGAACCGCTAATGGAGAAACCTTTGGTCACGGTTGTCCTTTTCTGGGTGGACTCCTCCATAGTCACCCAGGCTCTTGTTGACTCTGGTGCTGCAGGCTATTTCATTGACAGTGCTTTTGTATCACAGCACTCCATTCCTGTATTGCTTTGGTCCATTCCACTTGCTATTGAGGCCATTGATGGCAGGCCTCTTCAGCCTGCACTTGTTACTCACGAAACCTCTCCGTTATCCATGGCTTTTGGGGCTCTCCATTTTGAAACCCTCCAGTTCCAGATGATTAACTCTCCACATTTTCCGGTTGTTCTGGGTTATCCCTGGCTCCAAAAGCACAATCCCAGTCTCGACTGGCGTAGGTCCAAAATTTTGTTGTAGTCTCCACAATGTATTTCCACTTGGCTTCGGAAATCAGTCAAAGTCCTGTGCACTTCCTCTGTATCTCAATTGCCTGAGGAGTACAGAGAGTTCCAAGACATTTTTGACAAGGTGCTTGCCGGTATGTTGCCTCCTCATTGGTCTTAAGATTGTGCCATAGACCTGCAACCCGGAGCCATTCCTCCTCAGGGCCGGGTTTACCCTCTCAAGGTTGCAGAGAATTGTGCTATGGAGGAGTATGTTGCAGATGCTCTGTCACGGGGGATCATCCGCAAATCCTGCTCTCCTGCAGGGGCTGGCTTCTTCTTCGTGAAGAAAAAGGGTGGCGAGTTAAGACCATGCATCGATTATAGGGGTCTTAATCGTCTTACCAGTAAGAATGCTTACCCTATTCCGCTCATTACGGAACTCTTTGACCGCCTCAAGGGAGCTACGGTCTTTTCTAAACTTGATTTGAGAGAAGCATACAATCTCGTAAGGATTAAAGGGACAGTCTAGTCCAAAAAAACTTTCATGAATCAGATAGGGCATGTAATTTTAAACAATTTTCCAATTTACTTTTATCACCAATTTTTCTTTGTTCTCATGGTATTCTTAGTTGAAAGCTTAACCTAGGAGGTTCATATGCTAATTTCTTAGACCTTGAAGGCCGTCTCTTAAGAATGCATTTTAACAGGTTTTTCACCACTAGAGGGTGTTAGTTCATGTTTTTCATATAGATTACACTGTGCTCATGCACGTGAAGTTACCTGTGAGCCATCACTGATTGGCTAAACTGCAAGTCTGTCAAAAGAACTGAAATAAAGGGGCAGATTGCAGAGGCTTAGATACAAGACAATCACAGAGGTAAAACATATATAAATATAACTGTATTGGTTATGCAAAACTCGGGAATGGGTAAAAAAGGGATTATCTATTTTTTAAAACAATATCAATTCTGGTGTAGACTGTCCCTTTAAGGAGGGCCACAAATGGAAAACAGCATTTAACACCAGGAGCAGGCATTATGAGTATCTTGTAATGCCCTTTGGCCTATGTAATGCTCCAGCTGTTTTCCAGGAATTTATTAATGATATTCTACAAGATATGTTGCAACAGTGTGTTGTGGTGTACTTAGATGATAGCCTCATACACTCACCCACTCTTGAGGCTCATCGTTCTGATGTTACACAAGTACTTCAGAGACTACGTGAGAACAGCCTGTTTTGTAAACTCGAGAAATGTGAGTTCTATCAGACTCAAGTAACCTTTCTAGGTTATGTAATCTCCGCTGCAGGGTTTTCCATGGATCCTGACAAGTTGTCTGCAGTCCTGCAGTGGCCTCGCCCAGATGGTCTTCGCTCTATTCAACGTTTTTTGGGCTTTGTCAATTACTATAGGAAGTTTATTAAAAACTTTTCTTCCTTGGTCAAACCTATTACTGACATGATCCGTAAGGAGAATGATCGACTCCATTGGTCACCTACTGCCAATAAGGCATTTGAGAGTCTTAAGACTGCCTTTGCTGCCACTCCAGTTCTGGCTCATCCTAACCCTGTCCTGCCTTTTGTTCTTGAGGTCGATGCGTCTGAGACTGGAGTAGGTGCCCTCTTGTCTCAACGTCCTATGCCTGACGGCTCCTTGTATCTGTGCGGTTTCTTCTCTAAGAAATTTTCTCCGGCGGAGTGCAATTATGAAATTGGCGACAGGGAATTACTGGCCATAATTTTGGAATTCAAGGAATGGAGGCACCTTCTCGAGGGTACTAGCATACCAGTGCTCATTCTTACTGACCACAAGAATTTGACTTATCTATCCGAAGCAAAACGTTTGTCACCCTGACAGGCCAGATGGGTGCTATCTTTGTCTCCGTTTAATTTTGTGGTCTCCTACCTGCCTGGTAGTAAGAATGTTAGGACTGATGCCCTCTCTCGTCAATTTTCACCTCTGTCCAAGGAGGAGTCTGTACCTATTTCAGTTATACCTCCTGACCATATTTTGGCCACCATACGTACTAATTTGACTTGATCCTGGCTGCACAAACCAATGCACCTCCTGAGAAACCTAGTGGTAAGTGCTTTGTACCTGAGAATCTTCAAACTAAACTATTGCACATTTACCACTATCCTAAAGCTGCAGGTCACCCGGGCAAGAACCAAATGATTTGGTCTGTCACTCGACAATTCTGGTGGCCAGGTCTTCGTTCTGATGTTGCTGTGTATGTTGCCTCCTGCTCAGTCTGTGCACAGAATAAGACTCCTCCATGTCTACCTGTGGGTCTTCTTCAACCTATTGCTAATGTTGAGCGTCCTTGGACACATCTTTCCATGGACTTCATTGTCGAGCTCCCTGTTTCCAATTGCAATACTGTTATCCTAATGGTGGTTGACGGTTTTTCTAAAATGTCACATTGCATTGCCTTGAAGAAGTAGCCTACTGCCCAGGAGCTTGCTTCAATTTTTGCCCGGGAGGTCTTCCGTTTACATGGGTTACCCAAGGAGATAGTCTCGGACTGGGGTATCCAGTTTGTCTGCATATTTTGGTGTTCCTTTTGTGCTCAAATGGGGATCCAGCTTTCTTTCTCCTCTGCATATCACCCTCAATCTAATGGGGCTGCGAAATGGTCTAATCAAGCTCTGGAACAGTTCCTCCATTGCTATGTCTCAGATCACCACAATAATTGGTCTGAACTGTTACCTTGGGCAGAGTTCGCTCGTAATAGTGCTATTAATGCTTCCTCCCAGTTATCCCCGTTAATGGCAAATTATGGGTTTCAACCATCCTTGTTGCCCGATTAATTTATGTCTCAGGGAATTCCGGCTTTGGAGGAGCATCTCCAGCAACTCCGTTTCACGTGGGTGCAGATTCAGGATTGCTTAAGACCGCTGCTCCTTAACTCGTCCGCCTCCTCTGAGGTGGTGGACAGCAATCAGCCCAATGGGATATGATCGGATTGATTGACACCCCCTGCTAGCAGCCGCGAATGTGCCGGGGGCTTTCACGAGACATGCTTTTGCAATGATAAATGCTGATAGCGTTTGCGAATGTGCTACAGCCGTATGCGTATGTGCTGCAGCGGATCATGTCTGCCCGCACATTAGTAAGTTGGCCCCATAGAGTTTATTTTATTTAAAACTCCTCACACAGAACTGCGCCACCCAATGGACGAACTTGAATAATGCATCCAAATGTATTTACCCTTAAAGAGACAGTCAACACTAAAATTGTTATTGTATAAAAAGATAGATAATGTCTTTACTACCCATTCCCCAGCTTTGCACAACCAACATTGTTATATTAATATATTTTATAACTTTTAAACCTCTACATGTCTGCCTTTTTCTAAGCCACTAAAGACAGCCTCTTATCACATGCTTTTTTATTAGCTTTTCACAAAAGGAGACTGCTAGTTCCTGTGGGCCATATAGATAACAAACAGAAGCACAGCACTAAAATGCAAGTCAATAGATAATAAATAAAATAAATAATAAGTAAAAAGTCATGTGATCAGGGGGCTGTATAGGAATTCAAGGGACGCCATCTTTAATCGCGGCGATCGGAAGAAGAGGATCCTCCACGCTCCAAGGCTCTGCTGTCGCCGGTCTTGAGTTCTGCGGTCGCCGGTCTTCAGTTCTGCTGTCCTGGATGAAGAAAGAAGAGGTCCCTGCTTGGAAAAAGATGTCAGCTGCTTGGAAAAAGACTTCAATGCCTAGAAGAGGACCTTTTCCGCCGGACTTCAGCAACCGTGAGTACCAACCTGGGGGTTAGACTTAGGGTTTTTTTTTTTGTTTTTTGTTTTGGGAGGTTTGATTTTTTTTAGATTAGGGTTATGGAGACTTCTTAAAAGAGCTGAATGCCCTTTTCAGGGCAATGGGTAGTTTAGGTTTTTAAGTAAGTGTTAGGTTTATTTATTTTGGGGGGTTTGGTGGGTGGTGGGTTTTACTGTTAGTGGGGACTTAGAATGTTTTGTAACTGCAAAAGAGCTGTTTAACTTAGGGAAATGCCCTACAAAAAGCCCTATTAAGGGCTATGGGTACTTTAGCATTATATTAGGGGGTGTTTTTATTTTGGGGGGCTTTTTATTTTCATAGAGATTAGGTTTAATTGTTTTATTTGGATAATGTGTTTATTTTTTTCTGTAGTTCTATTTTTTATTCTTTGTATTTACAACACATAGACTGCCCTCTGGGAAGGCTTACCAACTAATATTAATATAACTGTGTTGGTTATGCAATACTGGGAAATGGGTAATAAAGGGATTATCTATCTTTTAAAATAATAACAACTCTATTGTAGACTGTCCCTTTAAGGAAATTAAGACACATCAGGAGGGGCAAGTTTTGACCAATGGGAGCTGTCGCTCAAACCTTAAATGTTTTCACTGGATTATTAAAAAGGAGGGAAGAGCCAGGATCTGAGACAAAAATGCTCCTGCACTTTAGAAATGGGGGGAAAACAGAACTAAGCTTCTGATGTGCGATGGACTTTCATTAATCAGCCACACAGAGTGTATATTTATCTTGTGAGTGCCAAGTGAAGTGATCATTTTGGAACTGACTAAAAAATAACATTTATCCAAGCAGTGCATAATGGGAGTCTACACTGGACATTGCGTGCTTGTCTTTATATTTTATCTTGTCAGTGCCTATATAGAACATCAACTTGTAACACTTATTAGAATCCTAAAAAAATGATGGGGCCAAATGAATAATTTACCTACTAAACAAGGGAGGGCAAGATTAAACTATTTTGATGGCTGTATTTGGTCCCAGAGCCTGTACTTTGAGACCACTGCTTTAACCCCTTAACGACCGACGACGTATGCCATACGTCCTAAAAAAAAAAAGCACTTAACGACCGAGGACGTATGGCATACGTCGTCGGTTTAACAGAGCACTGGAAGCGATCGAAATTGCTTCCAGCTGCTCTAACAGTATTGCAGGCTTGCCTTGATGTCTAGGCATCCTGCAATACTGTTCCCGAGTGCCAGGACCGGATTGATCACTCCCCCACGAGTGATCACTTCCGGTTTCGCTCCAAGTGGAGCCCGGCAGTGTTTCAGAGCATCGGAAGCGATCGGACACGCTTCCAATGCTCTGCTTGTGTGCTAAGTGCCTCGGTGGGTCGAGGCACTTAGTTGGTTATTAAATAATAAATTAAAAATTAAAAAAAAAAACGGATAAAATAAAAAAAGCCCAAATAGCCCCCCCCCTCCCCCTTCACTAGGCATCCAAGATGGCGATGCCCAGTGCATCATGGGGCCTCTGGGGGTGTCCCTAGCCTGCATCATCATAGGGGCAAGCTAGGGTCACCCAATCTGAGCCTCCCACCGTAAAAAAAAAAATAATAATAAAATACCCCATTTGTCTGATCATGTCAATATTTGTAAATATTGACACTGATCAGTGTGGATCTCCCTCCCTCTCCTCACTTGTCATTTTGTTGGAGAGAGAGACCTGTATTTAGCAGAGAGAGATTTATTTATTTTATTTGTTAAAAAATATAGAACCAAAGGCTCTTTTCAGAGCCATTAACCCCTAGCTTGCCAGTGATCACTATATATCACTGGCAGTAGCATAGGTGCACTTTTTTTTGCTGCATTTTGCTGTCTGTGCATTTTTTTAGGGGTTAATTTTGTTGTTGTAATTTTTTAAAAACCCAAAGGCTCTTTTCAGAAACATTTAGTTAATTTAATTTTCAGAGCCATTAACCCCTAGCTTGCCAGTGATCGCTATAAATCACTGGCAGTTGCATAGCTGTACTTTTTTGCTGTCTGTGCATTTTTTTAGGGGTTAATTTTGTTGTTGTAATTTTTTAAAAACCCAAAGGCTCTTTTCAGAAACATTTAGTTAATTTAATTTAATTTTCAGAGCCATTAACCCCTAGCTTGCCAGTGATCGCTATAAATCACTGGCAGTTGCATAGCTGTACTTTTTTGCTGTCCGTGCATTTTTTTAGGGGTTAATTTTGTTGTTGTAATTTTTTAAAAACCCAAAGGCTCTTTTCAGAAACATTTAGTTAATTTAATTTAATTTTCAGAGCCATTAACCCCTAGCTTGCCAGTGATCGCTATAAATCACTGGCAGTAGCATAGCTGTACTTTTTTGCTAGTTAATTTAGTTAATTAATTTAGTTAATTTAATTTTTTTTAGTAATTGTTTTCTGTGACAGAAAGCACACCATATACAATACCTTGGGGTGTCAACTTTTCAAATATATGCACATTCATGGAAAACAAATAAATTGGGGTATGTTAAAAGACCCCCCAAAAAGACGATAGGCAAAGAAAATATGTTAAATGTGAAAAAAAATCACAAACGCATGTCAGACATTTGGCATTGCACCCCCCAAACAAGCCACCAAACCTATGCATAGGTGGTATCACTGAACTCAGTAGATGTTGGTGACCACATATTGGTGTCTTCTTTGGTAGTAACACATAACAGGAGCTGTGAATCCATGTCTAAAGTACAATGTATGTGAACAATAACACAAAAATATTAATGCCCAATAGTTTGACAAAGACTAGTGGTTAAATTAGTGCATGGAAAGTGTTAAAATACCTGCATTTGAAATACCCTAGGAAGTCTACTTTTCAAAAATATATGGTTTGATTGAGGTAAATTACATTGGCCGGCTTCAGAAATGTCTTAAATAGGACATGGGTGCATGTGATGTGAAAATTCAAAGTGGAAAAAATGGAATGGGCTTCCTAAAAATAAGGCCTTTTAGCCCCCAGAGAACCCAACACACCTATACATGGGTGGTATCACTGTACTCAGGAGAGGTTGTTGAACACATATTGAGGTGTTTTTTGGCAGTAACACATAACAGGAACTGAAAATCCATGCCTAAAGTACAATGTGTGTGAAAAATAACACAAAAAAATGACTACCCAAACGTTTGACAAAGACTGGTGGTTGAATTAGTGCATGGAAAGTGTTAAAATATCAGCATTTGAAAAACCCTAGGGTGTCTACTTTTCAAAAATATATGGTTTGATGGGGGTAAATTCCATTGGCCAGCTTCAGAAATGTCCCAAATAGGACATGGGTGCATGATGACCGATGTGAAAATTCCAAGTTGAAAAACTGCAATGCGCTACCTAAAAATAAGGCCTTTTAGCCCCCAGAGAACCCGACACACCTATACATAGGTGGTATCACTGTACTCGGGAGATGTTGTTTAACAGATATTGAGGTGGTTTTTGGCAGTAACACATAACAGGAACTGAAAATACATGCCTAAAGTACAATGTGTGTGAAAAATAACACAAAAAAATGACTACCCAAAAGTTTGACAAAGACTAGTGGTTGAATTAGTGCATGGAAAGTGTTAAAATACCAACATTTGAAATACCCTAGGGTGTCTAATTTTCAAAAATATATTGTTTGATGGGGGTAAATTCCATTGGCCAGCTTCAGAAATGTCCGAAATAGGACATGGGTGCATGATGACCGATGTGAAAATTCCAAGTTGAAAAACTGGAATGCGCTACCTAAAAATAAGGCCATTTAGCCCCCAGAGAACCCGACACACCTATACATGGGTGGTATCACTGTACTCAGGAGATGTTGTTGAACACATATTGAGGTGGTTTTTGGCAGTAACACATAACAGGAACTGAAAATACATGCCTAAAGTACAATGTGTGTGAAAAATAACACAAAAAAATGACTACCCAAAAGTTTGACAAAGACTAGTGGTTGAATTAGTGCATGGAAAGTGTTAAAATACCAGCATTTGAAATACCCTAGGGTGTCTACTTTTCAAAAATATAAGGTTTGATGGGGGTAAACTCCATTGGCCAGCTTCAGAAATGTCCCAAATAGGACATGGGTGCATGATGACCAATGTGAAAATTCCAAGTTGAAAAACTGGAATGTGCTACCTAAAAATAAGGCCATTTAGCCCCCAGAGAACCCGACACACCTATACATAGGTGGTATCACTGTACTCATGAGATATTGTTGAACACATATTGAGGTGGTTTTTGGCAGTAAAACATAACAGGAACTGAAAATACATGCCTAAAGTACAATGTGTGTGAAAAATAACACAAAAAAAAGACTACCCAAAAGTTTGACAAAGACTAGTGGTTGAATTAGTGCATGGAAAGTGTTAAAATACCAGCATTTGAAATACCCTAGGGTGTCTTCTTTTCAAAAATATATGGTTTGATGGGGGTAAATTCCATTGGCCAGCTTCAGAAATGTCCCAAATAGGGCATGGGTGCATGATGACCGATGTGAAAATTCCAAGTTGAAAAACTGGAATGCGCTACCTAAAAATAAGGCCTTTTAGCCCCCAGAGAACCCGACACACCTATACATAGGTGGTATCACTGTACTCGGGAGATGTTGTTTAACAGATATTGAGGTGGTTTTTGGCAGTAACACATAACAGGAACTGAAAATACATGCCTAAAGTACAATGTGTGTGAAAAATAACACAAAAAAATGACTACCCAAAAGTTTGACAAAGACTAGTGGTTGAATTAGTGCATGGAAAGTGTTAAAATACCAACATTTGAAATACCCTAGGGTGTCTAATTTTCAAAAATATATTGTTTGATGGGGGTAAATTCCATTGGCCAGCTTCAGAAATGTCCCAAATAGGACATGGGTGCATGATGACCGATGTGAAAATTCCAAGTTGAAAAACTGGAATGCGCTACCTAAAAATAAGGCCATTTAGCCCCCAGAGAACCCGACACACCTATACATGGGTGGTATCACTGTACTCAGGAGATGTTGTTGAACACATATTGAGGTGGTTTTTGGCAGTAACACATAACAGGAACTGAAAATACATGCCTAAAGTACAATGTGTGTGAAAAATAACACAAAAAAATGACTACCCAAAAGTTTGACAAAGACTAGTGGTTGAATTAGTGCATGGAAAGTGTTAAAATACCAGCATTTGAAATACCCTAGGGTGTCTACTTTTCAAAAATATAAGGTTTGATGGGGGTAAACTCCATTGGCCAGCTTCAGAAATGTCCCAAATAGGACATGGGTGCATGATGACCAATGTGAAAATTCCAAGTTGAAAAACTGGAATGTGCTACCTAAAAATAAGGCCATTTTGCCCCCAGAGAACCCGACACACCTATACATAGGTGGTATCACTGTACTCATGAGATATTGTTGAACACATATTGAGGTGGTTTTTGGCAGTAAAACATAACAGGAACTGAAAATACATGCCTAAAGTACAATGTGTGTGAAAAATAACACAAAAAAAAGACTACCCAAAAGTTTGACAAAGACTAGTGGTTGAATTAGTGCATGGAAAGTGTTAAAATGCCAGCATTTGAAATACCCTAGGGTGTCTTCTTTTCAAAAATATATGGTTTGATGGGGGTAAATTCCATTGGCCAGCTTCAGAAATGTCCCAAATAGGGCATGGGTGCATGATGACCGATGTGAAAATTCCAAGTTGAAAAACTGGAATGCGCTACCTAAAAATAAGGCCATTTAGCCCCCAGAGAACCCGACACACCTATACATAGGTGGTATCACTGTACTCAGGAGTTGTTGTTAAACACATATTGAGGTGTTTTTTGGCAGTAACACATAACAGGAACTGAAAATCCATGCATAAAATACAATGTGTGTGAAAAATAACACAAAAAAATAACTACCCTAAAGTTTGACAAAGACTAGTGGTTGAATTAGTGCATGGAAAGTATTAAAATACCAGCATTTGAAATACCCTAGGGTGTCTACTTTTCAAAAATATATGGTTTGATGGGGGTAAATTCCATTGGCCAGCTTCAGAAATGTCCCAAATAGGACATGGGTGCATGATGACCGATGTGAAAATTCCAAGTTGAAAAACTGGAATGCGCTCTCTAAAAATAAGCCCACAGAGAACCCGACACACCTATACATGGGTGGTATCACTGTACCCAGGAGATGCTACTGAAGACATATTAGGGTGTTATTTGGCAGTAACCCTTACCATTTTATCAGTAAATGTATTCTTAAATTGCTATTTGTCAAAAAATCTAATTATTTTTTTTTCCCCCCAAACTTTGGCATAGATTGGTGGTAAAATGGTTGCATGAAAAAAGTCAAAATACCCCAAGTTTAATACCTTAGGTTGTCTTCTTTTAAAAATATATATACATTTGAAGGGTTATTCAGGGATTCCTGACAGATATTGGTGTTACAATGTAACTATCGCCAATTTTGAAAAAACATGGTTTTGAAATAGCAAAGTGCTACTTGTACTTATTGCCCTATAACTTGCAAAAAAAGCAAAGAACATGTAAACATTGGGTATTTCTAAACTCAAGACAAAATTTAGAAACTGTTTAGCATTGGTATTTTATGGTGGTTGTAGATGTGTTAGAGATTTTGGGGCTCAAAGTTAGAAAAAGTGTGGTTTTTTTTCATTTTTTCCTAATATTTTATCGTTTTTTTATAGTAAATTATAAGATATGATGAAAATAATGGTATCTTTAGAAAGTCCATTTAATGGCGAGAAAAACGGTATATAATATGTGTGGGTACAGTAAATGAGTAAGAGGAAAATAACAGTTAAACACAAACATTGCAGAAATGCAAAAATAGCCTTGGTTCCAGATGGTCAACAAATTGAAAAGTGGTCTGGTCACTAAGGGGTTAAAGAGATACAGAAGTGCAAAAATAAAATGCTCTAATATATAAGAGAATTTAATTTTTGCACTATTACATGAATATAACTGTATTTAAAGGGACACTAAAGAATACAATTTTAGACAACATTCCAATTTAGTTCTATTATCTAATTTGCTTCATTCTTTAGAAATCCTTTGCTGAAGAAATAGCAATGCACAGAGGTGAGCCAATCACACGAGGCATCTATGTGCAGCTACCAATCAGCAGCTACTAAGCCTATCTATATATGCTTTTCAGCAAAGGATATCAAGAGAATGAAGCAAAATAGAAAACATAAGTAAATTAGAAAGTTGCTTAAAATTGCATACTCTTTCTAAACCATGAAAGAAAAAAATGTGGGTTTCATCTCCCTTTAACCACTGCAAAATCACTTCTTGGAACTAGCTGTGTAGCCACCAATCAACCGCTAGCTCCCAGTGGTGTAGGATATGTACATATGCTTTTTCAACAAAAAATAACTAGAGTACAAACTAAATTTGAAAATAGAAACTAATTTAAAAGGGTCTTAAAATTACGTCCGCTATCTGTATCATGCAACTTTAATTTTATCTTTCCTATACATTTAATTATAGCTAGTGAATACAATTGTAATCTGCATTTATTATTTTGCCATACTATTAAACACTGCAACAGTCAAAGGGGAATATTTATCAAAGCGTCAACTATGTTGCATTCGCAGGCGTCAAAACACTTGCCAAACATCGTGGCTGCGGATCTGAATACGTTCTCTTTATTTATCAAAAAAGCCATCAAAAACACACGCGTCAAGTACGGTGCAAAGAGCATCACACTGGTGTTAACTAACAGTCATCGATGTCAAGGCCATTCCGGTTTTTCCCAACGTTATTTATACCATTTCATTACTGTCCACGAACAAGCACATTTCTCTTTAGCACATTATTGTATATAGTGTAAATGTATTCTTTTTCTGAGCAGGCCTAATTGCAAATATAGCAAGTAGCGACATATTTGGTGCAAAGTGGAGAGTGAATTATTAGAATTCTTTTTAAGATTGGACATACATATTTTAGTATGTATATACACACACACACACACACACACACACACATATATATATATATATATATATATATATATATATATATATATATATATATATATATATATATATATATATATATATATATAATGTGTGTGTGTGTTATGTCAGAAATCTTTTGCAAACATATTTGCATGTTCCTAAGTTCCTTTTTTGGTTCTAAACAATGTTGTCTGTCATATCTCTGCGTTTATTTATACCACTATATGTATGTAGTGTAAATGTATTATTATTCTGAGCAGGAATAATTGCAAATATAATCAGAGTAGCATCTGTATTTATTTGCAATCTATGGATATTTTAAAGGGATAGGAAAGTAAAAATGTAAGTTGCACTACTGGGAGCTAGCTGCTAATTGGTGCCTGCACACATTTGTCTCTTGTGATTGGCTAAATAGATGTGTTCAGCTAGCTACTAGTAGTGCAATGCTGTTCCTTCAGCAAAGGATAACAAGAGAATTAAGCAAATTTGATAATAGAAGTAAATTGGAAAGTTGTTTAAAATTGTATGTTCTATCCAAATCATGAAATGATATTTTGGGGTTTCCTGTCCCTTTAAGAGCTGGGTCAGGTTTCTCTCTGCACCTGTCTAACCCCTCCTGATTGCAATCTATTTTTAAAAACACCCCTTCATAGGTGTTATAAAATGGGCTGAGAACCAACGAAAGAAACACAAACTGGCACTACACTGTGAATATAGGTGAGATAGGAATTAAAAATTTCGGTGCTGCCCCTCAAAAATTATATTGATACAACAGGACAGGAAAGTAAGGGGTTACTATAGCACTCACTCTCACTCTAATAATGATTAAAGTAAAATCATTCATACTTTATTTATCAAAAGTTAAAATCAGGATAGACATCCCTGATAGGTAAGTTACACTACCCACAACCACCTATATAATAATATTTAAAAGCAAAAGGGGCTCTCCTAACACTCTTCTGTTTCCTGGCCGATAACAGGAATCGTCGGCATCAGGTGACTGGAGTGATAGGATAAGCCTAGAAAGAACATGCTGTACAAACGTGTTTCGGCTATTAGAAAGCCTTTCTCAATGTTTCACATTCAATATCTAAATGAATAAGCCGAGGCTCCGATGTTCGGAGCTTAATATATCCCCAAAACACCGGTTAGCAGCCAATCCGAGGCATATTCCAAGTTCCGCCTTCAGATCCTCCAATCGGTTACGGGCTTAATTCACGCCCATAAGAAAACATCCATCCGATTGGAGCTATGCTGCATACCTCGTGCAGAACAATGTATGCCTGCAAAACTACAGAACTAACTCACTTGATGAAGTAAATTCGTCAGCAGTAACCTGCTTTCAATTCTTCATATAAGCATTACATAATCTCTAATGATTTTGGAAAGATGACAGTTTGGAAAATAATAAGTAAATGCTATTTATGGTTATTTTAACCTGAGGCTTTAACAGTATTTTATGCACAGTTCATTAAGTCCGACATCGAACCAATGATATGATGTAAGGCATTACTCCAATCAGAAGGAGACTTTCTTATGGACGTGGAGTGTGCATAATAAACTGAACACCAGTGACGAGGTATGCGGCATAGCTCCAATCGGATGGATGTTTTCTTATGGGCGTGAATTAAGCCCGTAACCGATTGGAGGATCTGAAGGCGGAACTTGGAATATGCCTCGGATTGGCTGCTAACCGGTGTTTTGGGGATATATTAAGCTCCGAACATCGGAGCCTCGGCTTATTCATTTAGATATTGAATGTGAAACATTGAGAAAGGCTTTCTAATAGCCGAAACGCGTTTGTACAGCACGTTCTTTCTAGGCTTATCCTATCACTCCAGTCACCTGATGCCGACGATTCCTGTTATTGGCCAGGAAACAGAAGAGTGTTAGGAGAGCCCCTTTTGCTTTTAAATATTATTATATAGGTGGTTGTGGGTAGTGTAACTTACCTATCAGGGATGTCTATCCTGATTTTAACTTTTGATAAATAAAGTATGAATGATTTTACTTTAATCATTATTAGAGTGAGAGTGAGTGCTATAGTAACCCCTTACTTTCCTGTCCTGTTGTTTCAATATAAAATGGGCTGGCACATAAGATGACATTTCTTACTGAAAAAGAAATTCAAGAGAAGAAAGAAATAAACTGAAAATAGCATGACAGTAAAGAGGTGATTTTAGTTTCTGCTGTATCTGATTCATGTCAGTTTAAAGTTAGGTGGTTAGGTGATGTATAATACACAATGTAACAAATGGCACTTACAAGTTCTGATGAGTGATCAATGACACAAGTATCAAGCAATTTGATTAGTTAGTGATATTTTATAATGTGTATTTGAATCAGATTGGCTGATGTCATAAATCATGTGATTATGCATATTGCAATGAAAAGTGGTGGAAAAATTAACTAGTGTGTGGGTTGTTTAGGAGCAGGCGTCATAATTGGTGCAAAAAGTGTTGCGTCAAATTTGGCGCAAAGTGGAAAGTGGGACTTGAAACATGGTGCATATAGATTTTTTTCAAACAAATAAAAAGGAAGTTAGCTATATTATGTTGTGTAGTTATTTTATTTTTATCTCTATATCTATTAGTGCGACAAGTTTGGGGCAAAACTTTGGGGCACCAAATATGTAGAAATAATATTGTCCCCTTGATTTGTAATGATCAAAGTTGTAGCATAATCCATAAGTAGTAATGTATTTTCCATTTGTATCCCTATATCTACTAGTGCACCAAATGTGTAGCAATAATATTGTTTGATTTAGAAAGGGTATACAATTTTAATAAAGTTTCTTATTTACTTTTATTATGTAATATACTTAATTCTCTTGCAGCATTGAACATAAACTTTCTGTGTTTTCAGACTCCCATTGATTTCTATGGCATCCGCGACCTCAAGGGTGGTGGATTTAAAACCAGGTACGCTGAGTCGGAAAAGACGCAAGCGTAACTGTAGAAATTTTGATAACTTTGTGAGAGCTTCAAATAGTGTCGAATAGGAGGGCGAATGAACACGATTCCGCTCGAATTCCACGGGTTTTAAACTCACATAGATCTGCGTCGGATTGAGATCACGGGATCGTATGTTACGTCACAAATTTCAACATTTGCCGATCTTGACGCTTTGATAACTACGGCGGATCAATCTCGCAACAATTATGACACGGAATTCAAGCGTATTTTTGGTTCACGCTTTGATAAATATCCCCCTAAGAGTGCGCCCATCCTGCAGGTTGCAGAACATGACCCTGCAACATTATAAACAACGACTGCTTTGTCAGTATATTATTTAATGTCCCTAATAAGTTTTAGAAAGGAAGATAAAATAAACAGTCTTAGGGGGACTTTTCTCTGGACTGCAAAACAGTGCAAATTTTGCTAACCTAAAAGCTTTTAAAACATTTATTTTGTATGCATATCTTTATATATATAAATTTTAATATCCCTTTAAATATAGTTGGCTTCAGAAATGGCACAAATCACATTATGAAACCGCACTGTCAATGATTCGGTACTTTGTGTTTACAGCTGAGTCTCTGGTTTAATGTCATTTCCTCTGTCTTGTAGAATTTGTTACCTTCACCACTTATTGAATTTTAAATGTAACTACATTGGCTGTGGTGCATAGAAAAGGATAATTAATGATGTGGTTATTTAAATCTCTTCCTGCAGCCAACAAATCCTTTGCAGCCCCATGGTGTGTTTTAAAGGAAAAATGACATGCTATAATCCGTTAAAGCATGTAATTTTAAGACAATCGACCCTACAGCACTGTGTGTTTAACCCCTACAATGGGGTTAAACACACAGTAGAAATACCCCACAGGATCCGCAGTGCACTGCTGGTCCCAAGTGGAACTTGCTGATGATCCAATCAAATATGCAAATTGATGTTTATTTGAAGGGTTGGTGTTTTTTCACACTATATTGCCACATAGTCAACACCAGTTCCAGGATAACTTTTTTACAGTGTTGGTTGATACGCAATTATCAAACCTGAGATGGGAAATTTAAACCTTTAAAAGGCTTTTTAATAGTGCAATTTATTTGAACGTGTTCTTTTAAGAACTACATTGTTTACAATATTATTAGAAAACAAAAAAAAGAAAAATACATATTTTTAGAACCAATGCATGATTGCCATTATTGTAATATGTAAACATTTCAGTGGGAGACATAAAATATTGGGGGTTTTTTTTAGATATTTGGCTTTATTTTCTCAGTCATTCTAATCCTGTTGAATGTCTGCCTAACAATCTGGAACCTGAATTATGTATGCAATCTATCCATCAACACTTTGTTTGCTTACAGTTAAGTAAGCGTGTGAGTTAAGAGCATTATCACATATTATGCATTGACCTTCAGGGAGTTTTTGCATAAACTTTTACAGCTGGTAATGCAAAATAGATATTATCAGATTATCTCATTTTTTTCCTTTTTGGACTTTTCAACAGCCTTAAAAACGAATTATTTTTACTGTTTAACTTGTTCTTTGCAGAAAATAAAAATGTCACCCCGGGAAGATCAGAATTTAAGGGGCACTAAACACTATATACATTTCATGCATCTCCCTCTAATCATGGGTGCTGCCATTATGGAACATGGGTCACATTGCAGTTATCTAAGGAGAGTTGCTGCACATGCGCAAACAGATCAACACTGGAACGTAGTGAAAGCTAGATTTCAACATGGCAGCACCCATGACTAGGGAAGGCAGGGAATAACTTAAATACTATACTTTTAAATGTATTTAGGGCCAGATTACAAGTGGAGCGTCATTTAACGCTCCCACTCGAGCGTTAACTCCGCTAGAAGTAAACTTTCTGCGCACGTCGGGTAGTGCTCGTATTACAAGTTCAAAGTAAACTGTTTTTGCTTGCACACTAACCAGACGCATGTAAAAAACTGAACTTACAATATTGCACACGTAATAACATATTCCCTCATAGAAGTCAATGGAGCAAAAAGTGGAAAAAAAACCTAACACCCTACTCGCATGCAAATACAATTGCATATTCTCAAGCGTGCTAACCAGAAATGAAAATAGAAGAATATGTTCTATTTACTCACAAATATCGTTTTTGGGTAAAATATATATCTCTACCTATATATACTGTATTCATGATTATATATAGGTATAGAAATATATAGATAAATATAGGAATATCTATTTTTAAATACATAGAACACATTCTGCTATGTACAGAACATCGGAATGTGAAATATTTACAGTAAATACACAAACACTTTATTAAACATTAATATTGCATAAATATGCTTTTACATGGTTTCATCTACTTAACTGCGAAGGGCTGCACTTCCCTTATATATATGTCTTATGTGTGTACATATGTATTTATGTTTTTATATGTGTATATATGTCTGTAAATACATACTAGTCACAAACTCCCAAGCCCCCTACTCATCTCCCACCTTCTCCTCTTCAATGAGTAGGGTTTTATACTACATGGACACACCAACTCCTGCCATCCTACACAGCATCGCACTCCTCACAACTTGTTGCAGCCCCTCTGTTTATCTGCCAGTCGCCAGGAAGGGAGAAAGAGCGGGAGAAGGAGAGGAGGCCTACACTGCAAAAAGTACTGTTGTATATGGGGCAATTGCATCTGCCAGCTGATGGGGAGGAAAACTATGTGTTATATAGTTTAATTTGTCTATGATATATATATATATATATATATATAGGGGCCCCACATATTTGTCTTACTTAGGGCCCTGCAAATGCTAAGGGTGGTTCTGTGGGTAATTCAGGGGGAAAAAGCAATGAGTATTCAGAAAAAAAGGCATGAGTCAAAATACTCTAAATAACTGTGAAAGGGTTCTATTGACATCCAATCGTACATTTCACAATTGTATAGAATATGTGAGCACGATCCCTCCCAGCATAATGTTTAATATTTTGTAATATAGATGGTCTCAAAAAATGTTTTTTCAGCTCTGACATCAGCACTACGTATGTGTTTGTACGTGTTTCTGATGCCCATTTCATTTCTAAAAGTCATAAGAAGCATGACTGAGTTTGTATCTTTTTTATCTGCATTTCACACTATATAAATATATTCCTAATGCAGGAGAATTATGAAATGGATTAAACAGAGGTCACAGGAGTGAGTTAAGGATTACATTTTTAAACAGTAAGGCTGGCACAAATTATATATGATTGTTATGACAATGTACCAAACTCCTACGTGTGAGCAGACTAAAGAACCTCTAACTGATTCATTTACAAAAATAATTTGTTGCCCATACCAAGTAGATGTTCAGAATAGAGAGACAGGGTAACCCAAAGTCACTGATACATTTGCAAAGAGTTTATATTTATTAGTATTAATAGCAGTGATATATTACGGAAGAAACATTTTGTGAAATAATTCGCATACAATATGAATTTGATCTCAAATACTCATTTGTCAAGATAAACATCAACTAGACACAAAAAGTGGTGCTAGATAAAATATTTTAAACACTCATTATTTCTTCAATATATGTATTGGGGTTAATAGTAGAAATAGTGGCAGCCTGTGTAGTTGCCGATTTAACATTGTGCGAGCAGACATGATCCAATATTGCGGATCATGTCCGCTGCACATCGATAAAAGCCGACAGCATACGCTCTCAGCATTTATCATTGCACCAGCAGTTCTGGTGAACTGCTGGTACAATGCTGCCCCCTGCAGATTTGCGGCCAATCGGCCGCCAGCAGGGGGTATCAATCAACCCGATCGTATTGGATCGGGTTGATTTCCGGCAATGTCTGTCCGCCGCCTCATAGCAGGTGGACAGGTTATGGAGCAGCGTTTTTTTAGCCTGAAGGCTCGCCAGAAACACGGGGCATCAAGCTCTATACAGAGCTTGATAAATATGCCCCTATATGTGTGTGATATATGGGTGTGTGTGTGATTTATGTGTGTGTGATATACTGTATGTGTGTGTGTGATATACTGTATGCGTATGTGTGTGTGTGATATACTGTATGCGTATGTGTGTGTGTGATATACTGTATGCGTATGTGTGTGTGTGATATGTGTGTGATATGTGTGTGTGTGATATACTGTATGCGTATGTGTGTGTGTGATATACTGTATGCGTATGTGTGTGTGTGATATACTGTATGCGTATGTGTGTGTGTGATATGTGTGTGATATGTGTGTGTGTTTGTGTGTATGGGATATATGTGTGTGTGTGATACATACAGTATCTCACAAAAGTGAGTACACCCCTCACATTTTTGTAAATATTTTATTATATCTTTTCATGTGACAACACTGAATAAATGACACTTTGCTACAATGTAAAGTAGTGAGTGTACAGCCTGTATAACAGTGCAAATTTGATGTCCGCTCAAAATAACTCAACACACAGCCATTAATGTCTAAACTGTTGGCAACAAAAGTGAGTAGACCCCTAAATGGAAATGTCCAAATTGGGCCTAGGCTATAAGAAGATTGCCAAGGCCCTGAAGCTGAGCTGCAGCACGGTGGGCAAGATCATACAGCGGTTTCACAGGACAGGTTCCACTGTCACTGCTCAGACCATACGCCACACACTGCATCAAATTGCTCTGCATGGCTGTCGTCCCAGAAGGAAGCCTCTTCTAAAGATGATGCATAAGAAAGCCCACAAACAGTTTGCTAAAGACAAGCAGACTAAGGACATGGATTACTCGAACCATGTCCTGTGGTCCAATGAGACCAAGATAAACTTATTTGATTCCGATGGTGTCAAGCGTGTGTGTGGGCAACCAGGTGAGGAGTACAAAGCCAAGTGTGTCTTGCCTACAGTCAAGCATGGTGGTGGGCCTGCATGAGTGCTGCCGGCACTGGGGAGCTACAGTTCATTGAGGGAACCATGAATGCCAACATGTACTGTGACATACTGAAGCAGAGCATGCTACCCTCCCTTCGGAGACTGGACCGCAGGGCAGTATTCCAACATGATAACAACCCCAAACACACCTCCAAGATGACCACTGCCTTGCTAAAGAAGCTGAGGGTAAAAGTGATGGACTGACCAAGCATGTCTCCAGACCTAAACCCTATTGAGCATCTGTGGGGCATCCTCAAATGGAAGGTGGGGGAGCGCAAGGTCTCTAACATCCACCAACTCCGTCATGTTGTCAGTGGAAGAGGACTCCAGTGGCAACCTGTGAAGCTCTGGTGAACTCCATGCCCAAAAGGGTTAAGGCAGTGCTGGAAAATAATGGTGGCCACACAAAATATTGACACTTTGGGCCCAATTTGGACATTTCTACTTAGGGGTGTACTCACTTTTGTTGCCAACGGTTTAGACATTAATGGCTGTATGTTGAGATTTTCTGAGGTACAGCAAATTTACACTGTTATACAGGCTGTACACTCACTACTTTACATTGTAGCAAAGTGTCATTTCTTCAGTGTTGTCACATGAAAAGATATCATAAAAAATATACAAAAATGTGAGGGGTGTACTGACTTTTGTGAGATACTGTATGTGTGTGTGTGTGTCTGTGATATATGTGTGTGATATATATGTGTGTGTGATATGTATGTGTGTGTGTGATATACTGTATGTGTGTGTGTTTGTGTGTATGTGATATGTGTGTGATATGTATGTGTGTGTGTGTGATATATGTGTGTGCGTGTCTGTATGTGCTATATGTGTGTGTGCTATATGTGTGTGTGTGTATGTGTGTGTGATATATGTGTGTGTGTGTGGTGTGTTTGTGTGTGTGTGTGTTTGTTTGTTTATGTGTGTGTGATATGTGTATATATGTGTGTGTGTGTGTGTGTGTGTGTGTGGTGTGTATATATATGTGTGTGTGTGTGGTGTGTTTGTGTGTGTGTGTGTTTGTTTGTTTATGTGTGTGTGATATGTGTATATATGTGTGTGTGTGTGATATATGTGTGTGTGTGGTGTGTATATATATGTGTGTGTGTGTGTGTGTGTGTGTGTGTGTGTGTGATATGTGTGTTTGTGTGTGTGTGATGTGTATACACAAGAACAGAAATTTCATGGAAATAGAAAAAAATTCCATATAGTATTTGGGCAGGTTTTCTTTAATCCAATAAAAATGTATACATGTTTGATTTCTTGTTGTAATTCATGGATAAGGGTAATGGCAAATATATGTGATTTTATATGTTTAAAAAATGTTTTTTTTTTCTCTAACAGAGGGGGTGATCATAATTTTTCTCTAAAAATTGATATTAAAGTCTATATTAAAGTGATATATTAATATATATATTTATATATATATATATATATATATATATATATATTAAAGTGTGTATGTGATATGTGTGTGATATGTATGTGTGTGTGTGTGATATATGTGTGTGCGTGTGTGTATGTGCTATATGTGTGTGTGTGATATATGTGTGTATGTGTATGTGTGTGTAATATATGTGTGTGTTGTGTATATATATATATGTGTGTGTGTGTGTGGTGTGTTTGTTTGTGTATGTGTGTGTGATATGTGTATATATGTGTATATATATGTGTGTGTGTGTGTGGTGTGTATATATATATATATATATATATATATATATGTGTGTGTGTGTGTGATGTGTATACACAAGAACAGAAATTTCATGGAAATAGAAAAAAATTCCATATAGTATTTGGGCAGGTTTTCTTTAATCCAATAAAAATGTATACATGTTTGATTTCTTGTTGTAATTCATGGATAAGGGTAATGGCAAATATATGTGATTTTATATGTTTAAAAAAAAAAAATTCTCTAACAGAGGGGGTGATCATAATTTTTCTATAAAAATTGATATTAAAGTCTATGGGGATTTTCCTTTAGGATTTGTCTAAGACACAAATGATAATAGTTTGGCAAGTGGATGCTTTCCCAAGTTTCCTTATTTTTTAGTAGATAATTAAAAAATTTTAAGTTAGTTAGGGCTAGATTACAAGTGAGGCGCTAATGTTTTTGCACAAGCGATATCAAGTTTTCGCAGTCCTTAATATTTGCATTATATTGCAAGTTAACCGAAATTGCGATTGTGCTACGATTTTTGTTGCAATCTCTGAGCTGTGGTTAACTGTTTTCCAAAACAAAAAAGTTGCTCAAAGCACTTCAAAAATACATTACAAAGTACATTTACACTCATATTAACACTCTAATAAATAAAAAATAAATAAAAAACTTGCACACAAATGTTATAAGGGCTCAACAATATGAGCTGAAGGGTGTTAGAAAAAGATACATTAAGATACATAAATATACGTCTAAAGATGTATTTATATGTATATAGATATGTCTATATCTGTGTACATATGTATTTATGTATTTATATGTGTAATGTATGACTGTAAATACATATAAACACATATAACCCCATAAATATATATGTACACACATATATACAGTATATATATATAAGTGCATTTGAGCACTTTGGGGCCTATTTATTAAGCCGTCAACCGCAAATACGCTGGAATTCCGCAGCGTATTTGTGGCGAGCCTGATTCCCCTTATTTATCAAACTCTACAGACCGGCAAATGTAGATCGATGTTTACGTCATTACAGATGTTCCAAATGCAAATTTGGCACTATCTGACTACTTTTGCTAGTTAACAAATCTCTACCAGGTACCCTTGGCACTATTCCGGCCCAGCGTACCTGGTTTTCAATCTGCCGCCCTGGAGGCTGCGGATGCCATAGGAATCAATGGGAGTCTGAAAGCAGAGAAAGCTGTTACATTTACACCTAATACCCTAACATAAACCCCGAGTCTAAACACTCCTAATCTGCTGCCCCGACACCGCCGCCACCTACATTATACTTATTAACCCCTAATCTTCTGCCCCTACACCGCCGCCACCTACATTATACTTATTAACCCCTAATCTGCTGCCCCTACACCGCCGCCACCTACATTATACTTATTAACCCCTATTCTGCCCCCCCAACACCGCCACTACCTACATTATACTTATTAACCCCTAATCTGACCCCCTACACCGCTGCCACCTACATTATGTAATTAACTCCTAATCTGTCGTCCCCAACGTCACCGCCACTATATTAAATGTATTAACCCCTAAACCTAAGTCTAACCCTAACACCCCCTAACTTAAATCTAATTTAAATAAATATGAATAAAATGACTATCATTAACTACATTATTCCTATTTAAAACTAAATACTTACCTATAAAATAAACCCTAAGATAGCTACAATATAACTAATAGTTACATTGTAGCTAGCTAAGGGTTTATTTTTATTTTACAGGCAAGTTTGTATTTATTTTAACTAGGTACAATTGTTATTAAATAGTTATTAACTATTTAATAACTACCTAGCTAAAATAAATACAAAAGTACCTGTAAAATAAAACCTAACCTAAGTTACAATAACACCTAACACTACACTATAATTAAATAAATTAAATACAATAACCTAAATTAAATTAAATTAGCTAAAGTACAAAAAACCCCACTAAATTACAGAAAATAATTAACAAATTACAGAAATTTAAACTAATTAACCTAATCTAATAGCCCTATCAAAATAAAAAAGCCCCCCCCCAAATAAAAAAACCCTAGCCTAAACTAAACTACCAATAGCCCTTAAAAGGGCCTTTTGTGGGGCATTGCCCCAAAGTAATCAGCTCTTTTACCTGAAAAAAAATACAAACAACCCCCCCAACAGTAAAACCCACCACCCACACAACCAACCCCCCCCCAAAAAAAAAACTAACTAAAAAAACCTAAGCTCCCCATTGCCTTGAAAAGGGCATTTGGATGGGCATTGTCCTTAAAAGGGCAGTTAGCTCTTTTATAGCCCAAAGCCCTAACCTAAAAATAAAAAATAAAACCCACCCAATACATCCTTAAAAAAACCTAACACTAACCCCCTGAAGATCGACTTACCGGGAGACGTCTTCATCCAAGCCGGGCAGAAGTGGTCCTCCAGACGGCAGAAGTCTTCATCCAGAAGGCATCTTCTATCTTCATCCATCCGGCGCGGAGCGGGTCCATCTTCAAGACATCCGACGCGGAGCATCCTCTTCGGCCGATGACTACCCGACGAATGAAGGTTCCTTTAAGTGATGTCATCCAAGATGGTGTCCCTTAGATTCCGATTGGCTGATAGAATTCTATCAGCCAATCGGAATTAAGGTAGAAAAAATCCTATTGGCTGATGCAATCAGCCAATAGGATTGAACTTCAATCCTATTGGCTGATCCAATCAGCCAATAGGATTGAGCTGGTATTCTATTGGCTGTTCCAATCAGCCAATAGAATGCCAGCTCAATCCTATTGGCTGATTGCATCAGCCAATAGGATTTTTTCTACCTTAATTCTGATTGGCTGATAGAATTCTACCAGCCAATCGGAATCTAAGGGACGCCATCTTGAATGACGTCACTTAAAGGAACCTTCATTCGTCAGGTAGTCGTCGGCCGAAGAGGATGCTCCGCATCGGATGTCTTGAAGATGGACCCGCTCCGCGCCGGATGGATGAAGATAGAAGATGCCGTCTGGATGAAGACTTCTGCCGTCTGGAGGACCACTTCTGCCCGGCTTGGATGAAGACGTCTCCCAGTAAGTCGATCTTCAGAGGGTTAGTGTTAGGTTTTTTTAAGGGTGTATTGGGTGGGTTTTATTTTTAGATTAGGGCTTTGGGCTGCAAAAGAGCTAACTGCCTTTTTAAGGGCAATGCCCATCCAAATGCCCTTTTCAGGACAATGGGGAGCTTAGGTTTTTTTAGCTATTTTTTTGGGGGGGGGGTTGGTTGTGTGGGTGGTGGGTTTTACTGTTGGGGCGGTTGTTTGTATTTTTTTACAGGTAAAAGAGCTGATTACTTTGGGGCAATGCCCCGCAAAAGGCCCTTTTAAGGGCTATTGGTATTTTAGTTTAGGCTAGGGGTTTTTTTATTTTGATAGGGCTATTAAATTAGGTGTAATTAGTTTAAATTTCTGTAATTTGTTTATTATTTTCTGTAATTTAGTGTTTTGGGTTTTTTTTTGTACTTTAGTTAATTTAATTTGATTTAGGTTATTGTATTTAATTTAGTTAATTGTATTTCATTTATTTAATTGTAGTGTAGTGTTAGGTGTTAGTAACTTAGGTTAGGTTTTATTTTACAGGTACTTTTGTATTTATTTTAGCTAGGTAGTTATTAAATAGTTATTAACTATTTAATAACTATTGTACCTAGTTAAAATAAATACAAACTTGCCTGTAAAATAAAAATAAATCCTAAGCTAGCTACAATGTAACTATTAGTTATATTGTAGCTATCTTAGGGTTTATTTTATAGGTAAGTATTTAGTTTTAAATAGGAATAATGTAGTTAATGATAGTAATTTTAGTTATATTTATTTAAATTAGATTTAAGTTAGGGGGTGTTAGGGTTAGACTTAGGTTTAGGGGTTAATAAATTTAATATAGTGGCGGCGACATTGGGGGCGGCAGATTAGGGGTTAATAACATAATGTAGGTGGCAGCGGTGTAGGGGATGGCAGATTAGGGGTTAATAACATAATGTAGGTGGCGGCGGTGTTGGGGGGCAGATTAGGGGTTAATAAGTATAATGTAGGTGGTGGCGATGTAGGGGCAGCAGATTATGAGTTAATAACATAATGTAGGTGGCGGCGGTGTAGGGGATGGCAGATTAGGGGTTAATAACATAATGTAGGTGGCGGCGGTTTTGGGGGCGAGATTAGGGGTTAATAAGTATAATTTAGGTTGCGGCGGTGTAGGGGCAGCAGATTAGGGGTTAATAACATAATTGTAGGTGGCGGCGGTGTAGGGGGTGGCAGATTAGGGGTTAATAAGTATAATGTAGGTGATGGCGGTGGGCTCCAGGAGCAGAGGTTTAGGAGTTAATAACTTTATTTAGTTGCGGCGGGGTCCGGGAGTGGCGGTATAGAGGTAAAACAGTTTAGTATAGTGTGGGTGTTTAGTGACAGGGTACCAATAAAGCTGGGGAAAAAACGATGAGCAGCGATATTGATGACTGTTAGTACTTGGTGCGCGGCTTTTTGACAGCTTTTTTAGTAGCTTTGGAGAAAGTATTCAGGTCCGCGGCAGCGATGTTAGGCGATCTTAGTCGAGTGTATGGGTGCCGGCGAATGCAAGTAAGTTGACAGGTTGATAAATAGAGGCCTTTGACATTAAGTAGATGAAATCATGAAAATAATATATTTATGTAATATTCAAGATTTTATTATGTATTTATTGTAAATATTTTACATTTACTAATGCTAATATGATGTTATTGTCGCAATGGGTGTTTTTTTCAGCAATTTTTTTTTCTCCATCGACTTCTATGGGGAATGCGAAAATGCGTGTTTGTGCGATAGTCGGGTGTTAGGTTTGTCGAGTGTTAGGTTTTTTCCACTTTTTTTTCTCCATTAATTTCTATGGGAGAATACATGCACGCACACGTGATAATCTAAATTTGAATTGTTGCGCTAGTCGGGTTATCGCTTGAGCAAAATAAGGATTTTTTTAAATTGTAATACAAGCGCAACCCGACTAGCGCAAAAAGCTTAACTCTTTCGGAGTTTCAGAATATCAAAAATGCATTATACCGCGCAACTTGTAATCTCGCCCTTTGTTTGCTAAGATCATTAAAAATATTTTTTATATTCTAAATTTTAATAATAAGAATTCTGCTCATTAAAACAGTTTGATATAAACCAATTTTTGGCTTCTTATAATATGAAAATAAGATTATTATTATTACTTTTAGAAACAAACTATGTCATAAAGCAATAAAATCTGGAAGCTTGTTTTGGATTGCAAGCCTCAGTGGGGTTTTATGTTTGTGTTCCTCATATGTGTAGAGACTGCACATACCATGTTTTTTCTACTGGTAATTGGCGTATTAGATGACGAAGGTGCCCCATCTTGCATTGGCCTTATTTGCTGAAACACTTGCCTTACCTTGTATGCTGATTGAGAAGGCGTTGGTAAATCCTTAAAGGGACACTATAGTGACAAAATAAAGTACAATAAAGAATTAATTTGCTTTTTTCCTAAATATATTTATTAAAAATGTTACAGCTAGAAGCAATGCTGGGCTGCAGCCATCAAATTAGTTGCACTGAGCTTCAACTCCTGAGGATTTCTCTACTATTTTTCAATGTTTTCCTGAAGTTATGGCAATATCCTGCTCAAAATAGTGGAGAAGCTTGACTGAAGGCAACCTATGCTGGAATATAGGGTTTGGGGTGTTGCCATGGCTTTTCTGCCCTCAGTACAGCACGTCTTATTTTGAGGCCTTCCTCTATATCTAAAACCTCAACTCTGCCCTCACAATTCGCTGCCCCATTAGTGCTAAACTCCTACTCTAGTTGATGGGTAATCTATGTTAGGAGGGTTTATATCTAAATTACATTGCCAGCAGAGTCTGTCTCTCCTGTTAGGGCTTCTCATATGTTATACCCATATTGAGATTGGTGAGAAATGATGGACTAAAATTGATATTGTTTAAAAGATAGATAACGCCTTTACTACCCATTCCCCAGTTTTGCACAACCAACATTGTTATATTAATATTTTTTTTTAATAACATTTAAACCTCTAAATTTCTGCATGTTTCTAAGCCACTATACACAGCCTCTTCTCACATGCTTTTTATTTGCTTTTCACAACAGGAGACTGCTAGTTCATGTGGCCCATATAGGTAGCATTGTGTTCACGCCCGAGGAGTTATGTAAGAGTTATATCACAACACAGTACTAAATGTAAGTCAATAGATAATACAGTGTACATAAAAAGTCATGTGATCAGGGGACTGTCAGAAGATGTTTAGATACAAGGTTATCACAGAGGTAAAAAGTATTTTAATATAACAGTGTTTGTTATGCAAAACTGGTGAATGGGTAATATAGTGATTATCTTTTAAAACAATAACAATTCTATTGTAGACTGTCCCTTTAATATTTATTAGGACCCATAACCATATTATTGTGGGCTAGTTTATAGAAAGCCTATAGCAAAAAATAATCTGTTGCATTCCTAAAGTAGTCACCCTAAAAACATATTGAGGGCAATAGCAAAGGGACCGTTTATCCGCATGAAACGGAATTGCTCTAGGGAGGCTGATTATAATGAGGAATGCAATAAATTGAGTGAATAGCTCCTTGAAAGAGGCTATGGTACGAGGATCATTACGGATGCCCTTAGGGAAGTGAATACTATCCCCAGAGAAAAACTCCTTGACAAATCAGATAAAGGTGATATAAATAGTGATGTCGTGAACAGTTCGCCGGAGAACAGTTCCCGGCGAACATAGCTTGTTCGCGTTCGCTGCTGCGGGCGAACATATGCGATGTTCGATCCGCCCCCATTCATCATCATTGAGGAAACTTTGACCCTGTATCTCACAGCCTTCAGACACATTTGAGCCAATCAGCAGCAGACATTCCCTCACAGACCCTCCCAGTTCCTGAGCAGCAGCCATTTTAGATTCATTACGATCTTGCTTTCTTAGTGAGAGGAGGTTTAGTGTTGCTGCTGCTGACATTATAGGGAAATAGATAGCTAGGCTAGTGTATTTAGTGTCCACTACAGTCCTGAAGGACTCATCTAATCTCTGCTGTAAGGACAGCACCCCAAAAAGCCCTTTTTAGGGCTAGAACTTCAGTCGGTTTTTTTTATTATTATTATTTGTAATTTTATTTGCATTTGCCTGGCTTTCAGCCTGTGTGTGAGGCTCACAGCATATACTGTGATTAGTGCCACCACTGATATCTGCTTAACATTAGTGTACATTTAAACAACAAAACTTTAAAATCATTTTGCTAGTGTAATCTAATTTCATTTTCTATCAGGCCTGTGTGTCAGGCTTACACAGCATATACTGTGGTTAATTGCTGTGCCAGCAGCCACCACTCATATCTGCTTAACATTATTGTAAATTTAAAAAAAAAAAAAATTAAATCATTTTGCTAGTGTAATCTAATTTCATTTTCTATCAGGCCTGTGTCTCAGGCTCACACAGCATATACTGTGGTTAATTGCTCTGTGCCAGCCACCACTCATAACTGCTTAACATTAGTGTAAATTTAAACAACAAAACTTTTAAATCATTTTGCTAGTGTAATCTAATTTCATTTTCTATCAGGCCTGTGTGTCAGGATTACACAGCATATACTGTGGTTAATTGCTGTGCCAGCAGCCACCACTCATATCTGCTTAACATTATTGTAAATTTAAAAAAAAAAAAAATTAAATCATTTTGCTAGTGTAATCTAATTTCATTTTCTATCAGGCCTGTGTCTCAGGCTCACACAGTATATACTGTGGTTAATTGCTCTGTGCCAGCCACCACTCATAACTGCTTAACATTAGTGTAAATTTAAACAACAAAACTTTTAAATCATTTTGTTAATGTAATCTAATGTCATTTTCTATCAGGCCTGTGTCTCAGGCTCACACAGCATATACTGTGGTTAATTGCTCTGTGCCAGCCAGGCAGCCACCACTCATATCTGCTTAACATTAGTGTAAATTTAAACAACAAAACTTTTAAATCATTTTGCTAGTGTAAACTAATTTCATTTTCTATCAGGCCTGTGTGTCAGGCTTACACAGCATATACTGTGGTTAATTGCTGTGCCAGCAGCCACCACTCATATCTGCTTAACATTATTGTAAATTAAAAAAAACAACATTTAAATCATTTTGCGAGTGTAATCTAATTTCATTTTCTATCAGGCCTGTGTCTCAGGCTCACACAGCATATACTGTGGTTAATTGCTCTGTGCCAGCCACCACTCATAGCTGCTTAACATTAGTGTAAATTTAAACAACAAAACTTTTAAATCATTTTGCTAGTGTAATCTAATTTCATTTTCTATCAGGCCTGTGTGTCAGGCGTACACAGCATATACTGTGGTTAATTGCTCTGTGCCAGCCACCACTCATAACTGCTTAACATTAGTGTAAATTTAAACAACAAAACTTTTAAATCATTTTGCTAGTGTAATCTAATTTCATTTTCTATCAGGCCTGTGTGTCAGGCGTACACAGCATATACTGTGGTTAATTGCTGTGCCAGCAGCCACCACTCATATCTGCTTAACATTATTGTAAATTTAAAAAAAAAAACTTTTAAATCATTTTGCTAGTGTAATCTAATTTCATTTTCTATCAGGCCTGTGTCTCAGGCTCACACAGCATATACTGTGGTTAATTGCTCTGTGCCAGCCAGGCAGCCACCACTCATATCTGCTTAACATTAGTGTAAATTTAAACAACAAAACTTTTAAATCATTTTGCTAGTGTAAACTAATTTCATTTTCTATCAGGCCTGTGTGTCAGGCTTACACAGCATATACTGTGGTTAATTGCTGTGCCAGCAGCCACCACTCATATCTGCTTAACATTATTGTAAATTTTAAAAAAAAAACATTTAAATCATTTTGCTAGTGTAATCTAATTTTATTTTCTATCAGGCCTGTGTCTCAGGCTCACACAGCATATACTGTGGTTAATTGCTCTGTGCCAGCCACCACTCATATCTGCTTAATATTAGTGTAAATTTAAACAACAAAACTTTTAAATCATTTTGCTAGTGTAATCTAATTTCATTTTCTATCAGGCCTGTGTGTCAGGCTTACACAGCATATACTGTGGTTAATTGCTGTGCCAGCAGCCACCACTCATATCTGGTTAACATTATTGTAAATTTTAAAAAAAACTTTTAAATCATTTTGCTAGTGTAATCTAATTTCATTTTCTATCAGGCCTGTGTCTCAGGCTCACACAGCATATACTGTGGTTAATTGCTCTGTGCCAGCCAGGCAGCTACCACTCATATCTGCTTAACATTAGTGTAAATTTAAACAACAAAACTTTTAAATCATTTTGCTAGTGTAATCTAATTTCATTTTCTATCAGGCCTGTGTCTCAGGCTCACACAGCATATACTGTGGTTAATTGCTCTGTGCCAGCCACCACTCATATCTGCTTAATATTAGTGTAAATTTAAACAACAAAACTTTTAAATCATTTTGCTAGTGTAAACTAATTTCATTTTCTATCAGGCCTGTGTGTCAGGCTTACACAGCATATACTGTGGTTAATTGCTGTGCCAGCAGCCACCACTCATATCTGCTTAACATTATTGTAAATTTAAAAAAAAAACATTTAAATCATTTTACTAGTGTAATCTAATTTTATTTTCTATCAGGCCTGTGTCTCAGGCTCACACAGCATATACTGTGGTTAATTGCTCTGTGCCAGCCACCACTCATATCTGCTTAATATTAGTGTAAATTTAAACAACAAAACTTTTAAATCATTTTGCTAGTGTAATCTAATTTCATTTTCTATCAGGCCTGTGTGTCAGGCTTACACAGCATATACTGTGGTTAATTGCTGTGCCAGCAGCCACCACTCATATCTGGTTAACATTATTGTAAATTTAAAAAAAAACTTTTAAATCATTTTGCTAGTGTAATCTAATTTCATTTTCTATCAGGCCTGTGTCTCAGGCTCACACAGCATATACTGTGGTTAATTGCTCTGTGCCAGCCAGGCAGCTACCACTCATATCTGCTTAACATTAGTGTAAATTTAAACAACAAAACTTTTAAATCATTTTGCTAGTGTAATCTAATTTCATTTTCTATCAGGCCTGTGTCTCAGGCTCACACAGCATATACTTTGGTTAATTGCTCTGTGCCAGCCACCACTCATATCTGCTTAACATTAGTGTAAATTTAAACAAAAAAACTTTTAAATCATTTTGCTAGTGTAATCTAATTTCATTTTCTATCAGGCCTGTGTCTCAGGCTCACACAGCATATACTGTGGTTAATTGCTCTGTGCCAGCCAGGCAGCCACCACTCATATCTGCTTAACATTAGTGTAAATTTAAACAACAAAACTTTTAAATAATTTTGCTAGTGTAAACTAATTTCATTTTCTATCAGGCCTGTGTGTCAGGCTTACACAGCATATACTGTGGTTAATTGCTGTGCCAGCAGCCACCACTCATATCTGCTTAACATTATTGTAAATTTAAAAAAAAAAACATTTAAATCATTTTGCTAGTGTAATCTAATTTTATTTTCTATCAGGCCTGTGTCAGGCTTACACAGCATATACTGTGGTTAATTGCTGTGCCAGCCACCACTCATATCTGCTTAACATTATTGTAAATTTTTTTTAAAAAACTTTTAAATCATTTTACTAGTGTAATCTAATTTCATTTTCTATCAGGCCTGTGTGTCAGGCTCACACAGCATATACTGTGGTTAATTGCTCTGTGCCAGCCACCACTCATATCTGCTTAACATTAGTGTAAATTTAAACAAAAAACTTTTAAATCATTTTGCTAGTGTAATCTAATTTCATTTTCTATCAGGCCTGTGTGTCAGGCTTACACAGCATATACTGTGGTTAATTGCTGTGCCAGCCACCACTAATATCTGCTTAACATTATTGTAAATTTTTTTTAAAAAACTGTTAAATAATTTTGCTAGTGTAATCTAATTTCATTTTCTATCTGGCCTGTGTCTCAGGCTCACACAGCATATACTGAGGTTAATTGCTCTGTGCCAGCCACCACTCATATTTGCTTAATATTAGTGTAAATTTAAACAACAAAACTTTTAAATCATTTTGCTAGTGTAATCTAATTTCATTTTCTATCAGGCCTGTGTGTCAGGCTTACACAGCATATACTGTGGTTAATTACTGTGCCAGCAGCCACCACTCATATCTGCTTAACATTATTGTAATTTTTAAAAAAAAAACTTTTAAATCATTTTGCTAGTGTAATCTAATTTCATTTTCTATCAGGCCTGTGTCTCAGGCTCACACAGCATATACTGTGGTTAATTGCTCTGTGCCAGCCACCACTCATATCTGCTTAACATTAGTGTAAATTTAAACAAAAAAACGTTTAAATCATTTTGCTAGTGTAATCTAATTTCATTTTCTATCAGGCCTGTGTGTCAGGCTCACACAGCATAGACTGTGGTTAATTGCTCTGTGCCACCACTGATATCTGCTTAACAATCATTAGTGTAATTTTAAAAAAAAAAAAAAAACTTTAAAATCATTTTGCTAGTGTAATCTAATTTCATTTTCTATCAGGCCTGTGTGTCAGTCTCACACATCCTATACTGTGGTTAATTGCTGTGCCAGCCACCACTCATATCTGCTTAACATTATTGTAAATTTAAAAAACAACAAACTTTTAAATCATTTTGCTAGTGTAATCTAATTTCATTTTCCATCAGGCCTGTGTGTCAGGCCCACATCATATAGTGTGATTAATAGCTCTTTTTTCCACCACTTATATCTGGTGTAACATTAGTGTAAATTTTGTAATTATTTTTTTTTACATCAGTCCTCTTCTAGTGTTATTTAATTTTAGTTGCCAGGCCAGCCTGGCTGCCATTATTGCCAGCATATACTGTGCCTACTTCTATCCTCAGTGCCAGTCCACCACTCCTATCTGGTGTAACATTAGTTTAAATTTTGTAAAAAAAACTTTTACATCAGTCTTCTAGTGTTATTTAATTTTAGTTGCCAGGCCAGCCTGTCACTAGTGCCAGCTTGTGTGTCAGGCTGCCAGCACATACTGTGCCTACTTCTATCCTGAGTACCATCACTAGTATCTGTTGTAACATTAGTGTAACTTT
Organism: Bombina bombina; assembly: GCF_027579735.1. Classification (NCBI taxonomy): domain Eukaryota; kingdom Metazoa; phylum Chordata; class Amphibia; order Anura; family Bombinatoridae; genus Bombina; species Bombina bombina. The sequence goes on along the minus strand of NC_069500.1, from coordinate 399,836,060 downwards.
TTTAAAAACAAACTTTTACATCAGTCTGCTATTGTTATTTAATAACAGTTGCCTGTCTGCCAGCGTGTGTGCCAGGCCCACTTTCCAACTAGTGCCACGAATCATATTTGTTATAACAGTAGTGTAAATATTTTAAATAAAAACATTTTTGACTGTGAATCATCAGTCTGCTAGTGCAATTGAATTGCAGTTGCCTGCCTGCCAGCGTGTGTGCCAGGCCCACTTGTCAACTAGTGCCACCAATCATATTTGTTATAACAGTATTGTAAATATTTAAAACAAAAACTTTTTGACTGAGAAACATCAGTCATCTATTGTAATCTAATTGCAGTTGCCTTCCTCCAAGCGTGTGTGCCAGGCCCACTTGCCAACTAGTGCCACCAATCATATTTGTTATAACAGTAGTGTAAATATTTTAAAAAATATTTTTTGACTGTGAAAGATCAGTCTGCTAGTGTAATCTAATTGAAGTTGCCTGCCTGCCAGCGTGTGTGCCAGGCCCACTTGCTGCCAACTATTGCCACCAATCATATTTGTTATAACAGTTTTGAAAATATTTAAAATCAAAACTTTTTTGACTGTGAATCATCAGTCTGCTAGTGCAATTGAATTGCAGTTGCCTGCCTGCCAGCGTGTGTGCCAGGCCCACTTGCCAACTAGTGCCACCAATCATATTTGTTATAACAGTATTGTAAATATTTAAAATAAAAAAAATTTAGACTGTGAATCATCAGTCTGCTAGTGCAATTGAATTTCAGTTTCCTGCCTGCCAGAGTGTGTGCCAGGCCCACTAGCCAACTAGTGCCACCAATCATATTTGTTGTAACAGTATTGTAAATATTTTAAATAAAAACTTTTTTGACTGTGAAGCATCAGTCAGCTAGTGTAATCTAATTGCAGTTGCCTTCCTCCCAGCGTGTGTGCCAGGCCCACTTGCCAACTAGTGCCACCAATCATATTTGTTGTCACAGTACTTTTAATATTTAAAAAATAAAAAAAATTGACTTTGAAACATCAGTCTGTTTTTTTGTGTCAGGCTCACAGCATATACTGTGCCCACTTGCCCAGTGCCACCACTCATAATTTGTTTAATAGTATTGTATTGGCTAATGTAATGTTGTATAATTCTGCACTATGTGCAGAATTATATAACATTATTTTTAAGGTTTGCTGACCCTTTAAAATAAAAACTTTTTTGACTGTGAATCATCAGTCTGCTAGTGCAATTGAATTGCAGTTGCCTGCCTGCCAGCGTATGTGCCAGGCCCACTTGCCAACTAGTGCCACCAATCATATTTGTTATAACAGTATTTTAAATATTTTAAAAAAAAAACTTTTTTGACTGTGAAGCATCAGTCAGCTAGTGTAATCTAATTGCAGTTGCCTTCCTCCCAGCGTGTGTGCCAGGCCCACTTGCCAACTAGTGCCACCAATCATATTTGTTGTCACAGTACTTTTAATATTTAAAAAATAAAAAAAATTGACTTTGAAACATCAGTCTGTTTTTTTGTGTCAGGCTCACAGCATATACTGTGCCCACTTGCCCAGTGCCACCACTCATAATTTGTTTAATAGTATTGTAAGTGTACATTTTAAAAAAAATGACAGGCAGAGGCAGGCCACCCTGCAGGTGCCGTCGTGGTCGTGGTGCTGTGATTCCTTTAGACCCTACAAATATGCACATTGTTCAGAGGCCAGGTGCCAGGGACACGAAAAGTTCTGAGGAGGACCTAGTTGAATGGCTAACACAGGACACCCAATCTTCTACAGCTTCCACTCCTAGTCCTAACCTTGACGCACCATCCACCTCCAGCTGTGCTTTGGGCACCTCTCAAGTGACCAGTGCCACTCGCCCGCCTGTCGCCACCAACAACACTAGCACCATAGACGCTTCACTTGATCTGTCAGAGGAGTTATTGACACATCAGTTGGAAGAAATGAGTGATGTGCAACCATCATTGACAGAGTATGTAGATAACAGTGATATGTCTCAGTCAGGCAGCATTACAGACATGGAGGTACGGTGTGATGATGATGATGATGTTGTAATTTTCCGTGGGAGTTTTGCCATGGATCCCCATCCGGCATGCCACAGTCCAGGTGTTAGTCCCCTTGAAACAACTTTTCCATCACTATTGTGGCCAGAAAGAGTCCTTGTGGGTTTTAAAGTTCACCTGCCTATTGAAGTCAATGGTGGTTCGCGCAGTTTGCCGGTTCGCGAACAGTAGCGGAAGTTCGAGTCCGCAGTTTGCGAACCGAAATTTTAAGGTTCGCGACATCACTAGTGATAAAACTGTAAAGAGCAAAGATACCCCAAAGGTCACCTTTATAGCAAGCCACAGTGATCAATATAAAAAAATCTGCAGCATAATTAAAAAACACCTTCCCATTTTGTTTGCAGATAATAAATTGAAAGATACTTTAGAAAATGGATGTAGATTCTCCTATAGACGTAATGTGACCCTGGGTAATATCGTCTCTCCCACTGTTTTACCTAAAACTGGTGCTACTAGTAGTTGGTTTACTCACAAATGTACCTTTAAATGTGGTAGCTCCAGGTGCAAGGCCTGTGACTATATTCAGCCTTCCACCCATTTTGAATCATATGTTACTGGAGAAAGGTATGATATGTCCCAATGCATAAATTGCAGTATGGGATACGTTGTTTATCTTATCTCATGTGTAGTTGGTAGACTTCAATACCTGGGCCTCACTACAAGAGAAGTAAGGTCCCGTATATGGGAGCATTTAAAGGGGCATAATACCCAAATGTTTAAACAGTTGAAAGTGATGCAGTATAGCTGTAAAAAGCTGACTAGAAAATATCACCTGAACATCTCTATGTAAAAAAAAAAGATATTTTACCTCAAAAGTTTCTCAGTAGCCACATCCCATTGTAAAGGACTTCTAAGCAACAAATCAGTATGTCTGTCCCCGGGACAGCAGAAGGAGCGAGCTTTCGTGCACTCTCATCTTATTTCTCTATTCAGCTTAAGGAAGTTTACAATGAAATCTCATGAGTTAAGTCAAATCTCATGAGATCACAGTAAAAGAGTTCATGACCTCAGCACTGTTGATGCTGATTGGCTGCTGTTCATTTCTTCATATATTTTTTTTCTTTACCTGCTGCTGAGAAGCAGCTGAGTATAACTTTTTACACAGAACTTACTCTTCTGAGCTGAGGAAATTGTGAGGTAAAATATCTTCTTTTTTTACATAGAGATGCTCAGGGGATATTTTCCTGTCAGCTTTTCTACAGTTATACTGCATCAGTTTCAAGTGATTTAGCATATGAGTATTATGTCCCTTTAAGCAATATAAATTGCAATAAAGAGTGCTCAGCACTAGGTACCCACTTCATTCATCAACATAATCAATCAGTTGAGTCCCTGCCATGATCCAGCCTAGAATTGAACCTGGGACCTGTCTCTATTTCAGCTGCTGTTCCTCACCAGCCTGTTGTTTTACCACTTTGCCACCAGATGGCTTGAGTACAGCCTAAGAATATTGGGTTTTCTGTTTGCTGCAACTTTGGTTCTCTGGCTCCACCTGCTTACCAGCTGAAACAAATCATATAATCAGAAGCCTGCTATATCTGGGAGGTTTGCTTGCAGTTCTGGGACTTGACATTGAGTGTTATATTCTGACAGACCCTCTTGTCCTGTTTCCTGAGTGAAATACAGATTTGTTGGATTTCCTGGTGCCTGATTTTTGCTTCATGTTGTGGCTACTCTTCTGGATATTCCCTTGGCACTGTGTTTCGTTTTTGGACTGATTTCCTGGCAATTGATCTTGGCTAATTCTCTATTTCCTAAGGACTGCCTCAAGTACTTTGGCTTGCTTGTTACCTGATACTACAGAGTTCCAGTCTACAGCATATGCAAGTATCCTGTCTGTTATTACAAAAATCTGCATTCCTGCCTGTTATTATAGAGTTTGTCTACAGCATATGCAAGTATCCTGCCTGTTATTACAAAGAACTGCATTCCTGTCTGTTATTACAGAGTTCCAGACTACAGCATATGCAAGTATCCTGCCTGCTATTACAAAGATCTGCATTCCTGCCTGTTATTATAGAGTTTGTCTACAGCATATGCAAGTATCCTGCCTGTTATTACAAAGAACTGCATTCCTGCCTGTTATTACAGAGTTCCAGACTATAGCATATGCAAGTATCCTGCCTGTTATTACAAAGTCTGCATTCCTGCCTGTTATTACAGAGTTCAAGTCTACAGCATATGCAAGTATCCTGCCTGTTATTACAAAGATCTGTATTCCTGCCTGTTACTACAGAGTTCCAGTCTACAGCCTATAGACTTTGCCTTATCTAGTTTGAATATCTCTGCATTGCTAATTAGCCTATCAATAAAAGCATCACCTTTATTTCCTAAAACCTTGTACCTGTTTAAATTATGCCAAAAAGGAAAGACGCAGACAAAACACAACTTTAATCCCAGAACCTGACACCTCTGCACAACAGCTCCCAACTCCTGAACCTGATCCCTTGAAGAATATGACAGTCCCTGAGATGGCAGGCAATAGAACTGGTATATAGCCCAAAGAGAGGTGGCGATGGAGTTAAAGAACTCAATCGCAGAGATACATTTTGGATTTTTAAATTGGGCACTAGGTCCCCTAAGGGATTTAATTCAGTTTACGATTATATTGTATATATTAAACAACAGAGGGTTGGAGTGATCAACATTTAATATGTAATATTTACCATTTTAGACTATACACTTTGTATGAGGTATCTGATCTCCATAACCTATATATATATATATATATATATATATATATATATATATATATATATATATATATATATATATATATATACTAGCCCTAAAGCCCATGTACACTGCCATTTTTCGCAGTACAGCGGTCCTACCCCTTGCTCTCTCTAACCCCCTCTATTTTGCTCTTTCTCTCTTTCTTTCTCTCTTTTTTTCTCTTTCTCATGGCCCTGCTTCCGTCACGTCCGCCCCAACCGCCCCGTGCCATCATGCATGGCCCCGCCCGCACCATGCCCAGTTGGCACCAACAGCATGACATCTGGCCGGCTTCGCCACACCCGTGTCATGCCTGGCCTGTCCTTGTCAAGCGCGGTTGGCCCCGCCACGCCACGCCTACTATTCTCACGGTAGAGGATCAGATGCCAGGTCAGTCTGTTGAAGGCCAGGTAAGTTTGTCTCTACTGCGCATGACAGCTTCGGACAAACGCACTTGGCCTTTTATGTTATAGGATATAGCTATAGCTATTCCCTTTGGCATATGATACCTTACTTGCAATTTTCATTGTTTTATGGTTAATACCTAAATGCCATCTTTTTCATCATCCGGAGTCATGTATTGCTAACCTGTCAACCTTAATAAATTACAATATAAATGAAAGTGCAACACTAGTTGGATAGACTTGCATTTACACTTAAGCATTCAACATGTGTTTTAGGTCCTTCATATATCCTTTTCTCTTATCTCATGTCAGTGCCCCAGTGATTCATTTGTAAATTCTTGTTTTGATATCATTTAGGATGTATAATGAATCTGTCTGGTAAAAGATTTTTATTTTATTAAATTACTAATTGCTAATTAAACTTTCTACATCAGGGCCGGTCATAACTAAAATTAAAATTGTCTTTATTTATATTTTTGTATAAGTATACATTACATTTAAGATTGTATTTATTTATTGCTATTAATGTCTAATTAGTTACCATAAGTATCTGGAGTGGTATTATTAACCCCCCCCCATCCCTTATTATGAAGTTAGTGTATAGCTGTCATGGTATAACCCAAAACACTTGCAGAAAGAGAATCACTGTACCTGTTGCGATCTATGCTGCCCAGAGATTGGTTCAACCTGCCGTTCCCTATGTGAGGTCTGTATCTTGTCCATCTTTGTACAGTCTACCCAGTGTGCCAGTATCCCTCTCTAAATATCCTTTCCTGAATCCTCTCAACCTCTCTCTCATCTGCTGTTACCCTGCCTGTGCTTCCACTAATAGGCCTAAAATACATGAAGGAAAAGGGAATGTGAGCTGCACTAACCTATGTGGTTATGTGGCGAAAAGCAGGTATTGCAAGCCAGTAAAGATACAGGTGCTTTACTTTGCATTAAATCTCATCCTGCTGAACCACTCCCAAAGAAAGAGTAATTCTCTCTAAAACCAAGCAACTTACTTTAGTCAGTGCTTGGACATTGCTGCACTTAGTGTCTGTGTTTCCAGGCAATCTGTGTTTACTTATACCCTATTTGTTTCTGGATTCCTGACCTCTGGTTTGGCTACCTGGACTGCTCTATTGCCTTGCCCTTACCTGCTATTTTTGCTGATAGTATTGATTACTGGTATTAACCCCTGGCTTGGCTATCTGGACTGCTCTATTTCCTTGCCAGTTCCTGCTGTGTTTGCTGATCAGACTGATTACTGGTAACCATGGATTGCTATTTGGACTGCTCTGATTGGCTACTTGTAAAACCCTCTACTCTACATCTGCACATTGGTTCCCAGCATAACCAGAACAACCTTACCTGTGACAATAGCAGATATGTAAGGCCATTTAAGCCTCCTCAATAGGTTTACTGCTGACACATACTGTCAAGGTGTATAATTTAACAGCAATTGTTAAGTGCTGTTTATTGATAACAATCGTATAGATACTGATAATGAGACTTCTGATGTATGAGTTCAGTTCAGCTAATCTTAGGTCAAAAAGTGGTCTATATCACCCATTAAGCTTTTATGGATGCTATTAAATTAACGTTTTACATACATTTATATAGCTTAGTATAGCTTAGTCTATGGTCACTCAAGATTTATACCAGACTCGTATTTGTAGGCCCAAAAAGCGGTCTGCTTTGTTTTCATAAATTTATATCTACCAACTAAGGGCTAGATTACAAGTGGAGTGCTAAATTATGTACCCGTTTGCGTGTGCACGATAATTAATCAGCCATTAAGAGCTTGCAGTAGCAATTAGCGCTTGTAAGATTAACCAGAGATCAGATCTCTGGTTACATTTATAAATCTGCCCCAAATGCCCCCAAAATACAGTCTAGTGTGTTTTCGTAAAAAATAAACAGCTAGATTACGAGTTTTGCATTATTGTAAAAAAGCAGAGTTATCAGGTTATAACGCTGCTTTTTTACTACCGCTGGTATTACGAGTCTTGCAGATTTAGGGGCACCGCACACTTTTTTGGCCTTACCGCAAATCAACTTACGCAATTTGCGTATAGTCTATTTTCAATGGGACTTCCATAGCGACGGTATTACGAGCTTGTCCTGGAAGGCCAAAAAGTGAGCGGTACACCCTATCCCGTCAAGATTCGTACCGCATTTTAAAGTCTTTAGTTATGAGTTTTACACTACAAATCCGTAGGATAAAACTCATAACTAAAGTGCTAAAAAGTACACTAACACCCATAAACTACCTATTAACCCCTAAACCGAGGCCCTCCCGCATCACAAACACTATAATAAATGTATTAATCCTAATCTGCCACTCCGGACATCGCCACCACTAGAATAAACATATTAACCCCTAAACCGCTGCACTCCTGCCTTGCAAACATTAGTTAAATATTATTAACTCCTAATCTGCCACCCCTAACATCGCCACCACTTACCTACATTTATTAATCCCTAATCTGCCGCCCCCAACATCGCTGCCACTATATTATATTTATTAATCCCTAAACCTAAATCTAACCCTAACACCCCCTAACTTAAATATAATTCAGATAAATATAAATAAAACCTACAATTATTACCTAAATTATTCCTATTTAAAACTAAATACTTACCTGTAAAATAAACCCTAAACTAGCTACAATATAACTAATAGTTACATTGTATCTAGCTTAGGGTTTATTTTTATTTACAGGCAAGTTTGTATTTATTTTAACTAGGTAGAATAGTTATTAGGTATTAACTATTTACTAACTACCTAGCTAAAATAAATACTAATTGACCTGTAAAATAAAACCTAACCTAAGTTACACTAACACCTAACCGAACCCTACAATTAAAAAATTCCCTAAATTGAATACAATTAACTAAATTAAATAAAATTAGCTAAATTACAAAAAAACACTAAATTACAGAAAATAAAAAACAAATTTCAAGATCGTTAAACTAATTACACCTAATCTAATAGCCCTATCAAAATAAAAAAGCCCACCCAAAATAATAAAAACCCCTAGCCTAAACTAAACTACCAATAGCCCTTAAAAGGGCCTTTTGCGGGGCATTGCCCCAAAGAAATCAGCTCTTTTACCTGTAAAAAGAAATACAAACAACCCCCCAACAGTAAAACCCACCACCCACACAACCAACCCCCCAAATAAAACCCTAACTAAAAAAAACCTAAGCTGGGAGAAGTCTTCCTCCAAGCCGGGAGAAGTGGTCCTCCAGACGGTCAGAAGTCTTCATCCAGACGGCATCTTCTATCTTCATCCATCCGGCGCGGAGCGGGTCCATCTTCAAGACATCCGGCGTGGAGCATCCTCTTCCAATGACGACTACCCGACGAATGAAGGTGCCTTTAAGTTATGTCATCCAAGATGGCGTCCCTTAGTATTAGTATTGAACTTCAATCCTAGTGGCTGTTCCAATCAGCCAATAGAATGCAAGCTTAATCCTATTGGCTGATTGCATCAGCCAATAGGATTTTTTCACCCTTAATTCCGATTGGATGATGAGAAGAAATAGAAGATGCCTGCTACAGTAATTGGACGCTCTGCAAAACCAAGGTCATTCAAGGGTGCAATCTCCAAATACCTGGAAAAGTAGTCAATCATGACTAGGTACTTCTTCCCATGCAGTTCGCACAAATCTGCAGCTATTTTCTGCCATGGGCCTGCAGGCAGCGGGGTAGAAATCAAGGGCTCCCTTCTCTGAGAAGGCCAGCCTTTCCTGCAAAAGGCATATTTTGGAGTTCCAGTGGGCGGGCGGAGTGAACGGTCGCAGGGAAGAGGAGCTCTGTGCTCATAGCTCCCAAATTCCCTTATTGACGACCGTAAACTACCATAATACCGCTGATCCTTGACAGGTATACCTCAAGACCTGTCCGGACTTGTCACATGTAGGAGCCAACACCAACGGCTCCCCTACCGGAACAATTTGAAAAGCCACAGCAGCCGTAGCTACCGAAGACCGCGCTACAGGAAAAAAGAGCACACATCGGAACCCCATCAGATGCAACCCTGCACAGCTGGGGGTTAACTTGGGCTCAACCGGAGAACACAAGAGACAAAGAACGGCACGTCGGAGGAGGAGGGCCGGGAGGCAAGAGAGAGAAGAACCGCCATTTTGCTATTTTCAGGTGAAAGGGAGCAGAAGCAGGGGGGCTGAAGTCAACACACACCAGAGACTGTTAAATATTGTTAATCCTGATCACGCTATCCTACACACTAATAGCGTTAAAGCTCTCACTACAACTGGCGACAAGCAGACAGTGTACAAGGCCCCGGTCACCCACGTGGCTACCCAGTCGCCATAGCACTCTTTTTTTCTCTCCCCTCTCTGGTTCTTCCTCTGCGGACTGGGCTGGTTTATATAAGTTTATACAGACATATTACACGCTGAAGGGGGTGCTGTGAGAACCTTGCTTTGAGAGGGCACAGTACATGCATCACCGATACGTTAGCACAGCAAACTCGCTATGAACGCAGACCCTGCAGAGAAGCTTCCAGGGCAAATTTTACTTGAACCACAATCAGTTATGACGCAGTAACAAATTAGTACACCATACCCTATATACTGCAAAGGAATGAATACTATATGATTGCTGTTCGGATCAGTTACTTAAGACCTGGCTAACGGACACTACCCCCTGGGCTTTAAAATCTTAGCTCTCTCCCCTACACACAACTATTGGAGGTAGGAGTGGAGTGTTGGATAGGTGCATGCAGAAGTACTATTCAAGTTTCATTAAAGCCACTGGCACCATGTCCAATAGGCAAAAAAACCAGGAAAGAAAATCCAAAGCCACAGTGGAAGTACACGCTGCAGAAAACATGGTAGCGGACACAGCTGAGGAAATCTTGACAGACACTCACCCTATTGTCTCACAAATTTCAACACTTTTTTTGCCCAAGATAGAGCAATTGCAGACAGGGATGGACTCATTGTCATCAGATTTTAAGTCCTTTTCCTCCAGACTTCAGCATATCGAACAAAGAGTGGGAGATGGAGAGGTCCTGCAAAGAGAAAGTACTACCAAGATCGCTGCGCTTGAAGCTCAAAATAAAATATTGCTTGACAAAGTTGATGATCTTGAGAACCGCTCAAGGCGCAACAACCTTCGAATTGTTGGATTACCAGAAACTGTGCCAAACACGGACTTAATCGAATTTGCTGAACGCACTCTGCCAGCTTTGCTTCATTTGAAGCCGGATGATATACCGTGTGTTGTTGAGAGAGCCCACAGGGTAGGCAACATGAACCAAGATCAGAAAAATACTAGAGGGCCCCGCCAAGTAATGATCCGATACCTTAACTTCAAAGATAAGATCCTGATACTAAGAGCATATCGCCAGAACTCTCCCCTGATCTTTGAGGGGACAAAAATATTAATCTTCCAAGATTACTCTGCAGAAATTTCCAGAAGAAGAAGAGAGTTCTCGCCCTACTGCAAGTCATTTGCAGAATCAGGGCGCCCCTTCTCATTGCTGTTCCCAGCGAGACTTAGACTTCAGACCCAACAGGGAGTCAAGTTCTTTGAAGACCCCAGACACCTGCAGAAATTTCTTAGACAGGAGCAAGAACTGGTAGCCAAAGATGCTTGAACGGAGATGAACTAAACTCTGCAATGGTACAGGACTTGAGACACTTCATACAACGCAGAGGAGAAATGAAAGACCCATAAGGGGTTACTTACTAAATTCCAACTCTCAATACACAGGGGGTTTTTGCCTCAAAAGCTAATAGATGTAACTGAAGTTATGGTGGGGAGCAGATATTGAAAAATGTCTCAGTTTAGTTCTTATAATATTCTGTTGGGAATAGATTAGGGAAGAGAGAAATCCCCCCCTTTATTTATTTGCAGTGCTATCCTGTAGTAATCAAGTAGTTGGACTCATCACCAGCTTAGGGATTTTGTTTGTTTCTTACTTGTTTTATCCTTAATTGTTACTACTAAGCTGATCCTGTTCTAGGAATTGGGAGCCTGAGGGGGGGAGGGGGATTTAGACTACAGCCGTTTAGTTAATTAGTAAACTATTTTTTTCAATAAGAGACCAAACTAAGGGTGAGGTGTACTGCTCATACAAGGAAACCAGACCAGAATAACTGGTCAAATGTTGTGGAAGAACTGGTTTGATTTGTTGACAATTGTGATGTATGTTTTGTATTGTTTTCTATGTTTTTCACTGAATTTTTCTTTGCCTTGCCAGCGGGATGCTCGCCTCTCTCTCCGGGGTCCAATGAGGGGACAGATTAGCCTTAGTCGACAGCACATGATCATACAACAGATGGAGTGTTCAAGGTATTTCAATGCCACTGCTACACAAAACCCTACGACACCATATACACCGGCACATAAAGCACACAGGAAATTACATCACGCTGAGTAGTCCACTAACCATTATGAGCTGGAATGTGGGAGGCATCACTTCCCCACAAAAGGGTAGGTCCATATTACGTTACCTACACTCTAGACGAGCTGACATTGCCATTCTAGAGGAGACACACTTATCACAGCTAGAACACCAGAAACTGAAACAAGCTTGGGTAGGAGAGGTAATCTTTACACCATACGAACAACGGAGAGCTAGAGGGGTGGCGATCCTGTTCAGAAAGAACCTACAATACACTATCACCAAAACACAGACCGATCAGGAAGGGAGATTTGTCATGATTCAATTAGAAATCGGGGGACTATCCTTCGCGCTGGTAGGAGTATATGGACCACAAACTCAAAAACAAATGTTCTGGAGGACACTACACTCAGAGATAATAAGATTCACTAACTCACCCCTCCTTATCGGAGGGGACTTTAATATTGCCCCACAGGTCCCTGCAGATAGATTTTCTAACCCTGACAGAAACACACCAAGGCCCCAGAGAGCTTATAATTCTAAAAAAGAAACACTGATAATACGCACGCTAGCGAAGTCTTTAAGCCTGCAGGATGTGTGGAGAGCCAAGTACCCAGAAAATAGGGAATACACATGCATGTCTGTAGCAAAGGATACCTTGTCGAGACTAGACTATTTTCTGGTCTCTTCAATGTTGTGTCCTAGAGTAGAAGAAGCCGCAATAGATCCCATAACGATTTCTGACCATGCACCCATAGAGGTAAAAATTCATACAGGAGCCTCCAATCACAAATCTATCAAATGGGTCTTTCCAACATACCTGTACAGAGACCCAAATTTCTATAGACATATTCTGGGCGAATGGCATACATACTCAGACCTTAATAAAGAACACACAGATGATCCCCTTCTATTCTGGGAAACGGCCAAGGCTGTCCTGAGAGGGGCCATATCTGCTTACGCCACATCCCTTAAAAAACAACATAAATTAAAAACAGACCACCTCTTAGTATGCCTCTTAAACGCAAGAAACAAATATCTTAGGAATCCTAACAACACAAATAGGCAGAAATATAAGGAAGCCAAAACGCTTAGGGACAACTACATATTCCAACAAACCAACAAAGCCCATGCTAGACTTCAAGCCAAGTACTACAGGTTTGGGAACAGAACTGGGAAGCTATTAGCTAGAGTGACCAAATTGACTAGGACAAGGACTTCTGTCTTAGCGATAAAGCAGGGAGAAACCCTATTAAATAAAGAAACTGATATTCAAGACGCCTTCACTGACTTCTATAAGAGACTTTACTCGACGCAACATGTGCTCGACGTGGATAGGGAGAGATTCTGGACTTCGATCCAGCTACCAAAAATAGAGCAGAACCAACTTAATGAGCTCAATTCCCCCATCTCTAAAGAGGAAATAACAGCCACAATTAAACATCTAAAGCTAGAGAAATCCCCGGGCCCTGATGGACTTCCGGCGGAGTTCTACAAAATAATGGGATCAGACATAGCTGGGGCCTTGGAGAAACTGTTTAATGGCTTATTAGATGACTCGGTGGTACCCTCGGCTAGATTTGCAGAAGCTAACATTAGCATCATACCAAAGGAGGGACGGGACCCACTCCTGACACAGTCTTATCGCCCTATATCCCTACTTAACCAGGACTATAAAATCCTAACAAAAATTCTGGCGAATAGACTGGCAGGGATCCTACCGTCGCTTATTCATAGCGACCAGACTGGTTTTGTCAAAGGAAGATCATCTGTCCTTAACATCAGAAGGGTCCAGACAGTTATTCAATATTACTGGCAGTTGTCCCTAGATAGTAAGAAGAGAGATAGTCATAGAGAAGCAGCCTTATTACTAATCGACGCTGAAAAGGCCTTTGATAAGGTCCTGTGGGAACACCTCTTCCATACTTTGGGGAAGATGGGAATAGAAGGCTCATTTGTTACCGCGGTATCCAATAGGGCCCCGTAGGCATCTATCCTTGTGAACGGGACTGCCACATCACCTTTCCTGCTAGATAGAGGCACGAGACAGGGTTGCCCCCTGTCTCCGCTTCTCTTTGATATTGCTATCGAGCCGTTAGCGTGGAGAATCAGACAACAACTAGAGGGAATGCAGATAGGTGATACTGTCTCACATGTCTCGCTCTTTGCAGATGACATGGTGCTATTTGTTCAAGATCCCAGCAAGAATATACCCAAATTAATGGAGTTAATAGAAGAGTTTAGTAAGATCTCTGGATATGCGATTAACACTGATAAAACAGAGTTAATATGGCTTCTATCAAAGAGTGACAGGCAAATCCCTAATTATGACTTTAAGGTAGTGGAAGGGAATTTTAGGTACCTGGGAGTAACTCTTAATGTTGATCCGCGGAAGTGGTACTCGATAAACTATGGTCCCCTGCTGGGTCAGCTGAAGAACTTGCTTAAAACATGGTCCCCGCTTCCTCTATCCCTATCAGGCAGAGTAAGTCTTATAAAAATGGTCTACTTCCCAAAAATACTCTATTTCTTCCAGACACTACCATTCATACTTAAAAAAAACTGACATGCAGAACGTAGTGAGCACGGTCCTTCAATTTATATGGTCTAATAATAAACACAGGATTAGCTATTCTAAACTCACAGCACCACGTGAGACGGGTGGCCTGGCGTTACCTAACTTTGAACTTTATAACTGGGCAGCTCAGTGTAAATTTACTATAGATTGGTTGACGGGGCAGGAAAAATTCACAAACACTAAATTGGAAAACACACTGATAAAACCTTGGACACTAGAAATGATACCCCATATGACCCACTCACAGACGACTAAATACCTCAATGACATTGACCTACTGAACGAACCGGCGAGAGCTTGGAGACTAGCCTGTAAACATCTGGGAGGAGACCATAGGTTAATAGCTTATTTACCATGGGGGGGTAACCCTGAATTCCCTGCGGGAATCACATCTGAAGCCTTTCTTCACTGGAAAGAGCTAGGCCTACGTACAGTGGGCCAGACGATAATGCCAGAGGGAACTCACATGCAAACTTTTGATGAGCTGAGACGGGAGTTCGGACTACCTAGGACACACCACTATGCTTACCTGCAGGCTAGGCACTACTATTCCACACTATTGAGAGAGAATAGAGGTGGTGCACAGTCACAGATAGTACAAAGTGTAAAGTTAGTAGAGCAAGGTATCACATCAATATCACCACTATATAAGAGGCTAAATAGTACTACGAGCACCTCATGCCTAAGTAGACTTGCTGAGCTCTGGAGCTCCCTGTTAGGGGAGGAGGTGACCAGTAAAGAGATCGAGGAAAGTATACATAAGGTTAAGCGAGCCACTCTCTCGTCAGAAATCAGGGAGTCACATTTCAAACTCATACACGACAGCTATATAACACCCAGGAAATTCCAGAAATGGAAAGCAGAAAGAGATAATAAATGCCCAAAGTGTGGGAGGGAAGACGCAGACATTAGGCACATGTTATGGAACTGTCCCAAGCTTGTTAGGTTTTGGAAGATGACATCTTACTGGGCAAACCTAAGCCTGCACACTAACACTAAAGAACTGACACTTAGAGCCATTACATTGTTAGACTTCGAGGGAATCCCGAGAAACTCTAAACTATTTCTGTCCAACATAGTCTTAATAGCCAGGCGACTGATATTTCAGAATTGGCTCAAACGTAACCCACCTACTGTGACACAGTTGAAGCAAACACTGCTAAGTCAAATGCTCATTGAACAATCAGACGGATTGGGAGACGTCACTAATAGAGTGAGGTCTTTTGTTACAAAATGGGAACCATTTATTCTCACGCTCCCAATCCCGTTGCGAAAAATGGTTATGGCACCTTTTCGAAACACATAGTACATATTAGAAGCTAACCTGAGAGGCGAGTGGCAGTTTGACTAATCATGAAACTGGGGACTAGGGGAGATGAGGTGAAGCAACCTGAGCTGGCAAATGTTAGTTTAAGTTAATAAAAATTATTTTGTTTATAAGGAAAATGTGCCTTATAGGAGGACTGACCGAATGTTCATAAATTATGACTATACCAACAACAAGATTTTACTCTCCATGTTAGCCATTGACCTATCTTCTGTTGAAGGTAAGAATCAGAACAGACGAATTTCATAATGTCCTAGTCAAGTTAAATTCTGTAACATTTCTATTTATGTTGAATTATTACTGTCTTGGTCTTTCTGTACTTGGCACACAAAAAATAAAGATATTTAAAAAAAAAAAAAAAGGCATATTTTGACACGTGGCTTGCAATGTCGGAACTGATCCCAGGCCAGCATACCTCCGTAGCTGCCCTTTCTCTGCACTTTGTAGTGCCCAAGTGGCCATCATGAATCCTGCTTAACATCTCCTGCCGCGTGCTAACAGGAATGACAATGAGGTCTTGAAACAGCACTAAACCATCCAGCTCCGTGAGCTGCGACCTCTCTGACTGGTAAGAACATAAAGTAATCCAGGCTGCCCTGCTATCGGGCCAACCTTCTTTTATGAACTTAATAACTTCTTGAAGGTCTGTATCTAAGTGTGTCTCCTTTCCTATTTGCTCTAGCTTTCCTGACAAAATGGATTTGGATGCCAGGACTGAATCTACATACACTTTCACATCTGATTCTATTGAAGATTCTTCAACAGCAGCCAGCGGGAGCCTGAAAAGTGTATCTGCCACTGCCAGTTGTTTCCCCCGCACATGCACTGCCTGAACGTTGAACCTGAGTAGCCTCATCAGAAGTCTCTGGCATCTTAGGGGTGTTTTGTCAATATCATAGGAGTTGATTAGAGGGACTAGCGGTTTATGGTCAGTCTCCAGACTAAATTTCTCGTAACCCATTAAGTAACGCTGGAAGTGCTCACAGGCCCAAACTGCAGCCAGGCACTTTTTCTCAATTTGGGCATATTTAGATTCAGCAGCCATCAGTGTACAGGAATAGTAGGCGATGGAATGTAGTTTGTTCTCATTCAGCTGCAGGAGGGGGGCCCCTAGCCCATAACTGCTCGCATCAGCACTAACCACTGTCTTTTTAGAAGGGTCGTAAAACCCTAACACTGGGGCAGACTCCAGCAGGGACTTGACCTGTACAAAAGCTTCTTCCTGTGAAGGACCCCAGACCCAGGCAACATCTTTCTTCAATAACGCTGCGATAGGGTGTAGTACTGTGGATAAATCTGTAAGGAACCTCCCCACATAATTCACAAGGCTCAATATTTGTCTCAGCTTGTGTACATCAGAAGGACTTTTCATCTGTTCAATAGAAAGGATTTTCTCAGGGTCCGGTTTGATGCCATCTCCATTGATAATATGCCCAAAGTAACATAACTCAGATTTTCTAAAATGGCATTTCTCTTTATTTAATTTCAGCCCAGACTCTCTAATAGTCTGCAGCACACAGCTCAATTGCTGATCATGTTCTTCCAATGTAGACCCATACACTAAAATGTCGTCCATGACGACTGCCGTACGCTTGTGGTCCCTTAGGAGGGAACTCATCTCTCTTTGAAAGATTTCAGGAGCAGAGGATATCCCGAAGGGGAGTCTGCAGATGCAAAACTGACCTACTGGTGTGATGAAGGTAGTCAGTTTGTGGCACTGTGGATCTAGAGGTATCTGCCAGAAGCCACTGGAAGCATCCAATGTAGAGAAGAACTTCGCCCCAGCCAGTTTTGGAGCTATGTCTTCAAGCGTCGGCAGTACATATCTCTCTCTCTCTCTCTCTTCACCACCTCAGTCATACTTTTCAAGTCTACACAGATGCGTACCTTCCTGTTTTTCTTCGCAACAGGCACAATGGGGGCACACCAGTCAGTTGCTTCAACAACCTCTTTAATAACTCCCATATTCTTCATACGCAGAAGTCCCTTCTCAACTTGAGGCCTTAGCGGGAACAGAATTCCACGAGGAGTGGTAATGCCTATGGGACTGCATCACTTTTAAGTGATATTCGGACTGGGTTGCAATTCAGTAGGCCCAATTCATCAAACATGTCTTCCGAAATCTCATTCACTCTGGCAACCAGGCCCAAACCACAGGCTGTTTTTCTGCTCAATAGGTTGTTAACACACTGACCAACCTTGGCTCCCATTACAGTAACCCGCCAATCTTAGTTTGAACCAGACTGTTCAACAACAGACCCTACATAGGATACTTCTTGACCCTCCTGGTCACTATCCATCTGCATCTCCTTAATGTATTCAGTTTTACACGCCACTTCAAAATGGCCCATTCGGTTACACTTTCTATATCTTTTATCTTTAGCAGGGCATATGACATTCTGATCATGGGTACGGTTACACCGCGTGCCGCAAGCCTGCTGTGCCCATCTGCTTCTGGGCCTATCTGTTGCCCTTGGTCTATGGCTCAACCTGTGCCTTTCACCTGCAGCTCTCCTGAACTGCTGCACTTCATTCACAATACTCTCAGACCTCAGATCAGCACTTTGCTTTTTTACCAGTTCACTCTGGTGGGCCATTCTAATAGCCTCATCTAACGTTAATTTAACCTCCAGAGACCTTAGCATCTGCAATTCCTGTGACTAGCCTGTCTCTGATTTGCTCTTCTTTAGCAACACCAAACTCACAGAATTCATCTAGTTTATACAGGCTGCGCACAAAACCCTCCACAGATTCTCCCACAAGCTGAGCACGTTTGTGAAAACAAGCCCTCTCATGAATAACATTTCTTTTGGAAACAAAGTGAGCACTAAGTTTGCTCATAACTATTTCAAAGTCAAATTCTTCCCCTTCTTGGAATGTAAAGGCATTAAACACTGGCTCTCACATCTTTCCCCATAGAGTATAAAAGAGAATTAACTTGTACTTCACCACTCTCCTTCAGCAATCCTGAAGCTTTAAAGCCGTTGATGCCATGTGGGCCAAGCTGCAGGCTGAGAGAAATCAAAAGGCTCAGGTGGGGTGATGTTTGACATCGTCATTACTCAGGAAACAGAAGCTTAGGCAAGTACTTCTGACACCATGTCATGAGATGCAGGACACAGCATAGAAGGTACAACGCTATTTTATTGCTGAGCATAGAAATATACAGCTTGCGTCCCTTACATTCCGAATTCTATCAGCCAATAGGAATTAAAGGGGAAAAAATCCTATTGGCTGTTGCAATCAGCCAATAGGATTGAGCTTGCATTCTATTAGCTGACTGGAATAGCCAGTAGAATGCGATCTCAATCCTATTGGTTGATTGCAACAGCCCATAGGATTTTTCCAACTTTAATTCCTATTGGCTGCTAGAATTCTATCAGCCAATCAGAATGTAAGGGACGCCATATTGGATTACGTCACTTAAAGGGAAACTTCATTTACCAGTGGCGACCGTAAGAAGAGGATGCTCCACGCCGGATGTCTTGAAGATGGACCTGCTCCGCGCCGGATGGATGAAGATAGAAGATGCCATCTGGATGAAGATAGAAGATTCTGCTTCTTGGATGAAGACTTCTGCTGCTTGGTTGAAGACTTCTGCTGTCTTCGAGGAGGACTTCTGCCTGCTTGGATGAAAACTTCTGCCTGCTTCGAGGAGGACTTCTGCCCACTTGGATGAAGACTTCTGCCTGCTTCAAGGAGGAGTTCTGCCCACTTGGATGAAGACTTCTGCCGGCTTCGATGAGGACTTCTGCTGCCTGAATGAGGATGGATGTCTGGTCTTTGAAAACTGTAAGTGGATCATCGGGGGTTAGTGTTTTTTTAAGGATTTATTGGGGGGGGGTTTATTTTTAGCTTAGGTTTTAAGGGCAATGGTTAGCTTAGGTTTATTTAGATAGGTTTTTTTTAGGGGGGTTGTGTGGGTGGTGGTGGGGGGTTGTTTGTATTTTTTCACAGGTAAAAGAGCTGATTTCTTTGGGGCAATGCCCCGCAAAAGGCCCTTTTAAGGGCCATTGACAGTTTAATGTAGGCTAGGGATTTTTTTATTTTGATAGGGCTATTAGAGTAGGAGTAATTATTTTTATTTTAAAGTTTTTATTTTTGATAATTTAGTTTTTTATTTTGTGTAATTTAGTGTTTATTTTTTTTGTAATTTAGATAATTGTATTTGATTAATTTAATTTATTTTATTGTAATGTTAGTTTTTAGTGTAAGGCAGGTTAGGTTTTATTTTACAGGTAACGTTGTATTTATTTTAACTAGGTAGCTAGTAAATAGTTAATGACTATTTACTAACTAGTCTACCCAGTTAAAATAAATACAAACTTACCTGTGAAATAAAAATAAAACCTAAGATAGCTCCAATGTAACTATTAGTTATTTTGTAGCTAGCTTAGGTTTTATTTTACAGGTAAGTATTTTGTTTTAATAGTTATTATTTAGGTAATAATTGTAAGTTTTATTTAGATTTATTTTAATTATATTTAAGTTAGGGGGTGTTAGGGTTAGGTTTAGGGGTTCAGATATTTATTTAGTATTAGTGATGTGGGAGGCCAGAGGTTTAGGGGTTAATAACTTTAGTATAGTTGCGGCGACATTGTGGGCGACAGATTAGGGGTTAATAACTGTAATGTAGGTGGTGGCGATGTTAGAGCAAGCAGATTAAGGGTTAATAACTGTAATGTAGGTGGCGGCTATGTCGGGGGTGGCAGATTTGGACTGTTTAGACATGGTTTTTATGTTAGGGTGTTAGGTTTAAACGTAACTTTTTCTTTCCCCATAGACATCAATGGAGCTGCGTTACGGAGATTTTCATTCCGCGATTGCAGGTGTTAGCCGAATCTCCCTATTGATGTCTATGGGGAAATCGTGCACGAGCACGTCAAAGCAGTGCTTGTATTTGGGTGAAGTATTGAGCTCAACGCCACCATATCACCCGCGCAAGCCTGCTTTTTCAGAACCTGTAATAGCACTGCTATGAAAGGTGAGCGATGAAAATAACGTACAATAAATTAGCGAGCAGCCGTAATGCCATAACTTGTAATCTAGCTGAGTATTATTTACAGTAACATCCCTTAATAGAATCTCACTATCTTTACCATCTGTTGTAAAGACTGAACAAAACTAATCATTTAAACAGTTTGCTATTTGTTTATCTTCTTCCACTACTCTATCATCATTCTTGAGTCTAACTATCCCTCTGTTAGTTTTTCTCTTTTCACTGATATATCTAAAGAAGGTTTTGTCACGATTTTTTACAGATTGTGCTATTTTCTCTTCTGCATCAGCTTTAGCCTTTCTGATTAACTGCTTTGTCATCTTTTGATGGGTTCTCCTTTTTACAACATCCTGTTCTGAGCCAGTGAGTTTGATTTTTTTATATCTTAACTGCATGTGCTACTTCTCTTGAAAACCATATTTGTTTTCTTTTACTTTTACAAACAAGCAGTGTTTAGTTGCATCTAGAATATCATTTTTAAAATATTCCCACTGTTCTTGTACTCCTGTAATCTGTGCCATCCCTTTTAGAGATTCATCTAGGTATCTGCCCATGTAAGAAAAATCAGTTGTTCTAAAGTCAAACGGCTAGATTACGAGTTTTTTGTTTTGAGCTGTGCGGTGCTAACGAGCAGTTTTCTCTCACTGCTCAGTTACCTACAGCGCTGGTATTACAGGTTTTTACAAACCCAGCGTTAAAAGGCAAGAAGTAAGCGTTGAGCAAAATTTTGCTCTTTACTGCACTCCAATAACAGCGCTGCTTAAGTCAGTGGTGAGCTTGTCGTATGTGCTCATGCACGATTTCCCCATAGAAATCAATTGGGAGAGCCGGCTGAGAAAAAGTCTAACACCTGCCAAAAAGCAACGTAAAACTCAGTAACGCAGCACAATTGATTCCTATGGGGAAATAAAAGTTATGTCAACACCTAACACCCTAACATGAACCCTGAGTCTAAACACCCCTAATCTTACACTTATTAGCCCCTAATCTGCCGCCCCCGACATCGCCGCCACCTACATTGTATTTATGAACCCCTAATCTGCTGCCCCCAGCATCGCCGACACCTACATTATATTTAGTAACCCCTAATTTGCTGCCCCCAATGTCGCCGCCACTATAATAAACATATTAACCCCTAAACCGCCGCACTCCCACCTCGCAAACATTAGTTAAATAATATTAACCCCTAATCTGCCGTCCCTAACATCGCTGCCACCTACCTACACTTATTAACCCCTAATCTGCCGCCCCCAACGTTGCCCCCAATATACTAAAAGTATTAACCGCTAAACCTAAGTCTACCCTAACCCTAACACCCCCTAACTTAAATATAATTACAATAAATCTAAATAAAAATTCCTATCATTAACTAAATTATTCCTATTTAAAACTTAATACTTACCTATAAAATAAACCCTAAGATAGCTACAATATAACTAATAGTTACATTGTAGCTAGCTTAGGGTTTATTTTTATTTTACAGGCAAGTTTGTATTTATTTTAACTAGGTACAATAGTTACTAAATAGTTATTAACTATTTAATAACTACCTAGAGAAAATAAATACAAATTGACCTGTGTAATTAAACCTAGCCTAAGTTACAATAACACCTAACGCTACACTATAATTAAATAAATAAACTAAATTAACAACAATTAAATAAATTAAATTAGCTAAAGTACAAAAAAAAACAACCACTAAATTACAGAAAATAATAAGCAAATTACAAGATATTTAAACTAATTACACCTAATCTAATAGCCCTATCAAAATAAAAAAAGCCCCCCAAAATAAAAAAAACCCTAACCTAAACTAAACTATCAATAGCCCTTAAAAGGGCCTTTTGCAGGGCATTGCCTCAAAGTAATCAATTCTTTTACCTGTAAAAAAAAATACAAACAACCCCCCCAACAGTTAAACCGACCACCCACACAACCAACCCCCCAAATAAAATACTATCTAAAAAGACCTAAGCTCCCCATTGCCCTGAAAAGGGCATTTGGATGGGCATTGCCCTTAAAAGGGCAGTTAGCTCTTTTGCGGCCCAAACCCTAACCTAAAAATAAAACCCACCAAATACACCCTTAAAAATCCTAACACTAACCCCCTGAAGATCGATTTACAGTTCTGAAGACCGGACATCCATCCTCAAGGAAGTGGCAGAAGTCTTCATCCAACCGGGCCGAAGTCCTCAACGAACCCGGAAGAAGTCTTCATCCAAGTTGGACGAAGTGGTCCTCCAGACGGGCAGAAGTCTTCATCCAGATGGCATCTTCTATCTTCATCCATCTAACGCAGAGGGCTACATCTTCAAGACATCTGACGTTGAGCATCCTCTTCATCCGATGACTACCCGACGAATTAAGGTTCCTTTAAGAGACGTCATCCAAGATGACGTCCCTTAGTTTCTGAATGGCTGATAGAATTCTATCAGCCAATCGGAATTAAGGTAGAAAAATTCCTATTGAGCTCGCATTCTATTGGCTGATTGGAACCATTGTAAAGATTCCAGAATATATTTACTTCTAGTTGATTTGGCAACAGGTACTTCCCAGTCTACATCAGGCATATTAAAGTCCCCCCTTTTTTTAAAGAAGATGTAACCAGGTATGACTGTTTCCCAGTCGTGAGAGTCATTGTACCATGTCTCTGTTATAGCTACTAAATCCAATTTATCTTGAATCATTATTGCAGTAAGTGCAGGTAATTTACTTACTAAACTGCAAGCATTTGTGCACATTGCACATAGAACATTTCTAGAATTCTATTGCATGCTCAATACAACCCATGCCTACATTATTCAAAGTCTTATTCCTAAAAGTAATGTTTTTTTTCTTAAATAAATACACCTAAATTACAAGTTTTGCGTTCATGTTGTAATGCTGAAAAAAATGGTAATTTTAGCTTTAAAACAGCACCGTAGCCATTACAAGTCTTGTCGGTATAGCTGTACCACAAGCCTTTAAGCCTGTAACGCAACGTCAGTCCTGCACTCGTATAAATTAGGTTTTTTCATGGGACTTCCATAGCGCAGCCATTACAAGTTTTGCGGTGAGGCTAAAAAGCTTGCATTCCAGCCTATACTGACAAGATTAGTTCCGCAGTCTGAGAGCAGTAGTTATGAGTTTTACGCTACAAAACTGTTACATAAAATTCATAACTAAACACCCATAAACTACCTATTAACCCCTAAACCGAGGCCCTCCCGCATCACAAATACTATGTTAAAGTTATTAATCCCTAATCTGCCGCTCTCAACAAAGCAGCCACTAATAAAATGTATTAACCCCTATTTTCCCGCTCCCCGACATCGCCGCCACTATACCACTATACTAAAGTTATTAACCCTTATTCCCCCACAGCCCAACATTGCCCACACTATAATAAAGATTTTAACCCCTATTCCGCCACTCCTCGACACCGCCGCCACTATAATAAACCTATTAACTCCTAAAATAAATAAAAACTTACCTGTTGAAATAAAAAAACTAAGTTTAAACTAACAATTAAATTAATATAACTATTAAACTAAAATTAAACTAACTACCAATTAAAGAAAACTAAAATACACATTAAAAAAAATCCTAACACTACTATAAAAATTACAAAATATTTAATTATAAAAATAAAAAATACTAAATTACAAAAAATAACAAACACTAAATTACAAAAAATAACAAACACTTAATTACGAAATATAACAAATGAAATTATCAAAAATAAAAAAAAATTACACCCAATCTAATAGCCGTATAAAAATAAAAAAGCTCACCAAAAATAAAAAACCCAAGCCCACAATAAACTACCAATAGCCCTTAAAAGGGCCTTTTGTAGGGCATTGCCCTAGGTTAAACAGTTCTTTTACATGTAAAAAAAACACAAAGACCCCCCAACAGTAAAACCCACCACCCAACCAATCCCCCAAAATAAAAAAACCTAACTCTAACAAAAACCTAAGCTACCCATTGCCTTGAAAAGGGCATTTGTATGGGCATTGCCCTTAAAAGGGCATTTAGTTTTTTTTGCATTGCCCTGAAAAGGGCATTTAGCTCTTTTAAGAAAAGCCCAAACCCTAAACAAAAAAAAAAACACCCAAAAAAGTTTAAAAAACCTAACCCCTCTTTAGGTACTCACAGTTGTTGAAGTCCCGCTTGAACGATCTTCATCTTGGCGGCTCCATCTTCATCCAGGCAGCTTCATCTTCATCCAAAGCGGGACCGGCATCTTCTTCACTCCTGCGGAGGCAGAGCAGCGATGCAAGGAGGCGGAGGTCCAGGCGAAGGTCCAAGGAGGAGGACTAGGCGGAGGTCAAAGGCGGAGGTCCATCGATCCGACGTGGAGGTTCTCTTCATGCAATCGTCCACCACACACTGAGGATTGAAATGCAAGGTACCCCTTTTATACTGGGGGTACCATTGCATTCCTATTGGCTGAAAAATTTGAATCAGCCATTAGGAATTAGGGCTGCTAAAATCCTATTGGCTGTTCAAATCAGCCAATAGGATTTAAGCAGCTCTCATTCTATTGGCTGATAAAAGGTGTACCTTGCATTTCAATCCTCAGTGTGCGGCTGACGATCACATGAAGAGGACCTCCACGTCGGATCGATGGACCTCTGCCTGGCCCTCCGCTTGGACCTTCGCCTGGACCTCCCCTTGGACCTCCGCCTCCTCGCATCGCCACTGCACCTCCGCAGGGATGAAGAAGATGCTGGTCCCGCGTTGGATGAAGATGGAGCTGCCTGGATGAAGATGGAGCCGCCAAGATGAAGATCGTTCAAGCGGGACTTCAACAACTGTGAGTACCTAAAGAGGGGTTAGTGTTAGGTTTTTTAAGGGTCGTTTTATTTTTAGATTAGGGTGGGCACTCTTAAAAGAATGCCCATTTAAGGGCAGCAAAAGAGCTGAATGCCCTTTTCAGGTCAATGCCCACACAAATGCCCTTTTTGAGGGCAATGGGTAGATTAGGTTTTTTAGATAGTTTTTTTTTTTTATTTTATGGGTTTGGGGGGGTGGGGGTTTGTAATGTTAGTGGGTCTTTGTATTTTTGCTCAGGTAAAATAGCTGTTTAACTTAGGGCAATGCCCTACAAAAGGCCCTTTTAAGGGATATTGGTAGTTTATTCTAGATTAAGTTTCTTTTATTTTGGGGTGTTTTTTTTTAAATGGGTATTAGAATAGGAATAATTTGTATTATTTTGGATAATTTGTTTGTTATTTTGTGTAATGTTTTTTTTTTTTTTTGGGGGGGGTGGGTTTTTATTTTTATATTAGGGGTTGGGCATTTCATAAAAGAGCTGAATGCCCTTTTAAGGACACAAAAACAAGCTGAATGCCCTTTTAAGGGCAATGCCCATACAAATGCCCTTTTCAGGGCAATGGATAGATTAGGATTTACTTTATTTTTATTTTGTGTGTTTGGGGGGTGGGTGTTTGTATACTGTTAGGGGGTGTTTGTTTTTCTTTTCTATGAAAAGAGCTGATTTATTTAGGGCAATGCCCTACAAAAGGCCCTTTTAAGGGCCCACAAAAAAAAGCCCTTTTAAGGGCCCTTGGTTGTTTATTATAGATTAGGGTTTTTTATTTTGGGGTGGGTTTTTTATTTTTTAAAAGGATATTAGAATAGGGATAATTTTTTTTATTATTTTGGATAATTTCATTTGTTATTTTTTGTAATGGTAGGCTTTTTATTTTTTGCAATTTTAGGGTTTGTTATTTTTTGTAATGGTAGGTTTTTTATTTTTTGTAATTTTAGTGTTTTTTATTTTTGTTATTGCTAGGTTTTAGTGTAAGGCAGCTTAGGTTTTATTTCACAGGTAAGTTTGTATTTGTTTTAACTAGGTATTTAGTATATAGTTAATAACTATTTACTAACTAGTCTACCTAGTTAAAATAAATACAAACTTACCTGTGAAATAAAAATAAAACCTAAGCTAGCTGCAATATAACTATTAGTGATATATACATATAGTGACATATACATGTGAAATATTGAGAGGTGCCAACTCTGCAATACTGCTTCATTGTTGTAAGTGCTGTGCCTATAGTTTCATTGTGATAACTGAGATGAGGAAATAACTGATCTTTCTCTCATGCCATTGGATATGCAAATTATTGTGCACATATTTAGTCAGAATGTATGTGAGACAGGTTCTTATTTAATCTTAAAGAAATAATAAACATGTAACCCCTATAAAACCTTTAAAGTGATTGTAAACTTTAACAAATTAAAGCCCAGTATCAAATAATACTCTTAAAAACAGGGACACTTTAATTCATTAAAGTTTACAAAGATGCATAACGCTGATCCTCCGCCCGCAGCTCCTGCTTTCATTAACATATCAATGACGAATCTGGCTTCTTCCAATCATTAGGTGCCCCACAAGCTGGACGCCAAAGGGAGCACACAAAGATTGGAGGAAGCCAGATTCGTCATCAATCTGCTAACTACAGCCGTTTGTAATATTAGTGGGTCTTTGTATTTTTGTTCAGGTAAAAGAGCTGTTTAACTTAGGGCAATGCCCTACAAAAGGCCCTTTTAAGGGATATTGGTAGTTTATTCTAGATTAGGTTTTATATTTTGGGGTGGTTTTTTTAAAATGGGTATTTGAATCGGAATAATTTTTATTATTTTGGATAATTTGTTTGTTATTTTGTGTAATGTTTTTTTTTTTTTTGTTTTGGGGTGGGTTTTTATTTTTATATTAGGGGTTGGGCATTTCATAAAAGAGCTGAATGCCCTTTTAAGGGCACAAAAACAAGCTGAATGCCCTTTTAAGGGCAATGCCCATACAAATGCCCTTTTCAGGGCAATGGATAGATTTGGTTTTTACTTTATTTTTATTTTGTGTGTTTGGGGGGTGGGTGTTTGTATACTGTTAGGGGTGTTTGTTTTTCTTTTCTAGGAAAAGAGCTGATTTATTTAGGGCAATGCCCTACAAAAGGCCCTTTTAAGGGCCCACAAAAAAAAGCCCTTTTAAGGGCCCTTGGTTGTTTATTATAGATTAGGGGTTTTTATTTTGGGGTGGGTTTTTTTTTTTTTTTTTTTTTTTTAAACAAGCTTTATTGTTCAAAACAAAATACAACAATACGACAAAATGTAGACATCAAGTATTATTACCATAATGGGAAAAGTGGAGTCCATGTGGCCTAACATACTCTTTCATGAGCATTGACCAGTCCCAAGGTAGGTGCAAGTCCAGATTTATGATTAAGCCAAGTTCTTGTGTCACAATTATAAGCTTGAATTTTCAACATTTTTCCATGAACAAAAAGGTTATTCCTTAACAATAAACAAGTCTATTGACTGAACAAGTATGCCAGATAATATTCCGAAAGGTAGGGTTACAGTAAAAAGATGAGGGAGAGGGAAGAGGGAGTTCTGCAAAAGTGTAAAGAGAGGGGGGAGGGGAGGAAGAAAAAAAACAAAAGCGCCAATAAGCCCAAATCAGATGAGTGTGTTTTTATGTCTAACTGACTATACAGGTGTTCCCCTCCAGCTGGCCAGCATCATTTCATGTGTGGCCAGTTGGTTTGTCTTAATGTAGTGTAATCTCTCGAGGACCAGCAAATCGTCCACTGTATTCTGCCATTCCTCTAATGTTGGAATATTAGGTGTCTTCCATTTTTTAGGGATTATTTTTTTAGCTCCAGTAATCATTATCAGTAAAAGTGCCTGCTTGTGTGGTTCTTTAATTTTTGGAATGTTCAGAAAGAGCATCGTTTCAGGCGTGCAAGGGATGCCGGCATTCAATCTCCCTGAGGCCTGTGTGATCACCTCGGTCCAGAAGCCCAGCAGCTTCGGGCAGGACCACCAGATATGCAGAAGAGACCCCAGCTCCCCACATCCCCTCCAGCACAGAGGGCTGGCCTTAGGGTATAGCCTGTGGATTCTAGTTGGTGTGAGGTACCATCTGCACAACAGTTTCAGGTGTATCTCCTGTACATTTGCTGACACCGAGGAGTGTTTTGTTAGCTGAAACGAGCCCAGCCATGCCTCTTTTGCAATGTCAGTATTAAGTTCCCTGCTCCAGATGCTGGTATATGTGGGTAGAGGGCTGTCAGGTTGATCGGACACTAATTTGTATATGAGTGAGATTAAGCGCCTTTGTGGTCTGTTTGCGATGCATAGGTGTTCAAATGGAGTGAGCTCTCTCCCCAGTCCCTCTTTGTGTGTGTGATGCATTAGAAAGTGTACCATTTGGTTATACCTTAGCCATGAGGAGAAAATATCACTGTCTACTGTGGTCATCTGCTGTTGAGTGTATAGTTTTCCGTTCTCTATGATGCTGTGTAGACAGCCCGTATGGAGTTGATAAGGTTTGCCGGGTCGTGAACCAATTTTATAGTAAGGCAATTCGGGGTTCTCAATGATTGGCATAAGTGGGGAGGTTTTGGATGAGATATGTATGTTGGTGGCTATAACTCTGTCCCATTCGCTTAGTATTTCTGATGTTATCTGGTATTTGCTTAGTATCTTAGGTCGTTGCGAGGGTGGTATCCATGCTAATGTGCCGACATTATTAAGTCTAAAGATTTGCCCGTCCAGCCTAACCCATGCTTTGTGAGTTGTGTTTTGAGACCATTCGACTATGCGCTGTAATAATATAGCTTGCCTATAAGCTGATAAGTCTGGAAATCCCAAGCCACCCTATCCCTGGGTAAGTACATTGTCCTCCTGGGAACCCTTGGCTTTGTGCCTAACCAAACGAACTGTTCTAGGGTTTTTTGTAGCTGAGGGATATACTCCCTCGGAAGTGTGATCGGGACTGTCTGCAGTAAGTATAGAATACGGGGGAGGATATTCATCTTCACCACTCCTATCTTTCCCAACCAAGAGAGGGGTTTATTCTTCCAGGAGGACAAGTCTCTCACAATCTCGTTTCGCAATTTTAAATAGTTGTCTCTGTATAGGTCTTGAGGCTTAGATGTAAGATGTATGCCTAGGTATCTTAGTTGTTTAGTGTTTACCGAAATTTTAAGGTCTGTCTTCAGTTGCTGTATATGTTCGGGGGGAGCACTAATGTTAAGGAGTTCCGACTTGTTTAGATTAAGGTGGAAATTGGAGAGTTTTCCGTATAATTCTATTTCAGAAAGGAGTTCCGGGACCGATGTGTCAATATTGGTGAGGGTGTACAGGATATCGTCCGCGTATAAAGCTTGCTTATGTTCTGTGTCCCCTATTTTTATGCCTGTTATTTTAGTGTTGTTCCTGATTTTATGAGCTAAGGCTTCTATCGAGATGGCAAACAGGAGGGGGGACAGAGGACAGCCCTGCCTGGTGCCATTTGTGATTTTGAATGCTTCTGATAGCGTGCCGTTTAACCTTACCCTGGCGCTAGGGGTTGTGTGCAACGCGAATGTCCTATTTAGAAAAGTGCTACCAAAATTCATCGCTTCCATGACCCGCCGCAAGAAGAGCCAGTCGACACGGTCGAAGGCCTTCTCCGCTTCTGTCGCGAAGAGTGCCATTGGTATTTCCTGAACTCTGGCATAGTTGAGCAGTTGCAGCACTTTTGTGGTGTTATCACGTGCCTCTCTGCCGGGCACAAAGCCCACCTGATCCGTTGAGATAAGATCAGGAAGAAATGTATTCAATCTCCTCGCTAATATTTTGGCCAAAATCTTTATGTCTGTATTTAATAAAGATATCGGGCGAAAGTTTCCTGGTGTTGTGGGTGTTTTACCAGGTTTGGGGATAATCGTTATATGAGCCTCGAGCGTCGCGTCTGCCAATGTGGATTTATCACCTAGATTATTGAACAATGGTAACATGTGCGGTGCTAAAGTTGTAAAGAAAGTTTTGTAGTATCTGATTGTGAGCCCATCTGGGCCTGGGCTTTTTCCATTGGGTAATTCTCTAAGGGCCTTAGATAGTTCTTCTTGTGTAATTGGTGCATCTAGTATATCCATATTAGCCTTTTCTAGTTTTGGGAGCCCTAACTTAGATAAGTATTCATCTATCGCTTGGTCTCTTAATGTATTCTGCGTTGTCTGACTGCCAGTGTTTGAGTTGTTCGAAATGTTATAAAGTTTGTCATAATAAGAGTGGAAAGCGGCAGCAATGTGTTTATTGCTTTTGAGTTTGGAACCGTCTGCTGTTTCCAAGTAATGGATATGTGATTTGAGTTGCGATCTGCGTAGTGACCTGGCTAGTAATTTTCCCGGTTTATTCCCCCCCTCGTAGTATTGTTGTTTGATCATGAGCATTTTGCGCTGGAATGAGGTAGCTAGATGATGTTTGAGCTCGGCCCTGGTGGTGGCGAGTAAGTGTTTGGTCATGTCATCGGAAGGGTTTTGTTTGTGCTGCTGTTCTAGTGAGGTGATTTTGTTTAGCAACTGTGTATGAACTGCTCTGTATTCCCTGAGTAGTCTAGCCTTGTGTTTCAGGAACTCACCCCTTATAACACACTTATGCGCCTCCCATACGTTTGACCTTGAGGCATGGCTGGGGTCATTGAGCTCAAAATATTCTGCAAAAGATTTTTGGATTTCTGTTGAAATTAGCGGGTTTTTTATAAGTGTCTTGTCTAGTCTCCATACATACACCGTAGGGGGGATATCCGGCCACTGGACAGTGCACGATACTGGGGCGTGGTCTGACCACGTTATTGGTCCTATTTCACACTTATCTATTAGGTCAAGTCCACCTGTGTCTGTGAAAAAGTAATCAATACGGGAGTATTTGTTATGTGGTGGTGAGTAGAAGGTGTAGTCTTTGGTGTTTGGGTTCATGTTTCTCCATATGTCATGGAGTAGTAAGTCAGATAGAGTGGTTTTGATTTTTTTGGTGACCCTGTTAGGAATGCTGGAGGCACCTGTTGATGTGTCCATGTGTGGTTCTAAGGGGAGATTAAGATCCCCTGCTACAAATATCGGTCCTTTCGCGTGGTCCAGTATAACCTTAGAAATTTTCTTTAAAAATTTATGTTGCGCTACATTAGGTGTGTATATGGTCATAAGAGTAACAGGGTGTTCGTATAGTGTGCCCACTATAAGCAAGAACCTGCCCTCAGTATCCCTCTCAACATGTGTGACTTTAAGTGGTGTGGTCTGACTGATTAGTATGCCTACTCCGCATTTTTTTGTGGTTCCTGATGAAAAATACGCAGTTGGGTATGAAGCATTGAACCACTTAGGCTCCCTGCCCCTGCGGAAGTGAGTCTCCTGAACAAACACAATGTGACTATGTGAGTTTTTGAAATCTCTAGTGGCAATGGATCTCTTACCTGGACTGTTTAGGCCCTTGGCATTGATAGTGGTAAACGTGAGCGTATGTGAGCCCCACCTACTTTGGTGTTGAGCCATTCCTGAAAAAAAAAAAAAAAAGGGGAGGAGATAGGCTTAGGGAGAAGGGGTGAGAAGTTAAGAGAGAGGAGATACAGACAAATCTGGCACACAGTGATCTAGATAAATAAAACAGTTATCAAGTACAAGGTAGTGTGTAAGACAAAACCCACCAGGGTAGAGCCCCCAAAGGCAAAGCCTGTGGGTAAACGTAAAACGAACCTACTAGGGTAGTAACTTTAAGGCTAACATAGCTCTTTAAACACATTTCTGTATCCTAGGCGACTATGCATGTCGTCCAGAACATTGGATCTGCATGGCATTAATATGAGGGAGGGAAAGAGAAGGAGGGGATAATGGAAGGAAGGGTAGGGGAGAGGTTGATGGTAACACAGGGAGGGGGTAGTTAACTGGAGGGGAGAGGTGTGGGTAAGGTAGGTGTGAGGAAGAATTATAGAGACATTAAAACTCTTTCCAAACAACTCTAAACATATCCTAAATGGGATGGTTGCAACGGTACGCAACCCGGCCCTATGCAGTACATATAGTAAATATTAAAACAATATTGGAAATACAATTGTGAGGGTTTAGGAACAGACCCACATGTCTCCCAGTGTGTCTCTCTTGGATGGATGGGTAAGGGGAATTTTGATGAAACTGTAAAAGGATACTGCGTCAAGACAGGGCTTGACTTGCGGCTAGAAGAAGTCACCCATGTATCGTCTGAAACTCCACCATGTCTCATCTCAGCCGAGTTCCGTGACCTGTGTATCTTGTTGGTCTGAGGCTTCTTTTTCTCTATTGTTTAGGGTGGAGTTCGTCAGACTTTCCAATGATAGGTCTGAGTAAAACCTCTGTAAATCAGATCCTGGGCGGTAAACAGCGGTTCTATTGTTGTTTGAGGCGATCAGTGAGACCGGAAAACCCCAGCGGTACTGAATTTTGTTTGCTCTTAGCTGTGCTGTAACATGACCAAGATCTCTCCTCTTTTGTAATGTAACTGGTGAGAGGTCCGAGAACAGTTGGATCTCATCTCCAGCGTGATGAATTGGATGTTTGACTCTAGCATGTCTGAGGAGTTCTTCTTTGTTTTTATAGTTTAAGAACTTCACTATAATGTCTCTGGGTGGGCCCTTAGGGGGGGGTTTAGGGCGCAGCGCTCTGTGTGCACATTCCATAGCAATCTCAGGGGATGTGGGGGTTCCTTTGATTGTGCGGAAGAGAGATTGGAGATAGCCCTCTATGGCCAGGGGGTGTATTGATTCAGGCACCCCTCTGATCCGAATGTTGTTCCTGCGGCCCCTGTTATCTAGATCTTCCAGTTTGTCTGAGAGGGTTTGGATTATTTAGTTTTGATGCTGTATTTCTGTGTGATTCTGCTGCACTGAGGTGTTGGTTGATGTCTGTGCCTCCTCAACCTGTTGGATTCGTGACTCTAGGGTGTTGATATCTTTTCTGAGATCGCCGAACAGGCTGCGCATTTCCTGCATGACCCCTCTAATATCATCTTTAGATGACAAATATTGCAGATCATCCTTTGTTAATGGTTGGGTCTGCAGCTCAGATTGGTGCACTTCTGCTGAGTGAGTGTGAGGATTTATTATATGATTAATATGAACCCAGTTGTATCTACTCCACTCAGTCTCACACCAAACCTAGGTACCTTGATAAACTAGGAACCTTATTCTGCTCATTGACTGAGGGTGACCTGTTTAGGTCAAAAGTAAATTACAACTATCTTTAGTTGCTGGAGATATGCACAACAATGTGAATGTGCTAATACTCTCCTAATTAATATAATAGCTAATTGCTAAACAATAAATAATCTCTTTGGAGATTGAATATATTATAACTTTATGTAATTGAAGCTCTGTTAGTATCTCTTCAAATAGAATGTAGCTTATCACTCAGATACAAAACTTGAATGTTCAGGTTAGTATAGTTCATATGCAAACTTATTTATAAATACAGCAGGATTGTTATGGCATTATATTGTATGCAGAAATAACCAGGTTATATGCAGAAGATGTTAAGCATGCAAACTTTCCATTAGTAACGTATATGTAGCAGATTGAATTGTTAGTCTATACAGTCTTTGGAACATATGATATTAGCGTAACTTCGGCAATAACTTTATGTTAAGTACGATACCCATCACTTCATGACCAGCGTGTACTTGTGGAGTCTTTGCTAGCTGGCGAATAAGTTGTCCTGAGAAGCAGTGTAGAATCCGGCAACAGAGAGGAGCTGCGACACTGACTCCCGGAGTGCTGATGACGTCAGACGCCGAACTACTGCAGACACGCTGTATGTCAGTTAGCGTTTCAGAATAAAGTATGGTGTCCTGTGATTGAAAAGAACTTTGCAGATATAAGGTTAGCAAACACTTGATGAAAATAGAGAGAGCTTCTTGAAAGTTATGATCACTCCTCATGCGAATCAAATTACCAAGCATAGTTGAATTAGAGAGGAGGGCTTATAAAGGCATAACGGTCATGTGATATTATGTTTAAAGGGACAGTCAAACGTGGAAAACATGAAGTATAGAGAGAGAGAATTACTGTGATATGACAGGACACCCCCCTTAACGATCTGCTCCGCAGATCAGGGTTTGGGATGGTCTGGATGTCTGCGATGAAATAGAGATACCAATCTAGGGGCTGATAAGTTAGTGGATGGTTCCCAAGAATCCTCTTCAGATGTATAATTTTTCCACCGGACTAAATACTGTAGAGAATTCTTATAGAATCTAGAATCTAGAATAGATTCAACTTCGTATGATACTTCATCCTCAATGAGTGTCGGAACTTGAGTTGTCAAGACTTGATCTCTGACTGGAACATAAGGTTTCAAAAGGGATACATGAAATGTTGGATGTATCTTAAAAGAATTCGGTAGTTGTAAAGTGACAGCATTAGCATTAACAATCCTAATAATTTTGTAAGGACCAATAAACAGAGAACCAAGCTTTTTACTGGGAATGTGAAGCTTCAAGTGTTTAGAAGACAACCAAACTAGATCTCCCACCTTATAATCAGGAGGTTTCGTTCTCCTTAAGTCATAATAACGTTTTTGCTTTTCTTGAGATTGTAGTAAAATCTGTTTTAGTTGAATGAATCCTTCAGCAATCGTATTCACAGTGTCATTTACCAAAGGACAAGGACTTTCTGATCTTTGAAGAAGATGATAAGAGGGATGAAACCCATAGTTAATGAAAAATGGAGTTGTATTGGTAGATGAATTAATGGTGTTATTATAGGAGAATTCAGCAGTAGGTAGAAGAGAAGACCAGTTGTCTTGCTGAAATGTACAGTAGCATCTTAGATATTGCTCTAAACTCTGATTAGTCCTTTCGGTCTGACCGTTTGTTTGAGGATGGTAAGCTGAACTCAAACGGCGATCAATATGCAAACTAGAACAGGGTTGTGTCCAAAATCGAGAGGTAAATTGTGTA
The DNA here is from genome assembly GCF_027579735.1 of Bombina bombina. Lineage (NCBI taxonomy): Eukaryota > Metazoa > Chordata > Amphibia > Anura > Bombinatoridae > Bombina > Bombina bombina. Next base: position 399,800,876 of record NC_069500.1, on the reverse strand, counting down.
CCCCTGTCAGTGGTAATAGAATTAGGTAACCCATGCAATCTGACAATATGTTTGATGAACAATTCTGCTGTTTCTGAAGCTGTTGGTAAAGTGTGAATAGGTATAAAATGTGCCATTTTTGAAAAGAGATCCACAACAACCAGGATGACTGTGTTGTTAGAAGAGGGAGGTAGATCGACAATGAAGTCTAGGGCAATATCTTGCCAAGGTCTGTCAGCGATTGGAAGAGATAAAAGTAAACCATAAGGGTGAATTCTTTGAGATTTACATTTGGTACATACAGCACACCCTTGTATGTATTGTTTTACAGACTGAATCATATGTGGCCACCAGAAATCCCTTTGAATTAAATGAAGAGTTTTCTTGAAACCAGGATGTCCTGAAAGTGGAATATCATGTGCCATAGCTAAAATGTCATTCCTAAGAGATTCTGGAACATACAGTGCATGACCATGGTAGAAAAATCCATCATTACCTTTATGAATCCTAGAATCATTAATCAATGGATCATTCTGTTGTTGTTCTTTGAGAATAGATGTTTTCCCCACTAAGAGGCCAATGAATTTTTCTGGTGGTATTATTGAGTTTAGTTCAGAACTCTCAGTTAATGGAGTTGAATATCTAGATAGAGCATCTGCCTTTGTATTTCTTACTCCTGGACGATAAGTGATTAGAAAATCAAATCTAGTAAAGAATAAACTCCATCTGACTTGTCTGGAAGAAAGACTTTTATTAGTTTTTAGATATTGTAGATTACGATGATCTGTAAATATGATGATTGGAAATCTTGCCCCTTCTAGTAGATGTCTCCAAAATTTGAATGCAGCCTTGATGGCTAGAAGTTCTTTTTCCCCAATTGGGTAATTAATTTCAGCAGAATTTATAACCCGAGAATAATATGCGACAGGATGAAGCATGTTGGTAGAAGAATCTCTTTGAGACAGAATGGCTCCTATTGCAAATTCGGATGCATCTACTTCTAATGTATATTGTTTCGATGGATCTGGGAATTGTAGGATTGGAGCGGTAATGAAACTATGTTTGAGAGCATTAAAAGAATCATCTGCCTGTTGGTTCCAGTGGTATTTGTGGTTCTTTCGGGTGAGTAGTGTGAGAGGTTTTGCGATAGTAGAGAAACCTTTAATAAATTTTCTATAAAAATTTGAGAATCCTAAGAACCTCTGGAGCTCTTTCTTATTTTTTGGAATAGGCCAGTTAGTGATAGCTTGTACTTTGTTGTCCTCCATGAATATTCCTTTTGGTGAAATATGATACCCCAGGAAAGAAATAGTATCAGAATTGAATATACATTTTTCTGCCTTAACATATAAGTTGTTCTGTCTTAATCTTGAAAGAACTGTTCTGACATGTTGTATGTGATCCTCTTTGGAATTTGAATAAATGAGAATATCGTCCAAATAAATGACAATGTATGTGTCAAGTAAATCTTTGAAAACATCATTAATGAAAAACTGAAAAGTTGCAGGTGCATTGCACAAACCAAAAGGCATGACACAATACTCGTAGAGACCATACCTAGTACGAAAGGCAGTTAACCATTCATCACCTTTGCGAATTCTAATTAAATTATATGCACCTCTTAAATCCAGTTTGGTGAAAATGGTAGCACCCTGTAACCTCTCTATGAGTTCTGGAATAAGAGGTAAAGGATATCTATTTTTTATTGTACAGTTGTTCAGTTGTCTATAGTCAATTATAGGCCTGAGACTGTCATCTTTATTCTTCATGAAAAAGATCCCGGCACCAGCTGAAGATGTAGAAGGCCGAATAAAACCTTTTTTTAGATTTTCCTCAAGATATCCTTTGAGATGAAGCAGTTCTGGTTCAGAGAGTGGATATATACGACCATAAGGAATTTTACTGTTTGGTTTTAAATCAATAGGACAGTCGTAAGGTCTGTGGGGAGGTAGAGATTGAGCCTCAACCTTATCAAAAACATCATAAAAATCTGAGTACTCTGTAGGTATATTTGTCATATCTACCTGTAATATAGTTTGTGATTGTGTACAGTGTGTTTTACAATATGGTGAGTCAAAGGAAATAGTACCACTATTCCATGAGATGGTTGGTTGATGTTTCTTTAGCCATGAGAGTCCTAGAATTATGGGGTACAAAGGAGAATGAATAACCTCGAAGGTACACAATTCAGAGTGACCTGATGGAAATGTTAATGATAATGGAACTGTATGATGGGTAACAGGACCTGAATTGATAAAAGAACCATCAACGACTCGAATAGGTAATGCAATTAATTTTTTAATTATAGGAATCTTGTGATTTTCAACAAAAGAAGAATGAATGAAATTATTAGTTGCTCCTGAATCGATTACCACCTGGGCTTTAAGTTGATGTTGATCCCACTGTAGACAAACAGAAAGAGTAAAGTGAGATGAGTTTTTTATAACAGTCTCATTTAAATGAGCTATCTCTTGCTTACCCTTTTTTGATTTTAACAGAATTGGACACTCCTTTACTCCGTGGTCTTTAGCAGCACAATATAAACAAAGATTATGTTGTCTTCGTCTAGCCTTTTCTTCCGGTTTAAGAGGACCTTTGACAAAACCTATCTCCATAGGCTCATCTGTTGATCGGACAGTGGAAACTGAATGAGAGCTATAGGATTTCTTGGTAGATAATTCTGATGACCCTCTTTCAATCTTCCTTTCCCTCAAACGACGATCAATAGATATAGACAAGGTCATAAGATTTTCTAAGTCCTTAGGAATAACCACACGTGCCAATTCATCTTTTAGAGAATCCGCTAATCCAATACGGAATTGTTTTGTCAAAGCTGGGTTATTCCACTGTGTGTCAGGTGCCCACCTTTTGAAGTCAGTTATATATTCTTCTACAGGGCGTCTACCTTGTCGCAAATGTCTGATAGAATTTTCTGCTGAAGCTTGTTTGTCATGATCTTCATATAGTAAGGACATGGCATTAAAAAATGATTCTAATGAGTTTAAGATAGGATCTTCTTTCTCATAGTATGCATTAGCCCATGCCTTGGCTTCACCAGTGAGATAAGAAATTACCGTTAGAACTTTAACCCTTTCGGTAGGATAGGTTCTTGGTTTCAGTGAAAATAATAAAGTACATGAATTTTTGAAGTCTCTAAATTGAGTTCTGTCTCCAGAAAATCTCTCAGGTGGACATATTTGTGGCTCAGGGGAAACAAGAGGTGATGGTAAAGTTTGAGCAGGTACATGATCCCTAATGTGTTTTCGTAATTCCTGATTTTCAACTTGGAGGTCCCTAAGACCCTGGATCATTATATCCATATTTTGAGAAAGGGTTCCAACACGGTTGGATAATTCAGTAACATCCATTATAGATACAAGTGGGTTAAGGGTGGCTTGGTAATATGTGAGGATTTATTATATGATTAATATGAACCCAGTTGTATCTACTCCACTCAGTCTCACACCAAACCTAGGTACCTTGATAAACTAGGAACCTTATTCTGCTCATTGACTGAGGGTGACCTGTTTAGGTCAAAAGTAAATTACAACTAACTTTAGTTGCTGGAGATATGCACAACAATGTGAATGTGCTAATACTCTCCTAATTAATATAATAGCTAATTGCTAAACAATAAATAATCTCTTTGGAGATTGAATATATTATAACTTTATGTAATTGAAGCTCTGTTAGTATCTCTTCAAATAGAATGTAGCTTATCACTCGGATACAAAACTTGAATGTTCAGGTTAGTATAGTTCATATGCAAACTTATTTATAAATACAGCAGGATTGTTATGGCATTATATTGTATGCAGAAATAACCAGGTTATATGCAGAAGATGTTAAGCATGCAAACTTTCCATTAGTAACGTATATGTAGCAGATTGAATTGTTAGTCTATACAGTCTTTGGAACATATGATATTAGCGTAACTTCGGCAATAACTTTATGTTAAGTACGATACCCATCACTTCATGACCAGCGTGTACTTGTGGAGTCTTTGCTAGCTGGCGAATAAGTTGTCCTGAGAAGCAGTGTAGAATCCGGCAACAGAGAGGAGCTGCGACACTGACTCCCGGAGTGCTGATGACGTCAGACGCCGAACTACTGCAGACACGCTGTATGTTAGTTAGCGTTTCAGAATAAAGTATGGTGTCCTGTGATTGAAAAGAACTTTGCAGATATAAGGTTAGCAAACACTTGATGAAAATAGAGAGAGCTTCTTGAAAGTTATGATCACTCCTCATGCGAATCAAATTACCAAGCATAGTTGAATTAGAGAGGAGGGCTTATAAAGGCATAACGGTCATGTGATATTATGTTTAAAGGGACAGTCAAACGTGGAAAACATGAAGTATAGAGAGAGAGAATTACTGTGATATGACAGTGAGTTTGCTGGCGCGCAGTCATTTCATCCGCCTGTGGGTTGCTTGGTTGGTTTAGCTGCTTAAGATATTTACTTAGTGGTCTGGTTGACGAGCTCTTTTCTGCCTTAGCAGGCTTTTTACCAGGCATCACCTAGTGCAGTGAGTCAGATCTTGTTTACCAGAATGTGCCCTTATATATAATGGATGCTGAGCTTGGTGTTTTAATCCCTTTTTAGTGGGTATAAACACAACCTTGATAGGCCCAGGACATTTGGAGTCGCAGTATTTTAAGGGCTTGTGTTTTTAAATTAATTTGCAGGCCAGAGAGTGAAGTGGTGGGTAGTTATAGATATCCAGTGAGGGGATCTAAATATATACAATTGCTCAAGCCCAGGGTCGTGTGATACTACAATATCTTAGCTATGTGCTGCAGTCAGGTATGTTGGATTGTGCCGTGTAAAGGGCAGTGCCATGTGGGAGAGAGTGCCTGTACCAGAGGTGTTATAAACCTGGTGGGATATGAGACAAGTGTGAACAGCCAACGATAATGTCACCGTCCCTTCTCTTTGCAGTCAGAATTAGCTGCTACGTAGGCCGTTGAGCTGTGATCGCTCAGAGATGCTATGTCTGCTTATGCAGATGCGCCGCAGCGTGACAAGATGGCCCCTGAAATAAGGTATGTGTATAACAGTGCCTGCAACTCTGTGCCTTATCTCCACCCCTGGGTCTAAGCCTGATTGTCCGATGTAGAGGTCACTCACAATATTCCCCGACCGGCAGCGCTGAAGTATTTGGCACTGAGCACTTACCGGCTTGCTACGGGCCCCTAATGCAGTGAGGCCAGGACCTTAGCCACAAGCAGCGGTAGCGCTTCTGCTGATTGAGCGCTGCGAGCCGGGTGAGTCCTCAGGGCCCGTTGGTGTGTTAGAGTGGGAGCCCTGAGTCAGTGACCTGTAGTCCAATATAATATTGAGCCGGGCCGATAGCTCATATACTGCGCACCAGTCTCTGTGACCCGTTAGCACTCGGTCCGGTAAGAATTCCGCTGACTTGGAGCAAGGTCTCTCGCACTTTATTTTCTCTTCCACTGCTGCTTCATCGCTTTGCTGTGCACCCTAGGGTAGGTTGGGGAAGGAAGGGGGAATCGGTTTTGGGGAGATTATGCCATTTATTTATGCTATTTTGCCCTAAAAGTTTGGAGCTCTTCTAAAATGCAGCCATTCGCCTGCGTGGCTAAGCTCCGCCCCCATTGGGGTGGGTTTTTTATTTTTTAAAAGGATATTAGAATAGGAATAATTTTTTATTATTTTGGATAATTTCATTTGTTATTTTTTGTAATGGTAGGCTTTTTATTTTTTGCAATTTTAGGGTTTGTTATTTTTTGTAATGGTAGGTTTTTTATTTTTTGTAATTTTAGTGTTTTTTATTTTTGTTATTGCTAGGTTTTAGTGTAAGGCAGCTTAGGTTTTATTTCACAGGTAAGTTTGTATTTGTTTTAACTAGGTATTTAGTATATAGTTAATAACTATTTACTAACTAGTCTACCTAGTTAAAATAAATACAAACTTACCTGTGAAATAAAAATAAAACCTAAGCTAGCTGCAATATAACTATTAGTTATATTGCAGCTAGCTTAGGTTTTATTTTACAGGTAAGATTGTATTTAGTTTTAAATAGGTATTATTTAGTTAATAATTGTAACTTTAATGTAGCTCTATTGTAATTATGTTAAAGTTAGGGCGTGTTAGGTTTAGGGTTATGGTTAGGGTTAGGTTTAGGGTTACGGTTAGAGTTACGTTAGGTTTAGGGTTAGGTTTAGGGGTTAATAGTGTAATTTAGGTTGTTGTTATGTGGAGGGCTGGCGGTGTAGGGGTTAATAGGTTTATTTAGTGGTAGTGATGTGGGAGGCCAGGGGACATGTGAAATATTGAGAGGTGCCAACTCTGCAATACTGCTTCATTGTTGTAAGTGCTGTGCCTATAGTTTCATTGTGATAACTGAGATGAGGAAATAACTGATCTTTCTCTCATGCCATTGGATATGCAAATTATTGTGCACATATTTATTCAGAATGTATGTGAGACAGGTTCTTATTTAATCTTAAAGAAATAATAGACAACATGTAACCCCTATAAAACCTTTAAAGTGATTGTAAACTTTAACAAATTAAAGCCCAGTATCAAATAATACTCTTAAAAACAGGGACACTTTAATTCATTAAAGTTTACAAAGATGCATAACGCTGATCCTCCGCCCGCAGCTCCTGCTTTCATTAACATATCAATGACGAATCTGGCTTCTTCCAATCATTAGGTGCCCCACAAGCTGGACGGCAAAGGGAGCACACAAAGATTGGAGGAAGCCAGATTCGTCGTTTGTAATGTTAGTGGGTCTTTGTATTTTTGTTCAGGTAAAAGAGCTGTTTAACTTAGGGCAATGCCCTACAAAAGGCCCTTTTAAGGGATATTGGTAGTTTATTCTAGATTAGGTTTTTTATTTTGGGGTGGTTTTTTTAAAATGGGTATTAGAATAGGAATAATTTTTATTATTTTGGATAATTTGTTTGTTATTTTGTGTAATGTTTTTTTTTGTTTTGGGGTGGGTTTTTATTTTTATATTAGGGGTTGGGCATTTCATAAAAGAGCTGAATGCCCTTTTAAGGGCACAAAAACAAGCTGAATGCCCTTTTAAGGGCAATGGATAGATTAGGTTTTACTTTATTTTTATTTTGTGTGTTTGGGGGGTGGGTGTTTGTATACTGTTAGGGGTGTTTGTTTTTCTTTTCTAGGAAAAGAGCTGATTTATTTAGGGCAATGCCCTACAAAAGGCCCTTTTAAGGGCCCACAAAAAAGGCCCTTTTAAGGGCCCTTGGTTGTTTATTATAGATTAGGGTTTTTTATTTTGGGGTGGGTTTTTTATTTTTTAAAAAGGATATTAGAATAGGAATAATTTTTTATTATTTTGGATAATTTAGTTTGTTATTTTTTTGTAATGGTAGGCTTTTTATTTTTTGTAATTTTAGGGTTTCTTATTTTTTGTAATGGTAGGTTTTTTATTTTTTGTAATTTTAGTGTTTTTTATTTTTGTTATTGTTAGGCTTTAGTGTAAGGCAGATAAGGTTTTATTTCAGAGGTAAGTTTGTATTTGTTTTAACTAGGTATTTAGTATATAGTTAATAACTATTTATTAACTAGTCTACCTAGTTAAAATAAATACAAACTTACCTGTGAAATAAAAATAAAACCTAAGATAGCTAGATGCCGTAATCTAAGACTGCTGTTACTGCAACATAGGGCGCTTAAAAGTAATACTCTTCACAGTCATTGGCTACTATGGAGCACATAAAGTAACTCCCACTTAACCCTATTCGGATAGAAACCCCTTCGCTCAACATATACAGATGTACAAATGTTTTATAGATGATTTGATCATTATTTGGTCCTCTGATATCGAAACGGCTGGTGAATTTGTGGATTTTTTGAATAAGAGTGAAAATGAAGTAAAATTTACCCATGAATGGCAGAAATCTGAAATCCATTTCTTGGATTTCAGCCTTATAGGAGATGTTGAAACTGGAATAATTATCTCCAAATTGTATCGGAAACCGATTGCAGGAAATACCCTTCTACACAGTAAAAGTGCCCATCCGAAACATGTTTTTAAAGGCATTGCCAAAGGGCAAATGTTCAGGGCCAGAAGGATCTGCAATAGGGAATCCGATTTCAAGGAGGAGAGCAAAGAGGTAAAACGTAGATTACTTGAGAGAGGATATAATAACTCGTTGGTTAACAATGTCATGGAAGAAGTAATCAGAACTGAAAGAAGGGACACTCTGCAGAGTAAAACTAAAGAAACCCCTGACAAACGCACACATTTTATTACCAAATATTCGTCAGAATATTGGGAGATTTGTAATATTTTGAAAAAGTATTTCCCCATCTTATATGGGGATAAACAATTAAAGTCAGTAGTGGAACAGGGTTTTAAATGTGTCTATTCCAGAAATGTAACCTTAGGAAACATTCTATCTCCAAGTCAAATACCACAGAATCAGAAACCAACTACTTGGCTTTCTGTGACTGGTACCTACAAATGTGGAGTTTCAAGGTGTAAGGCCTGTGACTTCATCACGGAAGGCAAAGCCTTTTACTCATGTGTCACTAACCAAACGTATGAGACTAAAGGCTGTATAAAGTGTTCTACGAATTATGTAGTCTACCTTATTGAATGTATTGATCACCATTTGCAATATATTGTTATGACATCCAGAGATGTACGTACACGAGTACGTGAGCATTTAGGTTACATCAAAAATGAGAAAACTTGTTCAGAGCTATCAAGACATTTTATCGAAGTTCACAGTGGAGATGTTAGATCTTTTAAATGGCGGGCGATTGAGGCCATTAGGAGACCCCCCAGAGGTGGAGATAAAGATGCTATTTTTGCAAGCTAAGAGGCTTTCTGGATATTTACACTTCATACCCAGACTCCTAATGGCTTCAATTCAGAGTTTGATTTGATCAACCACTGGTGCTGAATGTATAGTTCAGCCCCAGTGCTGCCTTTAAATACCTTTATATTTAGTGATCATTTGTATAATGGAATAACCTAGACTAGAATGTTATTTATTTGTCTGCTTAATACCATTGGTTTATCTAAATTTAGCTTATTGGTTTAAAACATATTTAACAAATGAATGGTAGATTAGTCCTTGTTTTTTCTGAATTTACATATCATTGTATATAATATTGGTATCCAGTGCACATTATAGCTTAGACTAAAGTTACTCATGGTATTTGTGCTGTACATTATATATATATATATATATATATATATATATATATATATATATATATATATATATATATATATATTTCCTATTTGTAATCTTTCACCATTAGGTGATGATAATATATATGTTTACCAGTAATAATAATTTCTAACTGTTTCATATGCAAATATATTGATATTGATTCGAACTTAAGACATGTAGTCTTTGGCATAAGGTTAATTCCTTGTGAGCACAGCATCCTACAGTTTTGAGCTGTTAGCTTTCAATTCCAATATATTTCTTCTTTGAGCAAAATGTGCACTCCTTCTACCGTAATATGCTATTCTAATTCGCTTGTGACTTAATGGTACGTTAGATTGTACTAATTACCGTTTTTATATAATATGTGTTTATCCTTAAAACTAATAGCTGATTTATTTAGCTGGTGATAATCCCAGACCAATTTGCTATGTCTAGTATTTCGCTATTTATATTCACTAACTTTGAATATTCTCCTCTAATCTTGCTACATCTCTGTGTCCCAATATGAATATATACATATATATATATATATATATATATATATACATACATTTATATTTTTCATCCAAAATTGTTATCCCCATTTGCTTCCATTGCCCCTACCCTTTATGTGCAATATCAAACGCTGTATTAAGGGTTAAGTGGGAGTTACTTTATGTGCTCCATAGTAGCCAATGACTGTGAAGAGTATTACTTTTAAGCGCCCTATGTTGTAGTAACAGCAAGTCTTAGATTAAGGCATCTAGCCGAAACTAGTAGGACCAGCTGTCTCTTTGTTACCGTGCTGGTGTTACTGATTTTTAATCTTTTTGTAATAAAGTCCGTTAGAATTTTTCAAGTATTGAGACTCCTGGCAATCCTTTTTTCTATATTTACCCATGGGTTACAAGGAACCCGTTTCTCTTCAGGAGCCTCAGCAGCCTCAATTTTAAGTGGCAAGCCGATTCATAATTTTACTCTCAGGAGAGCTGAAGACACAGCACTTGTTGTCGGAGCCGATTGGTGGAGAGCCACACACCCTTTTTTCAAACACGCCCCCAGGATGATGTCAGACGCCCTGCTTGTGAGACACAAGTAACGCTGCAGAGAGAGGCTCGTCTAGTGTTTAATTCCGCACCGGAGCTGCGGTTCACCGGGACGACAGAGCCAGTATCCTGTAAAGCTGTTGGAACCTTCGAATCTATTGGCAAGTTTAAAGAGGCATCTATACTCGGAGGGGTTAGAAGGCTTACATCCACTTTGCCGGCTGTTGAATTCTTTGGTCTGGTGTATTTGCTCCTCAGTGCTCGATCATGTGTGCTCTCCTAGGGTTTTTCACATAACTTTGCTTGTTTGATATAACATTTTACTATATTCGGTTACAGTGATTGTGAACTACAGGGAAGTCTGCTGTGTTCTTTCTGTTAGTTAATAATTGTAACTTTAATGTAGCTCTATTGTAATTATGTTAAAGTTAGGGGGTGTTAGTTTTAGGGTTACGGTTAGGTTTAGGGTTATGTTTAGGGTTACGTTAGGTTTAGGGTTAGGTTTAGGGGTTAATAGTGTAATTTAGGTAGTTGCGATGTGGGGGGCTGGCAGTTTAGGGGTTAATAGGTTTATTTAGTGGTAGTGATGTGGGAGGCCAGGGGACATGTGAGATATTGAGAGGTGGCAACTCTGCAATACTGCTTCATTGTTGTAAGTGCTGTGCCTATAGTTTCATTGTGATAACTGAGATGAGGAAATAACTGATCTTTCTCTCATGCCATTGGATATGCAAATTATTGTGCACATATTTAGTCAGAATGTATGTGAGACAGGTTCTTATTTAATCTTAAAGAAATAACAGACAACATGTAATCCCTATAAAACCTTTAAAGTGATTGTAACCTTTAACAAATTAAAGCCCAGTATCAAATAATACTCTTAAAAACAGGGACACTTTAATTCATTAAAGTTTACAAAGATGCATAACGCTGTTCCTCCGCCCGCAGCTCCTGCTTTCATTACCATATCAATGACAAATCTGGCTTCTTCCAATCATTAGGTGCCCCACAAGCTGGACGCCAAAGGGAGCACACTCACGGCTAGATTTGGAGTTTGGCGGTAAAAGGGCTGTTAACGCTCCGCGGGTTTTTTTCTGGCCGCACCATAAATTTAACTCTGGTATCGAGAGTTCAAACAAATGCTGCGTTAGGCTCCAAAAAAGGAGCGTAGAGCATATTTACCGCAAATGCAACTCTCGATACCAGAGTTGCTTACGGACGCGGCCGGCCTCAAAAACGTGCTCGTGCACGATTCTCCCATAGGAAACAATGGGGCTGTTTGAGCTGAAAAAAAACCTAACACCTGCAAAAAAGCAGCGTTCAGCTCCTAACGCAGCCCCATTGTTTCCTATGGGGAAACACTTCCTACGTCTGCACCTAACACCCTAACATGTACCCCGAGTCTAAACACCCCTAACCTTACACTTATTAACCCCTAATCTGCCGCCCCCGCTATCGCTGACCCCTGCATTACACTTTTAACCCCTAATCTGCCGCTCCGTAAACCGCCGCCACCTACGTTATCCCTATGTACCCCTAATCTGCTGCCCTAACATCGCCGACCCCTATGTTATATTTATTAACCCCTAATCTGCCCCCCACAACGTCGCCGACACCTACCTACACTTATTAACCCCTAATCTGCCGAGCGGACCTGAGCGCTACTATAATAAAGTTATTAACCCCTAATCCGCCTCACTAACCCTATCATAAATAGTATTAACCCCTAATCTGCCCTCCCTAACATCGCCGACACCTACCTTCAATTATTAACCCCTAATCTGCCGACCGGAGCTCACCGCTATTCTAATAAATGTATTAACCCCTAAAGCTAAGTCTAACCCTAACACTAACACCCCCCTAAGTTAAATATAATTTTTATCTAACGAAATAAATTAACTCTTATTAAATAAATGATTCCTATTTAAAGCTAAATACTTACCTGTAAAATAAATCCTAATATAGCTACAATATAAATTACATTTATATTATAGCTATTTTAGGATTAATATTTATTTTACAGGCAACTTTGTAATTATTTTAACCAGGTACAATAGCTATTAAATAGTTAAGAACTATTTAATAGTTACCTAGTTAAAATAATTACAAATTTACCTGTAAAATAAATCCTAACCTAAGATATAATTAAACCTAACACTACCCTATCAATAAAATAATTAAATAAACTACCTACAATTACCTACAATTAACCTAACACTACACTATCAATAAATTAATTAAACACAATTGCTACAAATAAATACAATTAAATAAACTATCTAAAGTACAAAAAATAAAAAAGAACTAAGTTACAGAAAATAAAAAAATATTTACAAACATAAGAAAAATATTACAACAATTTTAAACTAATTACACCTACTCTAAGCCCCCTAATAAAATAACAAAGACCCCCAAAATAAAAAATTCCCTACCCTATTCTAAAATACAAAAATTACAAGCTCTTTTACCTTACCAGCCCTGAACAGGGCCCTTTGCGGGGCATGCCCCAAGAATTTCAGCTCTTTTGCCTGTAAAAAAAAACATACAATACCCCCCCCCCAACATTACAACCCACCACCCACATACCCCTAATCTAACCCAAACCCCCTTAAATAAACCTAACACTAATCCCCTGAAGATCTTCCTACCTTGTCTTCACCATCCAGGTATCACCGATCCGTCCTGGCTCCAAGATCTTCATCCAACCCAAGCGGGGGTTGGCGATCCATAATCCGGTGCTCCAAAGTCTTCCTCCTATCCGGCAAGAAGAGGACATCCGGACCGGCAAACATCTTCTCCAAGCGGCATCTTCTATGTTCTTCCATCCGATGACGACCGGCTCCATCTTGAAGACCTCCAGCGCGGATCCATCCTCTTCTTCCGACGACTAGACGACGAATGACGGTTCCTTTAAGGGACGTCATCCAAGATGGCGTCCCTCGAATTCCGATTGGCTGATAGGATTCTATCAGCCAATCGGAATTAAGGTAGGAATATTCTGATTGGCTGATGGAATCAGCCAATCAGAATCAAGTTCAATCCGATTGGCTGATCCAATCAGCCAATCAGATTGAGCTCGCATTCTATTGGCTGATCGGAACAGCCAATAGAATGCGAGCTCAATCTGATTGGCTGATTGGATCAGCCAATCGGATTGAACTTGATTCTGATTGGCTGATTCCATCAGCCAATCAGAATATTCCTACCTTAATTCCGATTGGCTGATAGAATCCTATCAGCCAATCGGAATTCGAGGGACGCCATCTTGGATGACGTCCCTTAAAGGAACCGTCATTCGTCGTCTAGTCGTCGGAAGAAGAGGATGGATCCGCGCTGGAGGTCTTCAAGATGGAGCCGGTCGTCATCGGATGGAAGAACATAGAAGATGCCGCTTGGAGAAGATGTTTGCCGGTCCGGATGTCCTCTTCTTGCCGGATAGGAGGAAGACTTTGGAGCACCGGATTATGGATCGCCAACCCCCGCTTGGGTTGGATGAAGATCTTGGAGCCAGGACGGATCGGTGATACCTGGATGGTGAAGACAAGGTAGGAAGATCTTCAGGGGATTAGTGTTAGGTTTATTTAAGGGGGTTTGGGTTAGATTAGGGGTATGTGGGTGGTGGGTTGTAATGTTGGGGGGGGGTATTGTATGTTTTTTTTTACAGGCAAAAGAGCTGAAATTCTTGGGGCATGCCCCGCAAAGGGCCCTGTTCAGGGCTGGTAAGGTAAAAGAGCTTGTAATTTTTGTATTTTAGAATAGGGTAGGGAATTTTTTATTTTGGGGGTCTTTGTTATTTTATTAGGGGGCTTAGAGTAGGTGTAATTAGTTTAAAATTGTTGTAATATTTTTCTTATGTTTGTAAATATTTTTTTATTTTCTGTAACTTAGTTCTTTTTTATTTTTTGTACTTTAGATAGTTTATTTAATTGTATTTATTTGTAGCAATTGTGTTTAATTAATTTATTGATAGTGTAGTGTTAGGTTAATTGTAGGTAATTGTAGGTAGTTTATTTAATTATTTTATTGATAGGGTAGTGTTAGGTTTAATTATATCTTAGGTTAGGATTTATTTTACAGGTAAATTTGTAATTATTTTAACTAGGTAACTATTAAATAGTTCTTAACTATTTAATAGCTATTGTACCTGGTTAAAATAATTACAAAGTTGCCTGTAAAATAAATATTAATCCTAAAATAGCTATAATATAAATGTAATTTATATTGTAGCTATATTAGGATTTATTTTACAGGTAAGTATTTAGCTTTAAATAGGAATCATTTATTTAATAAGAGTTAATTTATTTCGTTAGATAAAAATTATATTTAACTTAGGGGGGTGTTAGTGTTAGGGTTAGACTTAGCTTTAGGGGTTAATACATTTATTAGAATAGCGGTGAGCTCCGGTCGGCAGATTAGGGGTTAATAATTGAAGGTAGGTGTCGGCGATGTTAGGGAGGGCAGATTAGGGGTTAATACTATTTATGATAGGGTTAGTGAGGCGGATTAGGGGTTAATAACTTTATTATAGTAGCGCTCAGGTCCGCTCGGCAGATTAGGGGTTAATAAGTGTAGGTAGGTGTCGGCGACGTTGTGGGGGGCAGATTAGGGGTTAATAAATATAACATAGGGGTCGGCGATGTTAGGGGCAGCAGATTAGGGGTACATAGGGATAACGTAGGTGGCGGCGATTGGCGGTCGGAAGATTAGGGGTTAATTATTTTAAGTAGCTTGCGGCGACGTTGTGGGGGGCAAGTTAGGGGTTAATAAATATAATATAGGGGTCGGCGGGGTTAGGGGCAGCAGATTAGGGGTACATAAGTATAACGTAGGTGGCGGTCGGCAGATTAGGGGTTAAAAATTTTAATCGAGTGGCGGCGATGTGGGGGGACCTCGGTTTAGGGGTACATAGGTAGTTTATGGGTGTTAGTGTACTTTAGGGTACAGTAGTTAAGAGCTTTATAAACCGGCGTTAGCCAGAAAGCTCTTAACTCCTGCTTTTTTCAGGCGGCTGGAATCTTGTCGTTAGAGCTCTAACGCTCACTGCAGAAACGACTCTAAATACCGGCGTTAGAAAGATCCCATTGAAAAGATAGGCTACGCAAATGGCGTAGGGGGATCTGCGGTATGGAAAAGTCGCGGCTGAAAAGTGAGCGTTAGACCCTTTAATCACTGACTCCAAATACCAGCGGGCGGCCAAAACCAGCGTTAGGAGCCTCTAACGCTGGTTTTGACGGCTACCGCCGAACTCTAAATCTAGGCCAAAGATTGGAGGAAGCCAGATTCATTATCAATCTGCTAACTACAGCCGGAGATGTGGGCGGAAGATCAGCGTTATGTTTTCCATAATGCAAAGGTAACTATTTTAAAAAAAATAAGCATCATTGTAAACTTTAATTAAAGTGCCCCTGTTTTTAAGAGTACTATTTGATACTGGGCTTTAATTCATTAAAGTTTGCAAACACTTTAAGAAAAATAAAACAACATTGCAACAAATATCTGTATTATTTGTTTTGCCTGTTTTTGCTGTAACATACCTCTGAATATTGTGAACTTCTTTAGCTATACTTAAAGGGACAGTCTAATCAAAAATAAACTTTCATGATTCAGATATTGCATGTAATTTTAAACAACTTTCCTATTTACTTTTATCATCAATCTTGCTTTTTTGTTTTCTTGGTATTCTTAGTTGAAAGCTAAACCTAGGTAGGCTCATATGCAAATTTTTTAGCCATTGAAGGCCGCCTCATATCTGAATGCATTTTGCCATTTTTTTCACAACAAGAGGGTGTTAGTTCATGTGTGCCATATAGATAACATTGTGCTCACACCCGTGAAGTTACCTAGGAGTCAGCATTGATTAGCTAAAATGCAAGTCTGTCAAAAGAACTGAAATAAGGGGACAGTTTGCAGAGGCTTAGATGCAAGGTAATCACAGAGGTAAAAAGTGTATTACTATAACCGTGTTCGTTATGCAGAATTGGGAAAGGGGTAATACAGGGATTATCTATCTTTTTAAACAATATAAATTCTGGTGTAGACTGTCCCTTTAAGTGAGGTAAAATTGGATAGAGCTTGCAAGATGATTAACAGTGATTGCTTAGGTCAAAGCACCCGCTCAGGAACATGAATTCCACCAGGTTTTTCAAGGGGTATATCCCTGAATTGCTTTTGATTTACAAACCCTTGTAAATTTATATTTTAAAAAAGACAATGTTAAATAGTTCTGAGACATTTATTTTGTACAACTTATTTTGCAACACAGAGCTTAAATGCTGTTTAATGCTATGCAGAAAATTAAATTGACATTAATGTCCATTTAAAGTAATTAAATATACATCTGAGTATTCTGGTCACAAGGAGTTAAGGTAAAACCAGCAAAAAAAAATTACATTAGTATTGATTTTGGCAGATTTTTGTTTAAACTTGTTTTCTTCTTCTTCTTGAAGAGTTTCTGTATCACAGCAATGTAAAATAGGAAGATTTGTCTTCAAGACACTTCATAAATACTATCCTGGGAAAGTCACATTAAAAATAGACTAACAGTTCTGCTGAAGTAATAGGTTAGTTTCGATATGCAAAGTAAACTCCCATTTATCACAAAGGCTCATCTTTAGCTTATTTTAGGCATTTATCAAAGTCTGATCTCAGCAAAACTAATAACAACAGCATTTATTGTCATATCTATAGCAGCTGTGCTGTACAGTTTTTTAAAGATACACAGTAAAAACAGACGCTGCAGGAATTAAAGGGAAAATAGTGATCTGATAACCAGTTGCTAATTTTTCAATTGGCAGATTGATTTGTAGGTCCATGATTAGCCACACAAATGTAAAGGGATGTTCTAGTGTAATAGTATTTTATTTTTACTGCATTTCCAAAGATCTCCAAAACAAGTGGTTTTAAAGTATTTACATTAGGGATGTGCATTCGGATTCCTTGTTAGGGAGAAGGCGGCTGCTTGTGGCATTCGGCTCTTTTCAGAGCTGGATTCCTTCTTGTGAAAGTTTAACATACTAAGATCTGCGCCAATCAAGACCTAAGTGTGCTGCACTTTCACAAGATGGAATCCAGTTTCAAAAATAGCCAA
Organism: Bombina bombina; assembly: GCF_027579735.1. Classification (NCBI taxonomy): domain Eukaryota; kingdom Metazoa; phylum Chordata; class Amphibia; order Anura; family Bombinatoridae; genus Bombina; species Bombina bombina. Next base: position 399,783,602 of record NC_069500.1, on the reverse strand, counting down.
ATTCCACAAGCAGCCGCTTTCTTCCCCATTCGGATTTTAACAAAGGATCCAAATGCACATCCCAAATTTAATTCTGCCATATTGTTAGAAAAATATGCATTGTTTTCTTCATGCCTGGGGCACAGCCTTTGAAAACCCTCTAGCACATTGTTTATTTAACTTCCTTTAATGTGACTGCGCTCCTGTAAATGCCAACCAATCACTGTACAGTGGTAGGAATGTCACAGTTCTGCATTCCTCAGGAGTAGAAACACTGCAATTTAAGTTAAATTAAACCCTTCATGCCGGGTTGCAAGTGCTTAGATCGGAACAAAGTTTAGATGTAAACACTCGCTGTAAAAATTAAATTGTCAATTTGATCACATAGTTTCAAGGCCGGGATCGGATCATGGGGGACTGAATACGCTGCTGTTAAATTGGGTAACAGATTTAGGGATATCCTCTACTTTATTATTCCTAGTTTTCATGAAGAATGAAGACCTATCATAGACCTAAGAATCTATCTAAATTGGAAGCTTTATCAAAAACAAATTTGATAAGAGATTTATTGAAGCCTTTATCAAGAAGTCTTTCCTCTAAGATATTGGCCTCTAATATAATCATTATCTTTTTTACAGTTACGTCTCAACCTACAAAACTGTCTGTAAGGAATATTATCCAGCAGTATAGGATGATGGTTACTTTTATGGCTAATGTAACTGTTACAGTCCATTTTTAAAATAGGTAATGGTACATATACTTCCATCTAAATCCCAACTTAGAAATTAATTGTATCTACAGGTATTTGTATGCAGTGGGAGAAATATATTCCAAAATTATTATTATTCAAATGTTTTCCAGTTGTGCTTGTGGTGATCTCAATACGCACAAACAAGGCAGGAGGATCACTATTTGGAAGTGATTGCAGAGGTAAAAGCAGCACCTATGTGACAGATTTGCAGTGAGTTTACTTCTGACATATTTTCATTGCATGCACTTTTAAACTGTATGAATTGTGTGTCTGTATAATTTAATACATTGTGCACAACATTAAAAGATGAAGTGCTTGTTTGAGGTAGCAGTACTGTCTTCGGGAGCTCTCACACAATATCTCCAAACATACAAAGCAGGACTAATCAGGGGCGGACTGAGACCAACCAGGGCCCCTGGGCAAAAATTAGGGAAAGATCCCAAACCTGTCCTCTATGCCCCACCTGCCTCCTTTGCCCCTCCCTCAAACCCCCACCTGCCTGCCTTGCCCCCACCAGGGCCCCAGACCTTTAGGAACAAAGCGCCCAACATCAATGGCAAGGGACCCCAAATACCCTAGGGCTCCCACAGCCTCAGACCCTTCCCCCAGGTTCAGACACAACTCTGTTCAACTTTATCCACTTAGTTATTTCTAGCGCAGCAGTTAGCACTGCACTAGCTACTGATCATCTGTTGCCCGTCCCAGCTCACAAACACTAGCACAGCTGTAACATACTAAAATTTTGTTTGCTTGCTCTTATCAGCTTCCTTACTATCACAACTGTCGCCGCTGCACTAGCTCATTCATCCATCTATGACTGTGAGTAAAATTAGCACACTAGGAACCCCCCTTGGAGCCCCCTTAGGGGCTGGGCCCACGGGCCAGGTCCTATTGCCCTATTTATTATACTTTATTTATGAAGCGCCAACATAATCCGCAGCGCTGTCCATGGAAACAATTAATTTAAATTAAACAATGATATAAAACTTGCAAGAGACAGGACAACATTTACAAACACATACAGGACGAATTGAGAGCCCTATTCCCGTGGGAACTTACAATCTAGAAGGGTAGGATGTTGAGAAACAGGAGGTGAGGACTGCAAGATTGAGAAAGATGTTAATGCAGAGTTAGATGAGGGAAATGTTAGGTAAGTAAAATAATTTTATTATTGAGTTGGGAGGTAGGCTTCCCTGAACAGAAAAGTCTTCAGGGAGCATTTAATGGATTCAGGGAGCATTTAATGGAACAAAGATTAGGGCAAAGCCTGACAGCACGAGGGAGAGTGTTCCAGAGGGTACGTGCTGCACAACAGAAGTCCTGCAGTCTAGCATGAGAAGAGGTGATAGTCACGTATGCAAGGAGCAGGTCATTGTTGGATCTTAGTGGGCGGGCTGGAGTATACTTGTTTATTAGAGAGGATAGGTAGAGGGGTGCAGCGTTGGTGAAAGCTTTGTATGTAAGGGTGAGAATTTTGAATGTAATTCTGCTGTGAATGGTTAGCCAATTAAGGGACTCGCAGAGAGGTGCAGCAGATACAGAGCGACGGGAAAGGTGGCTCAGCCTGGCAGAGGCATTTAGGATGGAAGAGAGGCGGGAAAGAGGAAGGCCAGTAAGTAGGTTATTGCAGTAGTCAAGTCGGGAAATAACAAGGGAGTGGATTATTTGCTTTGTGGTGTTAGCGCTCAGAAAAGGGTGAATCTTGGAAATATTGCATAGATGGTTGCAGCAGGATGTAGAAAGCGATTGGATATGGGGGGACGAAGGATAGATTTGAGTCAAGTGTAACTCAGAGGCAGGAGACTTGGGGCGATGGGGAAATGGTGATGCCGTCAACAGGGATAGAGAAGTCAGTAGTCAGCGTAGAGCTTGAGGGGGTATTAGAAGTAGCTCAGTCTTGGACATGTTAATCTTTAGGTGGTGAAAGGCCATTCAGAAAGAAATACCAGATAAGCAGTAACTGACATGAGAAAGGACAGAGGGAGGGAGAGCAGGGGTGGAGAGGTAGATCTGGGTGTGATCAGCATAGAGGTGAAGCCATAACTGTTGATAAGTTTACCCAGCGAAGAAGTATAAATGGAGAAGAGTAGAGGACCCAGAACAGATCCTTAAGGTACTCCAACAGACAGAGGCATTGGAGAGGAGGAGTCGCCGGCAAATGCTTAGTCCGCCCCTGGGACTAATTATTAGGCTCAGTACATATATGTTTGTTGTGGCTTAAAAAAAGGACAAGTTGTGTCTGTCTGTATGTGGCTCTCCGAGTACCTGTGTGTGTCTGTGAGAGTCTTTGAAAGTATTTAAATAGAAAAAATTCCCTGACATATATTTCTCATAATCTCTGAAAAGTATAAATATCTTGGTACCCCAATGATTAATTACGCTCATTAAGTCCAACAGCAGGAGACTGGCGATAATATTCAAATCAGCACTGTATAAGGCAAAACCCCTCCCGTACAATAAGTCCTGGCATCCACCTGGGCGAAATAGGGGACCAACTCACTATTCTTCCAAGACACTGAGATCCAGGCGCAGCGTATGAACCACAGCTCCAGTGTGGAATTCCTCACTAAAGCGGCTGCTTTAACAAACAGGATTCCTTTTACTTCTGGATGTGACATTTACAGGGGGTGTAACCAAGTGCCATGCCTCATCCAATCAGAGCTAACCAGTACACGCCTAGCAAAACAGTGGAACCAGGTAATGAGCGTGGGGACCTTACCGAGGTGAGAATGATCAGGATTCAAGGTATAATTAGGACTCCTTGTAGTCCAAAAACAAGTAGAAGCAAAAAGAGGAAGCCTTGAATCCATGAATGAAAATCCAAAAGCTTTATTTAGTAAGGATAAAATCCATCAGTACCAGCACAGTTTACAAAAAGGGAACAGGCTGGTCTCACTAGTTTCGGCTAGTGCCGTAATCATAGACCTGATTACGGCACTAGCCGAACTTTGTAAGTGTGTTTATGTATGTGTTAGAGTGTGTGTGCCTGTTTGTAAGAGACAGAGTGGTTTCTTTAACCCCTTAACGACCGACGACGTATGCCATACGTCCTCAAAAAAAGCACTTAACGACCGAGGACGTATGGCATACGTCGTCGGTTAAACAGAGCACTGGAAGCGATCAAAATCACTTCCAGCTGCTCTAACAGTATTGCAGGCTTGCCTTGAGGTCTAGGCATCCTGCAATACTGTTCCCGAGTGCCGGGACCGGATTGATCACTCCCCCACGAGTGATCACTTCCGGTTTCGCTCCACGTGGAGCCCGGCAGTGTTTCAGAGCATCGGAAGCGATCGGACACGCTTCCGATGCTCTGCTTGTGTGCTAAGTGCCTCGGTGGGTCGAGGCACTTAGTTAGTTATAAAATAAAAGTAATAAAAAAAAAAAAAAGTATAAAATAAAAAAAAAAGCCCTAAATAGTCCCCCCCTCCCCCTTCACTAGGCATCCAAGATGGCGATGCCCAGTGCATCATGGGGCCTCTGGGGGTGTCCCTAGCCTGCCTCATCATAGGGGCAAGCTAGGGTCACCCAATCTGAGCCTCCCACCCAAAAAAAAATAATAATAATAAAATACCCCATTTGTCTGATCATGTCAATATTTGTAAATATTGACACTGATCAGTGTGGATCTCCCTCCCTCTCCTCACTTGCGATTTTGTTGGAGAGAGAGAGACCTGTTTTTTTGCAGAGAGAGATTTAATTCTTTTATTTGTTAAAAAAATATAGAACCAAAGGCTCTTTTCAGAGCCATTAACCCCTAGCTTGCCAGTGATCACTATAAATCACTGGGATTAGCATAGCTGCACTTTTTTTTGCTGTCTGTGCATTTTTTTAGGGGTTAATTTTTGTTGTTGTAATTTTTTAAAAATCCAGAGGCTCTTTTCAGAACCATTTAGTTAATTTAATTTTCAGAGCCATTAACCCCTAGCTTGCCAGTGATCGCTATAAATCACTGGCAGTAGCATAGCTGTACTTTTTTGCTGTCTGTGCATTTTTTTAGGGGTTAATTTTGTTGTAATTTTTTAAAAATCCAGAGGCTCTTTTCAGAACCATTTAGTTAATTTAAATTAATTTTCAGAGCCATTAACCCCTAGCTTGCCAGTGATCGCTATAAATCACTGGCAGTAGCATAGTTGTACTTTTTTGCTGTCTGTGCATTTTTTTAGGGGTTAATTTTGTTGTTGTAATTTTTTAAAAATCCAGAGGCTCTTTTCAGAACCATTTAGTTAATTTAATTTAATTTTCAGAGCCATTAACCCCTAGCTTGCCAGTGATCGCTATAAATCACTGGCAGTAGCATAGCAGTACTTTTTTGCTAGTTTAGGCCTAGATTTGGAGTTTGGCGGTAGCCGTGAAAACCAGCGTTAGAGGCTCCTAACGCTGGTTTTAGGCTAACTCCGGTATTTGGAGTCACTCAAAAAAGGGTCTAACGCTCACTTTTCAGCCGCGACTTTTCCATACCGCAGATCCCCTTACGTAAATTGCGTATCCTATCTTATCAATGGGATTTTTCTAACTCCGGTATTTAGAGTCGTGGCTGAAGTGAGCGTTAGAAATCTAACGACAAAACTCCAGCCGCAGGAAAAAAGTCAGTAGTTAAGAACTTTCTGGGCTAACGCCGGTTCATAAAGCTCTTAACTACTGTACTCTAAAGTACACTAACACCCATAAACTACCTATGTACCCCTAAACCGAGGTCCCCCCACATCGCCGCCACTCGATGAAATTTTTTTAACCCCTAATCTGCCGACTGCCACCTACGTTATACTTATGTACCCCTAATCTGCTGCCCCTAACACCGCCGACCCCTGTATTATATTTATTAACCCCTAATCTGCCCCCCACAACGTCGCCGCCAGCTACCTACAATAATTAACCCCTAATCTGCCGACCGCAAAGCGCCGCCACCTACATTATAGCTATGTACCCCTAATCTGCTGCCCCTAACACCGCCGACCCCTATATTATATTTATTAACCCCTAATCTGCCCCCCTCAACGTCGCCTCCACCTGCCTACACTTATTAACCCCTAATCTGCCGAGCGGACCGCACCGCTACTATAATAAAGTTATTAACCCCTAATCCGCCTCACTAACCCTATAATAAATAGTATTAACCCCTAATCTGCCCTCCCTAACATCGTCTACACCTAACTTCAATTATTAACCCCTAATCTGCCGACCGGAGCTCACCGCTATTCTAATATTCCGATCAGCCAATAGAATGCGAGCTCAATCTGATTGGCTGATTGGATCAGCCAATCGGATTGAACTTGATTCTGATTGGCTGATTCCATCAGCCAATCAGAATATTCCTACCTTAATTCCGATTGGCTGATAGAATCCTATCAGCCAATCGGAATTCGAGGGACGCCATCTTGGATGACGTCCCTTAAAGGAACCGTCATTCTTCAGTTGGACGTCGCCGGAAGAAGATGGGTCCGCGGTGGAGGTCTTCAGGATGGAGCCGGTCGTCATCGGATGAAGATAGAAGATGCCGCTTGGATCAAGATGGTTGCCGGTCCGGGTCGCCTCTTCTTCCCGGATAGGATGAAGACTTTGGAGCCTCATCTGGACCTCTTCAGTCACCGGATGATGGATCGCCAGCCCCCGCTTGGGTTGGATGAAGATTTTGGAGCCACGACGGATCGGTGATACCTGGTGAGGTGAAGACAAGGTAGGATGATCTTCAGGGGCTTAGTGTTAGGTTTATTTAAGGGGGGTTTGGGTTAGATTAGGGGTATGTGGGTGGTGGGTTGTAATGTTGGGGGGGGGTATTGTATGGGGTTTTTTTACAGGCAAAAGAGCTGAACTTCTTGGGGCATGCCCCGCAAAGGGCCCTGTTCAGGGCTGGTAAGGTAAAAGAGCTTTGAACTTTATTCATTTAGAATAGGGTAGGGCATTTTTTATTTTGGGGGTCTTTGTTATTTTATTAGGGGGCTTAGAGTAGGTGTAATTAGTTTCAAATTGTAATATTTTTCTTATGTTTGTAGATATTTTTTTATTTTTTGTAACTTAGTTCTTTTTTATTTTTTGTACTTTAGTTAGTTTATTTCATTGTAGTTATTTGTAGGAATTGTATTTAATTAATTTATTGATAGTGTAGTGTTAGGTTTAATTGTAGGTAATTGTAGGTATTTTATTTAATTTAATGATATTATAGTGTTAGGTTTAATTGTAACTTAGGTTAGGATTTATTTTACAGGTAATGTTGTAATTATTTTAACTAGGTAACTATTAAATAGTTCTTAACTTTGACAGGCTGTATAAAATTCGCCCCCTGATAACCCACTTTTCTGCCAGGTTTGCAGAGGCTTATACACCTGGAAGGAATATATGCGTTGATGAATCCCTAATGAAGTATAAGGGAAGGCTGGGATTCAAGCAGTTTATTCCTTCCAAGCGCTCCAGATATGGGGTAAAGGTGTATAAGCTCTGTGACAGCGAGAATGGGTATACTCAGGCCTTCCGGGTGTATGAGGGAAAGGATAGCCAACTTGACCCTCCAGGTTGCCCAGAACATATGGCAACCACTGGCAAGATTGTCTGGGACCTGATATTACCCCTAATGAACAAAGGGTATCACTTGTACTTAGACAATTTTTATACAAGTGTCCTTTTGTTCAAGCTACTGTATTGCTTTGATACAGTAGCTTGCGGTACAATTAAAAAGAACCGCGCAGGTTTCCCAGGACAGCTTGTACGCACCTGGCTACGGGGGAGACCTCAGCTCTGCTCCAAGAGGAGCTGTTGGCACTTAAGTACAGAGACAAGAAGGATGTATACCTTCTTACCACCATCCACACAGAGAGGACGGTGGTGGTTTCTGTACGTGGCAGAGCTGAGATCATAAGGAAGCCAGTGTGCATCAAGTCTTATAACCGGCATATGGGTGGGGTTGATCTGGCTGATCAGCTGTTGCAACCCTACCTAATAAGGCGGAAGACAAGGGCCTGGTACAAAAAGGTTGCAATTTACTTAATGCAGATTGCAACCCACAACGCTTTTTTGTTGTTCAAAAAAGCAAACCCCAGAGTTAAAAATACTTTTTTACAGTTTCAGCTCCAGATTATTACGGGGATTTTGTACCATGATGCACCTGCTCCCCGGGCGGTGATGGGAGAGAGCAGATTTGGGGCTACCCATTTTATTTTTAAAATCCCCCCTACTGCCGCAAAGCAGAAACCACAAAAAAATGCAGAGTCTGTACCAAGAGGGGGAAGAGAAGGGACACCATATATCACTGTCCTGATTGCCCTGGACAGCCTGCACTCTGCATTGGGGACTGCTTCAAGCGGTACCATACAATGGTCAATTTTTAAAAAAATAAATACATTTGCTGTTATATATATTTTTTTTTTGGTTATGTTTACAGTTAGATGTTTTTTTGTTTTTTTTACTTTTACTGTGCCAGATTTTAACATTTCACTACTCTATTTTTTTCTAAAATTGGGCCTGTTTTTTTTAACCAAAACCCCTGTCAAACCTATGCATGGGGGACATAGGTGTTCTCAGGGTGCCTTGCAGAAAACAACCTGAAGTATGTTTTTGTAATAACTTACAACAGTCTCTCCTAAATCATAGTCAAAAAGCAATATGTCTGTAAAAATGAAAATTGAAAAATTACCACCATACACTTTCTCCAATTTTTTGGGCTAAAACGGTTGCTTCAAAGGCATCAAAGCACACCATATACAATACCTTGGGGTGTCAACATTTAAAAAATATACACTTTGAATGCAATAAATAAAAGTGGGGTATGCGATAGGCCCCAAACTAAAGATAGGCCTATCAGAAGAAATACTCTCATTTTTAATAACTAAAATCACAAGTCATGAAATTGTAACATAACCATCCCAAAATCCTGGCAAACCTATGCATGGGGGGCATAGGTGTACTCAGGGTGCCTTGCAGAAAACAACCTGAAGTATTCTTTTGCAATAACTTACAACAATCTCTCCTAAATCATAGTCAAAAAGCAATGTGTCTGTAAAAATGAAAATTGAAAAATTACCACCATACACTTTCTCCAATTTTTTGGGCTAAAACGGTTGCTTCAAAGGCATCAAAGCACACCATATACAATACCTTGGGGTGTCAACATTTAAAAAATATACACTTTGAATGCAATAAATAAAAGTGGGGTATGCGATAGGCCCCAAACTAAAGATAGGCCTATCAGAAGAAATACTCTCATTTTTAATAACTAAAATCATGTAACATAACCTTCCCAAAATCCTGGCAAACCTATGCATGGGGGGCATAGGTGTACTCAGGGTGCCTTGCAGAAAACAACCTGAAGTATTCTTTTGCAATAACTTACAACAGTCTCTCCTACATCATAGTAAAAAAGCAATGTGTCTGTAACAATGAAAATTGAAAAATTACCACCATATACTTTCTCCAATTTTTTGGGCTAAAACGGTTGCATCAAAGTAATCAAACCACTCCATGTATAATACCTTGGGGTGTCAACTTTTTAAATATAATCACATTTATGGAAAACAAATAAATTGGGGTATGTTAAAAGACCCCCAAAAAAGACGATAGGCAAAGAAAATATGTTAAATATGAAAAAAAATCACAAATACATGTCAGACATTTGGCATTGCACCGCCCAAACAAGCCACAAAACCTATGAATAGGTGGTATCACTGAACTCAGGAGATGTTGGTGACCACATATTGGTGTCTTCTTTGGTAGTAACACATAACAGGAGCTGTGAATCCATGTCTAAAGTACAATGTATGTGAAAAATAACACAAAAACATGAATGCCCAATAGTTTGACAAAGACTAGTGGTTTAATTAGTGTATGGAAAGTGTTAAAATACCTGCATTTGAAATACCCTAGGATGTCTACTTTTCAAAAATATATGGTTTTATGGGGGTAAATTACATTGGCCGGCTTCAGAAATGTCTTAAATAGAACATGGGTGCATGGGATGTGAAAATGGGAAGTGTAAAAAATGGAATGTGCTTCCTAAAAATAAGGCCTTCTAGCCCCCAGAGAACCCAACACACCTATACATGGGTGGTATCACTGTACTCAGGAGATGTTGTTGAACACATATTGAGGTGTTTTTTGGCAGTAACACATAACAGGAACTGAGAATCCATGCCTAAAATACAATGTGTGTGAAAAATAACACAATAAAATGACTACCCAAAAGTTTGACAAAGACTGGTGGTTAAATAAGTTCATGGAAAGTGTGAAAATACCAGCATTTCAAATACCCTAGGGGGTCTACTTTTCAAAAATATATGGTTTGATGGGGGTAAATTCCATTGACCAGCTTCAGAAATGTCCCAAATAGGACATGGGTGCATGATGACCGATGTGAAAATTCCAAGTTGAAAAACTGGAATGCACTTCCTAAAATGAAGGCCTTTTGGCCCCCAGAGAACCCGACACACCTATACATGGGTGGTATCACTGTACTCAGGAGATGTTGTTGAACACATATTGAGGTGTTTTTTGGCAGTAACACATAACAGGAACTGAGAATCCATGCCTAAATTACAATGTGTGTGAAAAATAACACAAAATAATGACTACCCAAAAGTTTGACAAAGACTGGTGGTTGAATTAGTGCATGGAAAGTGTTAAAATACAAGCATTTGAAATACCCTAGGGTGTCTACTTTTCAAAAATATATGGTTTGATGGGTGTAAATTCCATTGACCAGCTTCAGAAATGTCCCAAATAGGACATGGGTGCATGATGACCGATGTGAAAATTCCAAGTTGAAAAACTGGAATGCGCTTCCTAAAATTAAGGCTTTTTAGCCCCCAGAGAACCCGACACACCTATACATGGGTGGTATCACTATGCTCAGGAGATGTTGTTGAACACATATTGAGGTGTTTTTTGGCAGTAACACATAACAGGAACTGAGAATCCATGCCTAAAGTACAATGTGTGTGAAAAATAACACACAAAAATGACTACCCAAAAGTTTGACAAAGACTGGTGATTGAATTAGTGCATGGAAAGTGTTAAAATACCAGCATTTGAAATACCCTAGGGTGTCTACTTTTCAAAAATATATGGTTTTATGGGGGTAAATTCCATTGGCCAGCTTCAGAAATGTCCCAAATAGGACATGGGTGCATGATGACCGATGTGAAAATTCCAAGTTGAAAAACTGGAATGCGCTCTCTAAAAATAAGAGCTTTTAGCCCCCCGAGAACCCGACACACCTATACATGGGTGGTATCACTGTACCCAGGAGATGCTGCTGAAGATATATTAGGGTGTTATTTGGCAGTAACCCTTAATATTATCAGTAAATGTATTCTTAAATTGCTATTTTGTCAAAAATCTAATTATTTTTTTTTCCCCCCAAACTTTGGCATAGATTGGTGGTAAAATGGTTGCATGAAAAAAGTCAAAATACCCCAAGTTTAATACCTTAGGTTGTCTTCTTTTAAAAAATATATGCATTTGAAGCGTTATTCAGGGATTCCTGACAGATATTGGTGTTACAATGTAACTATCGCCAATTTTGAAAAAACATGGTTTTGAAATAGCAAAGTGCTACTTGTACTTATTGCCCTATAACTTGCAAAAAAAGCAAAGAACATGTAAACATTGGGTATTTATAAACTCAGGACAAAATTTAGAAACTGTTTAGCATTGGTATTTTATGGTGGTTGTAGATGTGTAAGAGATTTTGGGGCTCAAAGTTAGAAAAAGTGCATTTTTTCATTTTTTTCCTCATATTTTATATTTTTTTTATAGTAAATTATAAGATATGATGAAAATAATCATATCTTTAGAAAGTCCATTTAATGGCGAGAAAAACAGTATATAATATGTGTGGGTACAGTAAATGAGTAAGAGGAAAATTACAGTTAAACACAAACATTGCAGAAATGCAAAAATAGCCTTGGTCCCAGATGGTCAACAAATTGAAAAGTGGTCTGGTCACTAAGGGGTTAAGATCAATTTCATCTACCTTATTTTTTTTTTATTTTTTATTTTTTAAACTGTACTAAATAATAAATATTGATAGGTTAACCAATTTGCAGCCTCTAAATAAAAAATGAAGATACTTATCAATGATGGCACCAATTATTTCTTTTTAAGATTGTGAAATAGAATCTTGCTGTAAATTTTAGGTACACCAGAGACCCTGTTGAAATAGTTAGAAATAATGGGAAGAATAATGAGCACTGGATAGGTAAAGGGTTTAATGAAGAAGATGAGAACTTTAGCAACACATTGAATGTAGCCAACCTGTGTACAATTCAAGACGCACTTTGCCTAGCATATCACATAATGCATGCATAGATTTAACAAATACAATTCCTAACTATGTTGCTATACATAAAATACATAAATGACGTCCAAGGTGAATAAAAGGCATCTTTTATTCATATTAGGTTGAAGCACATTTCTCTCTAATTCTTATTCCTGTCTCTGCTTTAACTAAACTAACTAAACTAATTGTATTTTCAGTATAAAATTCCCCTTTATTGCACTCCATAAGGGACTTCATGCTTTGTACAGATTTGTCTTTTAACTCTCGAAGGCCCAAAGAACTTTAATAAATCGAGGCCAGTGACATTTAATAAAGGACAGATTTTATTATTTGCCTTCAAAGCTCCAATTGAAAGTCAGTCTATATATCTTGTTGATTTGGGTATTGAAAATTATGGAGGGGAACTGAAAGCATAAAGAGGATTCTAAAAGATTCACGCTCCTCTTTAAAACAAGGCAGGCTCAATTACACACAGGTAATTAAAAGTATTTCTTACATGTAAAACCATTCTTTGTGAAATTATGTTTGTTAAAGATTTAGATGCAGTTATATAAAAAGAATAACCATTGCCATAAACAAGACAGTCCTGTAATTGGAAGCATTCATGCAACACCAAAAGCCAGGCCTGTGAACTTTATGCACAAATCTAATGACTGCACATTTTATTCCAGGCATCTGTGCTTGCAGTTCAATTAAACATGTATCCCCTAAAGACATAAATATTAAATTAAAACTTAGCACCTCAACTGCACACAGATTCTGCTTTGTTAGAAGAAGTTGGAAAATAAATAGAAATAAAAAAAATCTATGCATGATTTCAAGCAGCTGTTCATCACTTTTTCTGCCTAGGACCAACAACGTGTTAGACTGAAGTTGTGACCTTCTTGGTTATGCAAAGAAAACATGCTCTTATAGCATTGTGATATTATAATCATTAAGTATTTGGATAAAACAATTATTATTTGAACCATGTATCAGCCAGCAAGCAGTTGTACTAATTGTTTTAGTTGTACTGTTTTTTAAGGGAGTATGAACCTGGTGATGAAACTGGTAAAGGGACATGTTGCAAATCCCTCGGATTGCGATACCCTTTCATATGATCCAAATCAATTTAAAAGGTGAAGGAAACCTATTAAAACATGGCCTACTCTAGACCAGTTTGGAATAAGACATGGCCTCCAAAATTACAGCCTTTCTGGCTTCTCCTCAACTAATACACTAACATATATTCTGGCTCTCAAAGGTATGGGTCTGATGCACGGGTGACAAAAAGGGAAAAGGAAACAGAGGTGCCACAATGGCCTTGTACCACCAAGACAAGTGATAATAAAAAGGACAAAAAATGTACTCACAAACATGATGCACCCAATGGTGCTAATGGGACAGTAGTCCTGCTCACTGTTGCCAACCAACTGTAGGATGAGGACTCCTTGAAGAGACACCTCCAGTTTAGTATAGCCTGAGGAAACAGCCCTATAGAGGCTGAGAAACACGTCTCTTTTTAAATAAAGAATCTGTTTTTATTTATACACTTGTTGCTGTGAGGGATTTTTGCTACACCAATTCTGGGATTTTTTGAGTGTTTCTAGCCATTTGCTGTGGAGTTCAATTAGATGGGTGGCTGTGAAGTCCCAGTTCATTTATATTGCACCTGGAGGTCCTTTCATTTTTGTAAGGGCAATCAATTCTTAACTTCTTGCCTCTGTTTGCACTGCACTGGGCCATGGTGGTTTGCTCTTCACCCTTATATAGGTGTTCGGAGTGTCTCTTCAAGGAGTCCTGACCTCATCCTACAGTCGGTTGGCAACAGTGAGCTGGACTACTGTGAAGTTCCAGCGTGCCCCATTAGCACCATTGGGTGCGTCATGTTTGTGAGTACATTTTTTGTCCTTTTTAATATCACTTGTCTTGGTAGTACTAGGCCATTGTGGCACCTCTGTTTCTTTTTCAAAGATTATCACTCAACAGGATTCAACCGTCCTTTGATAGAGAGCTGCCTTGATCTGGATTATTTGGCCTTTCTGTTTATTTTGTATATGTTTGATTGGTATATGTTTTAGTTTTAAATAGGAAGCGCCCCCTATGGGATTATTTGCACTCTAGTGCATTTATCTCATTTTCTCTTCACAGGTAATAAAGAACTTCTCTCCCTCAAGGCTCAAAACAATTTGGCACAAGATCATAAACAGCAGGATCACTTAGCCCCTATGTCTTTTTGCTCATGTCATTGCAGTCATAAAATCCTTAGATATAATAACAGTCTGCTAGCCTTCCAACTTACCATTTGTTCTCACTTCAGTCCACCATGAATGGATGTTAGATGTATCATGAATATTTACCAGACTCATCTGATTTCTCCTTAAGTCCCTCCACCACATATATTATCCTCAATATTAAACTTATTCATATTAATAATTACATGAGCATCATACAATAACACTGTGTCCTCTATCTTGGCCCTCGTCTGCAATTTTTGTCTCACCCACAAGAACCACTTCACTCCCATGTTCTTGCTTTGGACTGTAAGACTTCCCTCAATCTTCTAGAGTTTCAAGTGTTCCCAAAAAAAAAACCTTGTTTTGGAGATACATACACCCATATTAATTTCTCTTTATGTCATGTTACAAGTACATCTGTCCTGTATATCAGGTAGCGAAAAGGTAGTGTTCATCACACATTGTAAATCATTTTCCCCTTTGTAGTCTATATTACATTGTATCATGTAAGCTTTGCACTTATTTTCATAGTGCTGCAGAATATATTGGTATATACAGTATATTCAAATGTGAGAGAATGAAAAACAAAACAGTATATAAAGGCAACCATAGAAAATAAGGTCCACAAGATAATCTGCTCCAGGTAAGTGAGTGGTATATTAACATGGCCATTTTATGCAAGGTAATCCTTCATTATTAATATTTTGTTCCCTCCTCCCTAGTGGGATCTCGATACCTTATGTTACTCTTCATTAACAAAAAGAACAGAGGTTCCTGTCGCCTCTTTATTAGTAGACTTTATTTTGACTTCTAACATTCCTTGTTCATTTTTGTTTTATTGAAGTGAAACTCCAGAGTATCTACTATTTAACAAAAAGTAAAAGAAAATATATATTGATCAAGTTTACTTAAACCTTTAAATTAACATAAAGAGACACCAAGCATTTAAAGCACTGCAGCATTTTAAAGTAAAAGGTTGTGCTGCCTTTCCAAAGCAACCTGTAAATTATATTTTAGCACCCTATTAGGTGCCTTTTTATTTGCATTGCTGGTTGACCTTATGCTTATGCCTTTTCTATTTAGTTGATTGTGAGTGGGCTGTAGGGCATCAAACTAGCTGTAATGCAGTGTGTGGTCCAGCCCAATTTATAAACACTGGTGTACACACGTTACATTTATATAGAATATATACATTATCTATAATCCAGTTTTTGAGTCACTGCAGCATGTGTACATTACTTGGAAAAAATAAAGCTAAATGTGGTTTAACACGCTACAGTCAATTTAAAAGGTAAAAAATAGGTTATGCATATGAAAGAGCAGATTTGTTATGTTGTAAAATTGGAAGAGGCCGTTACTGCACCTTCTGCCTTTGCCTTTCTCCCTGATTGCTCTTTGCAAAACTCAGCTTCACATCTTAATAATAATATTTTATACAGGGACCCTCTTAAAGCCTGGGCTCAGGCACATATGTTTGCAGAGGTTTATTCCTCTGAGGGGCAATGGAGACTTTCCTACAGGAGATGACTATACTCCTTTTGTTATCTGGCAGGAGAAGGGACTAAAGACGATAGAGGAGGCTCTGGAACCTCTGTCGCCAACTGTGAGAGCATTTCAAGACCTGAAAGATAGAGTTGAACTCCCTAACACTCACTTTTATGTTCACCTACTATTAAGACATTATATTAATGAGTTGGAAAAAAAGAACCCAAACTTCTGGAATGCCTCAACATTTGCGATATCACAAGTAGCTTTTTGCATGGGACATTCTCACTATCAGACTTTTACCATACATTAGTAACACAACAGGCAGTCAAAACCCACAATTATATTTTGCAAAAATTTTAACTGGATGTCGCAGATGTCATTTCTATTCAGGATATAAAAAAATAGCCTTTAAAAAGCTAAAGCGACAACATTGGCAAAGTCATTGAGGGAGGCCCAAGTCCGAATGATAAATAGGGACTATATTACACCTAGTAGGTTGGTCAAATGGAATCCTAGACACCCAAATCAGTGTATAAAATGTCATCACAATGACCCTTCTTTAACTCATTATTTCTTTGCTTGTCTCTTGGTGAAACGTTTCTATGCTCAGTTGCAATACTGGCTTAAAATAAATGTTTCTATTGATCTGACATTTGACACCACTAAAATATATATTTTTAAATGGGACACTATCAATAACAAATTTCAAACTATACTAATCTTATGCATTCTAATTGCCAGATATTGTATATTAACTCTATGGCTGTCTAGGAAACCCCCAACGTTGGCTCAATTCAAACATTCTTTGTGCAAACACTTATTCATTGAACAATATGATGTTCTACACTAAACATAAACTCTCCTTTCCTAAAGAAGTGGAAAATATTTTTAGAAACCTTATTACCTATGATGCAACATCAAATCCTTAAACCATTCTCCCAACATGAGACACTGCTCTCTACCGCCTTAAAGGGACATGAAACCCAATTTTTTTCTTTCATGATTTAGAAAGAGCATGCCATTTTAAACAACTGTCTAATTGACTAATTATCTAATTTGCTTCATTCTCTTGATATCCTTTGCTGAAAAGCATATCTAGATAGGCCCAGTAGTTGCTGATTGGTTGCTGCACATAGATTCCCCATGTGATTGGCTCACCCTTGTGCATAGCTATTTCTTCATCAAAGGATATCTAAAGAATTAAGCAAATTAGATAATAGAAGTAAATTGGAATGTTGCTTAAAATTGTATTCTCTATCTCAGTGTCTCTCAACAGCCGGGCTGCGACGGCCCTGCTGGTGGGCCGCGACCCGACATTGCCTCCAGACACTCGCTCTGACAGGCCCGCCTTTACACATCTCCTAAATTTTGGACGGGCCTGTCAGAGTGCCACTGCGCATGTCAGTTTGCGCACTGTGACCATGTAGCGGCGGGCGCACTGTGACCAGGTAGAAGCGGCGGGCGGCGTGCAGAGCGTGAAGCATCGGCTCACAGGTAAGTAATCCCACTGATACCAATTTCGGCCACTGACACCAATGTATATATTTAGGGCAGCCACTGGACACCAATGTGTATATATATATATAGATAGATAGATAGATAGATAGATAGATAGATAGATAGATAGATAGATAGATCCCACTGACACTGATAGAGAGATCCCACTGATAGAGAAAGAAAGAAAGAAAGAAAGAAAGAAAGAGAGGGGGAGGAGGGAGAGAAAGAGAGAGGGGAGGAGAGAGAGAAAAAGAGAGAGAGGGAAGGAGAGAGAGAGAGAAAAAGAGAGAGGGGAGGAGAGAGAAAGAGAGGGGAGGAGAGAGAAAGAGAGAGGGGGCATAGAGAGAGAGAGAGGGAGAGAGAGAGAAAGAGAAGGGAGGAGAGAGAAAGAGAGAGGGGAGGAGAGAAAGAGACTATATATATATATATATATATATATATATATATATATATACATATATAATTAAATATATATATATATACAGGGAGTGCAGAATTATTAGGCAAGTTGTATTTTTGAGGATTAATGTTATTATTGAACAACAACCATGTTCTCAATGAACCCAAAAAACTCATTAATATCAAAGCTGAATAGTTTTGGAAGTAGTTTTTAGTTTGTTTTTAGTTATAGCTATTTTAGGGGGATATCTGTGTGTGCAGGTGACTATTACTGTGCATAATTATTAGGCAACTTAACAAAAAACAAATATATACCCATTTCAATTATTTATTTTTACCAGTGAAACCAATATAACATCTCAACATTCACAAATATACATTTCTGACATTCAAAAACAAAACAAAAACAAATCAGTGACAATATAGCCACCTTTCTTTGCAAGGACACTCAAAAGCCTGCCATCCATGGATTCTGTCAGTGTTTTGATCTGTTCACCATCAACATTGCGTGCAGCAGCAACCACAGCCTCCCAGACACTGTTCAGAGAGGTGTACTGTTTTCCCTCCTTGTAAATCTCACATTTGATGATGGACCACAGGTTCTCAATGGGGTTCAGATCAGGTGAACAAGGAGGCCATGTCATTAGATTTTCTTCTTTTATACCCTTTATTGCCAGCTACGCTGTGGAGTACTTGAACGCGTGTGATGGAGCATTGTCCTGCATGAAAATCATGTTTTTCTTGAAGGATGCAGACTTCTTCCTGTACCACTGCTTGAAGAAGGTGTCTTCCAGAAACTGGCAGTAGGACTGGGAGTTGAGCTTGACTCAATCCTCAACCCGAAAAGGCCCCACAAGCTCATCTTTGATGATACCAGCCCAAACCAGTACTCCACCTCCACCTTGCTGACGTCTGAGTCGGACTGGAGCTCTCTGCCCTTTACCAATCCAGCCACGGGCCCATCCATCTGGCCCATCAAGACTCACTCTCATTTCATCAGTCCATAAAACCTTAGAAAAATCAGTCTTGAGATATTTCTTGGCCCAGTCTTGACGTTTCAGCTTGTGTGTCTTGTTCAGTGGTGGTCGTCTTTCAGCCTTTCTTACCTTGGCCATGTCTCTGAGTATTGCACACCTTGTGCTTTTGGGCACTCCAGTGATGTTGCAGCTCTGAAATATGGCCAAACGGGTGGCAAGTGGCATCTTGGCAGCTGCACGCTTGACTTTTCTCAGTTCATGGGCAGTTATTTTGCGCCTTGGTTTTTCCACATGCTTCTTGCGACCCTGTTGACTATTTTGAATGAAACGCTTGATTGTTCGATGATCACGCTTCAGAAGCTTTGCAATTTTAAGAATGCTGCATCCCTCTGCAAGATATCTCACTATTTTTGACTTTTCTGAGCCTGTCAAGTCCTTCTTTTGACCCATTTTGCCAAAGGAAAGGAAGTTGCCTAATAATTATGCACACCTGATATAGGGTGTTGATGTCATTAGACCACACCCCTTCTCATTACAGAGATGCACATCACCTAATATGCTTAATTGGTAGCAGGCTTTCGAGCCTATACAGCTTGGAGTAAGACAACATGCATAAAGAGGATGATGTGGTCAAAATACTCATTTGCCTAATAATTCTGCACACAGTGTATATATATATATATATATATATATGATATTAATAGCACCCGCTCAAAAGAGGATATTAAGTGTATAGTAATGGATCACCTGACACACAAATATACAGGCAGGTGAACCAGTGCACGGAACCCACAAAAATAGTATAATATATATAAGAAAAAGTAAAGATGGGTTAATCCAGCACTAAGGCCCGGTAAGTTTTAGCCCGACCGGTCCAGGGCCGGTAAGCATCGGGAGTGGGTTGCAGTAGGTTTGGAAGAAATATATATATATATATATATATATATATATATATATATATATATATATAAGAAAAAGTAAAGATGGGTTAATCCAGCACTAACTATTAATGCACCTGTAATAAAAAATTTAAAAACTGTGTAAAAAAGCCACAGGGAGTCACCGGATCAGAACCAAAGAAACACAATTTATTATAAGATAAATAATCATAATATGAAACACAATCATATATAGGTTTAGTTCACTAAAAATATGAGTAATCCTAAAAACTAAGGAGAAAATGGCCATGTATAATATACCGGTATATATAGACTATACATAATAAGCTCAAAGGGTCTAGACTAATATAAGCACAACACAGCATCCAAACTGGAACAATTAGTAGCACAAAATATCCTAAAAAGGAAATAAAGATGCAGGATAAGTCACACTGTGATCACAATACCAGTATACCCATACCACGCTCAGCATAAAATATACAGATCTTATTTAGCTATAACAAAAGTCCCAGCTTAAATGGCATTCCCAAGGCAAGGCAAAGCAAATGAAACGTTCAAGCACCAAGTCTCTTGTTAGAGAGGCATAGCAAAACTTGTAGTGCAGTAAGTTGTAAAGCAAGCTGTAGAAATAGCGATCCCAAAGCAAAGCCAGCCAGAAGTATTAATAAGCACAGTCACTTGTGAATAATGTGTAGCAAAAGCTTATAATAGCATAGTCCATTGTAGAGCAAATGACAGGTGTAAGAACACTGTATATCAGTCGTACATGTGCAGACAAAGTAGTATCGGCAGTGAAATATCAGCACAGCGTCTCTTAATCAAGCAGAGCAAAGCAAAGGAGACCAGGTTATTCAATGCTTAAACAGCCAACAGCTCACCAAACTGGAATATGAGTAGTCCTCTCAAATATACTGCGGTCAAAACTGCCCCTCCGTCTCCTACTTGAATCAGCTGTGCAGTCCGCTCCAAACACCTGTTCCGACAAACACAGGCCAGAATCCTCCAAAGTTGGCGTCCCACGCCTCCGACTTCACAGAGGCGTGCTCTTCACGCTACGCGCGTTTCACCCTCAATTAGCATTGGGCTTTCTCAAGCGTCATAATCATTGTTGCACATAAGCAGCTTTATATAGGCTTATCATATATTTTTAAATCAAGTGAAATATACTTAAAACAGATTACTCGCTATACTCATATGTGATCAATACAAGTTATAAACAAACAAAAAAATATACAGTATATATATATATATATATATATATTTATTTTTTTTTACCTATATTCCTGTGAATAAATATCATTAAGCATAGAGTGGGAGTCCAATACCAATGTAATTACTATACAAATTATAATATTATTTGGTTACTTCATTATTTACGAATCATGTAAATACCCCAGAAAAGACCCCCCCAGCGCAATCTTTTTAAGAGCATATGTGTAAGTTGTAAGTTGAACATATATTGTTTTATTTCATAGTCTGAATTTGAACATGGGGACTGATTATCTGTACATATTTAGCTGAGGAAAGGAGCATAATTCATTTCCTCATTGAGACCATTAGGTTTTAGAGAGTTCATATTGTATATCCATTTATACTCTGCCTTTAGCAGCAGCTGATCAATATCCCCCCCCCCTCTATCCTTTAGGTCAATTAACTCCAGGCCCATCCATCTAAGGTCTGTGTCTAGGCTATTATGTTGTTCCTGAAAGTGTCGTGCAACACCACTAGTTTTAATATTTTCATTTAGAATTTCTCTCCTATGCTCTTTTATACTCTCAAGTAATTCCCTATAGGTTTTTCCTATGTAAAATCTTGGACATGTACAAGTCACCATATACACCACTCCTATGCTCTTACATATTATATGTCCCTTTATTCTGAATGCCCTTCCTTCCAAATTCACAATCTTATTACCTCTTATCATGAATTTACATATGATACACTTTCTGCAAGTAAAAGATCCATTTTCTTTTTTCTTTTTTGCTAACCAGTTCTCTTTTAAATTTATATTCACAAAATGACTGGCTACAAGTTTATCCTTCAATGAAGGTGCTTTTCTCGCAGTTAATGAAGGAAAATCCCCCACAATTTGTTTAACTTCTTGGTCCAGGGTTAGTAAGTTCCAATTTTTTCTAAGGATGGCTCTTAAATCTTGCCATCTATCATTATACACTGAAGTGTACCTTACAATAGGTGGTTTACATTCCTTATCACTATACAGTAAAGTTTCTCTATTAGTTGCCTTGGCTCTTTTATAACCCTCCTTAATAAAGTTTTTAGGGTAGCCTCTCGCTACAAATCTGTTTGTCTGGTCAGCTGATTGAGATTTGAAACCTTCCTCTGTGGAGCAGTTTCTATGATGCCTGAGAAACTGCCCCACAGGTATGGATTCAATCTGCGTCTTTGGATGATGGCTGCTTGCCAACAATAGAGTGTTTGCAGATGTAGGTTTTCTATATGATTCAGTAACTAGAATGTTATCTTTTTTTATAATCTTAAGATCAAGAAAGGTTAGTTCACTTGCACTATACTCATAGGTAAATTTTAGATTAAAGGAATTGTTATTTAGACTTTGCATGAACATTTTTAAATCATCTACTGTGCCATTCCACAGAAGCAGGACATCATCTATATAACGTGCCCAGAGATCTATCATGGGTTCATATTGGATTGGTACATCAATTATCGTATCAGCTTTCCACATGCCTAAATAAAGACAGGCATATGTTGGGGCACAACATGCCCCCATAGCTGTACCTAGTAACTGTCTGTAATACTTTTTATCAAAAAGAAAATAATTATGTTCCAACATGAAACCAAGTAACTTTGCTACAAAATCAGTGTGTTTTTCATAATGTATCCCTCTTTGTGTCAAATAATATTTGCACGCTTCAATGCCTTTATTATGTGGGATACAAGAGTATAAAGCCTCTACATCAATAGAGAACAAAATTGTCGTTGTACTCACACTAATATTGTCCAATTTCTTAAGCACATCTCTGGTATCTTTCACATAAGATGGTAAGGACAAAAGGTGTGGGCGTAAACACCAATAAATATATCTACCTACATTTTCACATAGGCTATTTATCCCTGCCACTATGGGTCTTCCAGGGGAGTGGTGTTTATTTTTATGCAACTTGGGAATCATATAGAAGGTGTGAACCACCGGAAACTCATTTTTCATATACTGATACTCATTGTTGTTTATTATGACTTCACTAAAGGCCTCTAACAGAATCTTATCAATGTGATTTTGTATTCAAAAGTAGGATCTTTTTTTTTAGAAGTTCATATTGTGTCTTTATGTTTAGTTGTCTTAAACATTCATTAAAATAGTCTTGTTTTTTCAAGATCACCACATTTCCACCTTTGTCCTATGGCTTAATTATGATGCTTTCATCAGTCATCAATTCATTTAGTGCCTTATGTTCTTCCTTTGTCAAGTTATTTTTTGCAATCCAATTAGTGTTCAAATTTTTTATATCTTTTTCAACCATTTTAACAAAATTTGATACATTAGAAACCATAGATAGTGATGGCATATAATTTGATTTGGGTTTCAAATTACTGAATCCTATTGATCCAGATATCTGGTCCTGTGAATCATCCTCACAGTTAGCCTGTAATAATGTTTCAAGATCACTTAACGTTTTCTTATCATGCATATCCAATTTTGTAATATCAGGTTTATTCATATAAGGTTTTTTGAGAACAACTTTTCTGGCAAACATATGTAAATCCTTTGTGACAGTAAATTTGTCCAATTTATTAGTAGGACAAAATGTCAAACCTTTCTTCAAAAGCTGGAGATGTGGCGTCTCCAAAGTTTTATCAGACAAATTCACTACTTTTAATTCATCTTCAATTACTGATTCTGTTTGTGTATATTCTGCGAGCTCCGTAGGGTGTACCCACCTGTCTTGCCATTTGCCTTTTTTATGTTTACATCCACCTCTCCTGGTTATAGGTAAAAAATATATATATATATTTTTTTTTTGTTTGTTTATAACTTTTATTGATCACATATGAGTATAGCGAGTAATCTATTTTAACCCCTTAATGACCGAGGACGTGCAGGGTACGTCCTCAAAAAAAAGGCAGTTAACGCCTGAGGACGTACCCTGCACGTCCTCGGTGTGGAAAGCAGCTGGAAGCGATCCTGCTCGCTTCCAGCTGCTTTCCGGTTATTGCAGTGATGCCTCGATATGGAGGCATCCTGCAATAACCATACATGGCCATCCGATGCAGAGAGAGCCACTCTGTGGCCCTCTCTGCACCGGACATCGATGGCCGGTATCGTTGGTGGGTGGGAGCCGAATTGGGAGGCGGGTGGGCGGCCATGGGTGTTGCGCGTGACGTCACGGGGGGCGGGATCGGGATCGGGACCGTCGGGGGCGCGCACGGGCGCGCGCTTGTGCACGGGGGGTGGCGGGCGGGCGCGTGCACGGGGCGGGAGCGGGTGGGAACCGCTACACTACAGAAAAGTAAAAAAGTAAAAGTAAAAAAAAAATTAAATAAACTTTTTTTCAAAGCCATCTAAGGGATCTGGAAGGGGTGGGGGGTTGGTCTTGGGGGGGGGGGAAAGCTACACTACAGAAAAGGGACATATTTTATTTAAAAAAAAGCATTTTTTTTCACTAAACTGGGTGCTGGCAGACAGCTGCCAGTACCCAAGATGGCGCACATTAAGTCAGAGGGGGAGGGTTAGAGAGCTGTTTAGTGGGGGATCAGTGAGGTTGGGGGCTAAGGGGGATCCCTACACAGAAGCATATGTAAATATGCTAACAAAAAATGCACAAAAAAGCCCAAATATACCTTTTATTTTAGTACTGGCAGAGTTTCTGCCAGTACTTAAGATGGCGGGGACATTTGTGGGGTAGGGGAGGGAAGAGAGATGTTTGGGAGGGATCAGGGGGTCTGATGTTTCAGGTGGGAGGCTGATCTTTACACTAAAGCTAAAATTAACCCTGCAAGCTCCCTACAAGCTACCTAATTAACCCCTTCACTGCTAGCCATAATACACGTGTGATGCGCAGTGCCATTTAGCAGCATTCTAATTACCAAAAAGCAACTCCAAAGTCATATATCTCTGCTATTTCTGAACAAAGGGGATCCCAGAGAAGCATTTACAACCATTTGTGCCATAATTGCACAAGCTGTTTGTAAATTATTTCAGTGAGAAACCTAAAATTGTGAAAAATTTTACGTTTTTTTTTAATTTGATCGCATTTGGCGGTGAAATGGTGGCATGAAATATACCAAAATGGGCCTAGATCAATACTTGGGGTTGTCTACTACACTACACTAAAGCTAAAATTACCCCAAAAAGCTCCTTACATGCTCCCTAATTAACCCCTTCACTGCTGGGCATAATACACGTGTGGTGCGCAGTGGCATTTAGCGGCCTTCTAATTACCAAAAAGCAATGCCAAAGCCATATATGTCTGCTATTTCTGAACAAAGGGGATCCCAGAGAAGAATTTACAACCATTTATGCCATAATTGCACAAGCAGTATGTAAATAATTTCAGTGAGAAACTGAAAGTTTGTGAAAAAATTTGTGAAAAAGTGAACAATTTTTTGTATTTGATCGCATTTGGCGGTGAAATGGTGGCATGAAATATACCAAAATGGGCCTAGATCAATAATTTGGGATGTCTTCTAAAAAAAAATATATACATGTCAATGGATATTCAGGGATTCCTGAAAGATATTAGTGTTCTAATGTAACTAGCGTTAATTTTGAAAAAAAATGGTTTGAAAATAGCAAAGTGCTACTTGTATTTATGGCCCTATAAGTTACAAAAAAAGCAAAGAAGATGTAAACATTGGGTATTTCTAAACTCAGGACAAAATTTAGAAACAATTTAGCATGGGTGTTTTTTGGTGGTTGTAGATATGTAACAGATTTTGGGGTTCAAAGTTAGAAAAAGTGTGTTTTTTTCCATTTTTCCTCATATTTTATAATTTTTTTTACAGTAAATGATAAGATATGATGAAAATAATGGTATTTTTAGAAAGTCCATTTAATGGCGAGAAAAACGGTATATAATATGTGTGGGTACAGTAAATGAGTAAGAGGAAAATTTCAGCTAAACACAAACACCGCAGAAATGTAAAAATAGCCTTGGTCCCAAACGGACAGAAAATGGAAAAGTGCTCTGGTCACTAAGGGGTTAAGTATATTTCACCTGTTTTGAAAATATATGATAAGCCTATATAAAGCTGCTTATGTGCAACAATGATTATGACGCTTGAGAAAGCCCAATGGTAATTGAGGGTGAAACGCGCGTAGCGTGACGAGCACGCCTCTGTGAAGTCGGAGGCGTGGGACGCCAACTTTGGAGGATTCTGGCCTGTGTTTGTCGGAACAGGTGTTTGGAGCGGACCGCACAGTTGATTCAAGTAGGAGACGGAGGGGCAGTTTTGACTGCAGTATATTTGAGAGGACTACTCATATTCCAGTTTGGTGAGCTGTTGGCTGTTTAAGCCTTGAATAACCCGGTCTCCTTTGCTTTGCTCTGCTTGATTAAGAGACGCTGTGCTGTTATTTCACTGCCGATACTACTTTGTCTGCACATGTATGACTGATATACAGTGTTCTTACACCTGTCATTTGCTCTACAACGGACTATCCTATTATAAGCTTTTGCTACACATTATTCACAAGTGACTGTGCTTATTAATACTTCTGGCTGGCTTTGCTTTGGGATCGCTATTTCTACAGCTTGCTTTACAACTTACTGCACTACAAGTTTTGCTATGCCTCTCTAACAAGAGACTTGGTGCTTGAACGTTTCATTTGCTTTGCCTTGCCTTGGGAATGCCATTTAAGCTGGGACTTTTGTTATAGCTAAATAAGATCTGTATATTTTATGCCGAGTGTGGTATGGGTATACTGGTATTGTGATAACAGTGTGACTTATCTTGCATCTTTATTTCCTTTTTAGGATATTTTGTGCTACTAATTGTTCCAGTTTGGATGCTGTGTTGTGCTTATATTAGTCTAGACCCTTTGAGCTTATTATGTATAGTCTATATATACCGGTATATTATACATGGCCATTTTCTCCTTAGTTTTTAGGATTACTCATATTTTTGGTGAACTAAACCTATATATGATTGTGTTTCATATTATGATTATTTATCTTATAATAAATTGTGTTTCTTTGGTTCTGATCCGGTGACTCCCTGTGGCTTTTTTACACAGTTTTTCAATTTTTTATTACAGGTGCATTAATAGTTAGTGCTGGATTAACCCATCTTTACTTTTTCTTATATATATTTTATATATATATATTTCTTCCAAACCTACTGCAACCCACTCCCGATGCTTACCGGGCCCTGGACCGGTCGGGCTAAAACTTACCGGGCCTTGAGGTCACTTAGGTTGAGAACCACTGCTCTATCTGAATCATGAAAGAAAAATCTTGGGTTTAGTGTCCCTTTAAGGGGTGAATGGGCAGTGCTTTATGAAACACAGGTCCTTCTCAATTTAGACCATAACCCCGGAGAGATACTTATTGAGAATCTTCTTGAATAAACAAAGGGAGACACCTGATCTGTGCAGAGGAAGATTTGGAGTTGTACAGTTTTATTTATTTTTTTAAATTTTTATCTACTCCCACCCCACCTGATAAGTTTAGGCCTATTTGGATCCTATTGTTAACTTACAATTTTCCAATAGAAAGTGTATGATTCTACTCTCGATTGATTTGTCACACTGTCTTGGTTTGGTTTGTTCGGTTATGATTATTATGTTAGTAAATTTAATAAATGAAAAGAAGGACATACACGGGTAAATAACTTTACATTATCTTTAATCTATTATTTTAATTGTATAGCAGCGCCATATATAAGTACATTGTTGAGTCAACATTGCTCTTTCTTTATTTGCTACGATAATTAAAACTTCAGGGGTTGACAAGTCTAAGTAATTTTTTTAGTTTAATTTTATTTGTTTGGATACAATTGGGATTTGAACTGTATAATAATATAATTTCTGTATACAATGAAATCCGAAGAATATTGTCTTTTATTATGCTTTGCCAATTTCAACTTCATATCTTGTAAAGTCAAATGTATTTCCTCTATATAAGTGCACTGTTAGAGTAATACATATATATATATATATATATATACTGTATACTGTATATATGTAGTATATGTGTCTTCAATAAAAAGAATTTAAAAAAAATATGTTGTGCATTAAAAAAGGTTACATTTTCTCATTTAAAACCAGCAGGATATAAACATTGCATACCTAAGATTTTATTTTGAGTTCTGTCTGATTGACAAATCTCACAGCTGTATTAAAGAAAATGTGCAAACCATCACAAGCATATAAAGATAAAGCAGATTTATTCAGTACACAAAACTGTAATACATTTTATAGATAGAGGAAAGAAGAAAAAAAGATAGTCAATGGTCATTAAATATCAGAACACTTAATTTATTACAAATGAAGTATAAGTTATCAAATAGTAGCACTGACTTCTCTAAGTTCTTTTTGCAATCAAGATTCCAAAAATGCTATAAAACGTATTTCATTCTTTTTCAGAATTCTAAAAAGCAATGAGACAGCCATTGAAGTAGAACATACAAGCAAAACGTGTTTCTTTAATCGGCCTGCGGGCAAACTAAGCTACTGTGTTGTATACACATGCAGCCAGGCGGTGGACAATAAAGTTATTTGCCTTGACAGTCCCATCTGCTATTAGAGGGGACATTGCCCTTTTAGAGTTGCTTGTCCAAGATCACATAGCCCCTTCAATTCCAGCTGAGCTCATCTATGCTGGTGTGCGTGACATGGCTGTTTAGTTATATTGTTTTTATTCAGCTATTTACCTACCTTTCACTACAGTAAATGAAATCGCTTTCAGCAAATGTTCCATTTTCTGTGGAAAATAGTTTATATTGTACATTCTGCAAATTGTAATTATTACAGTTATTGTAATCTCCAATCATCTCCAGCTATTATTTATGCATAAACACAATGCATGAGCAAATTATAAATAATAATGGCAGGTCAATCACACAGGGGTAAGAGCAGAAGTAGTCTCTTCTATTTGTTATTTTTTTTTTAGTCTAAGGTGCTAACCATTATATAATAATCAAATGATGACTTACAAAGGGTAACATGAAGGAGCGTGTACAGCAGAAAGGAAGTGGCTGCAATTCTAGCAATAACCTCCAGCTCAGCTGCCAAGAATGATCATAAAGGGATTTACTGAAATGAGTGAGAGGTTTGTGAAACTCAAGAAACAGAAAGGGCATAAAAAGAACCAACAGGAACGGTGACAAAGCACATTACAATTTACTCGTAAAATTCCCTATTATTCTTTTGGTACCAGTAAAAAGTTTGGCCCAGCAGGGCAGGGACACCATTAAATAGCATCTTTTTTATGTTCTAATAGGAGAGAAATAACACAAACAGGAGTTAGCACCACATGTCCTTTCAGGTGTACAGCTTCTTCTTGAATTATTAATATCACTCCAGGGTATCTCAGCAACCTGCAGGAAGCAACTGATCGGTGTAAATTAGGTTTATGCAAAATGTCTCAGCAGAAGTGCTGTAACCCTCTGTATCCTACAATACAGAAATATCACTGTCTTTGTGTGCTGTTTTGGGTATTTTCTACAACAATTTACAGTTCTGTTGCATTAAATTTGCGGTCTTGCCTCCCAACTTCGCTTTTAAGATTGAATCTCTCCATCCCATTTACAATAGGTCTTACATGTCACCTTTCTGAAATATGTAAAATTCTTAATGAGTCTTCCCAGGATTATTCTAAGCTCCAATTACAATTCAATTGGCAACATTTACAAAGAGGTCTCAGCAGACAGTAAGTGCAATGATCTAAAACTCTCTGTTCTGGTGAGATTATCTAAGCATTCTTGTAAGTACTACAAGGTCTCTCGAATAAGTTTAGAAAGGAAAATTTTAGTTTGAGAGGAGTTTCTCTTGTTATGCAGGGTTTTGCATGTAAAACAGAGACACACACATTACAATGCTCAAGAAAGCCCCCAAAAGATTTTGGCAAAGCTGGAGTTGCTAGTGAGAACAGTGTTACTGGAGAGGCTGGTGAGAACAGTGTAACTGGAGAGGCTGGTAAGAACAGTGTAACTGGAGAGGCTGGTGAGAACAGTGTAACTGGAGAGGCTGGTGAGAACAGTGTTACTGGAG